>NC_139811.1:756294-917471 GCF_963457635.1 Microchirus variegatus
GCTGCAGTGCTCACTCATAAACAGAGGAGGGCGCCATACACCATGTAATGACCTGAGTGTTTGCAGCAGCTCAGAGAAACAGACGTTTACTGTCGTTTCTCTTCATTTATTTCTCTTGAATAGGAGAAATCCATCTAATCTAATCTAATCTAATCTAATCTAATCTAATCTAATCCACACCAAAGTCCATGGAGAGCTTTGAGCTCACTGGGACAGAGGTCAGGACCTCACTCTGCTGGTCTACTGCTGCCTCGTGTGGTCACTTTGTGTCACTGAGGTTAATCTGAACAAAGGATTTTAAATCACATATTTAAAGTTAGTGAAGGCAGAGGATCGAGTTTAACAGTGAAATAAAGACGTGATCATGTGACTTTAACTGTTGTAGATGTTTGTTCATTGGTTTAAATATTGTTGTTGTTGTTGTTGTTGTTGTCATCAGAGTCCATGTGTGTGTGTGTTAAAATCACCACACGATGTTAACCCTGAAATGAGGGAAACTCTGAGTTTTCCGTCTCAAAAAGGGAGGTAAGTCAAAGCAGAGAAAGAGGAGTTAACTCTAGCCTAGTAGCGTAGTATAGTTCTGCGTCTGTTCTGCGTTTACATTAGAAGTTATATTAGGTGGAGACTATTTTCACTACCATGTCCGTGGATGAAGGTGCAGCATTACTGCGCAGAGAATTAAATATTCGTCTGGAGATGATTATCATATATGTTCTTACATTTACACACACTTTTCTTTTTGAGCGGAACTGTTTCCTTGGGGTCACGTCTCCAAATTGGGTCGTGAGATGCTTTCTGGGGGTCGGCAAATCATTTTGGAAAAATATATATAAAATTTTTTTTTTTTAATATATTGTTCCAAAATGATTTGGCGACCCCCAGAAATCATAGAAGAAGAAAAAAGTTAAAAAAGTAAAAAAAAAAAAAAAAAAAAAAAAAAAAATTAAAAAAATGTTTTTTTTTAATTTTTTGATTTTTTTGTTTTTTAATTTTTTGATTTTTTTCCAAAATGATTTGGCCACCCCCCAGAAGTCATCTCGGGGTCGCGACCCAATTTTTCGCGAATTGGGTCGCGAAAAATTGGCAGAACAGTGACAGAACAAGACATTTACATTGAGAACATTGTTTGTTTACAGTTGTGGCTACCAGTTAAAGCTGTTGACAGGTTGGCACTGATTTACATTAGTGGGTCCAATAGGGGATGCTTTATGGGGGAGATGCTTTCTGGGGGTCCAAATCATAGAAAAATATATTTAAAATTTTTTTTTTTTTTTAAATCAAAATTAAACCGAGCGGTTTTCCAAAATGATTTGTCGACCCCCAGGGTTGCATGTGTGTGTGTGTTTGAGTGAGTGAGTCCTGGGGAGTGTTGAAGTCTGTTCTGTGTCTACATTACAAGTTATATTAGGTGGAGACTATTTTCACAACCATGTGCTTTTGACAGTGATCCCGTGGATGAAGGTGCATCATTACTGCGATACTTTTCTTTTTGAGCGGAACAGTTTCACGTCACAGTTCATCATTTACATTCACAACCTAATCAGTCCTTACATTTACAACATGAACAACCGGAGTCACGCTCTCACATCACAGCAGATATTGTGTGTTGCGCTGCGGTTTAAAAAAAAAAAAAATGTACTTACAAATTTACAAATTTACAAATGTTTCTTTTATAGAACGTCATAGATTTATATCACTTGAACGTGATATAAAGAATGAGAAGTCATTTATGTGTGAAAACATCATTATGTTGGTGATAAAACAACTGTACAGTCAAACACTTCATATTTACTTTATGTAAAACATGATCAAAATGAGGTTAATCTCATGAGATTATACCGAGGTTTTACCTGTTTGAACAATGTTTTCTATGTTTCATATTAAACTGCTGCCAACTGCGCTTCTCCCCCGCGGGATTACACCTAAATTAAATAAATTAATAATCTACAACTCAAGCAGTTTCCCGCTGTAATATTATTGTGATTGTGCAAAGGACGACATTTAAACTTCCTCATCATCATCAGTGTTCTCTCTCTCTGACGTCGTCTCTCTCTCTTTTGCTGCTGTTACACTTCCTTCTAAAAACTTGCTCAAATTCACGCATTAATATTTTCAACTCCAGTGTAATGAATAACGTCACCCTCCTCTTCCTCGTTGTCATGGTGACTCGTTGAAACGTGGCTCCATTCATACTGTCTTTTTATACTTGTGGTGCAGGCGCTTAACTCGAGGTGAAACTACTCTGAGTTGAACAAACTAACTCAAATCAGCTGTTTTGAAACCGAAAACTCAGAGTTTCCTTTCTCAGAGTAGATCAACTCAGAGTTCAGGGTTAGACTCAGAGTTTGTTGAACCTTCTTTGTGAAACAGGCCCCAGGTGAAGTCAGGTTGTTGCTGTTGTCACGGTAACACACAACAACATCAATAATAGACAAACTCAGTGAGTGACAGCTGAATTATTCAGGCTGCTGCTGCTGCTGAGACACACACAGCTCCGCCCCCACAGGGTCACATGGTCGCATGTGGGTCACGTGGTCACATGGTCACATGATCAGTGACATTTCCTGTCACTATTATCTAGAGAAAAAAAATAATTTAAGTCAAACAAATGTAAAAAAATTTAAATTCATAAATATGAAGATGAAAGCTGCAGTTGAGGTTGGAAACATGTTTTATAAAAACTTATTTATAATTGAGCTTTTTAAAAATTTTTACAGTAAATTCTTGTTTTCCATCATATTTCATGTTCCTTTTTAGTCAAACCTTTTGTTTTCTTTCTCTTTATTATTATTATTATTATTTTTTTTAGGTTTTGTTTGTTATAACTGTAAATTTGAATGTTATTTTGCCTTCATTTATATTTGTACAACATGAATATATAGTGTTATTCAGAAATAACCATATTAAAAACAATCAAATAATAATAAATCATGAATATGTTGGTAAATATTTACTGTGTTTACATGTGACGCGACCTAACGAAGCAGCCAATCAGCTTCGTGTAAACACGTGACGTCAGCGAGTAACCGGAAATCGAAATATAGCGCGTGAGAAACTCATTGGGTCAAACCGGCGGAGGGGCGGGGCGATCGCTGTCGTGGTCTCCGCTCACCGGGAGTGTCCCCGACAGCATAAACGAACGCCCCGGTGAGTTTAAACGCTTCCTCCCCTCGAGAGCCAATCAGCGCTCGCGTCGCCGCGGCGTTGACCAATGAGCGTCGCTCTCGTGTTTGTTGTTGTTGCGGAGACTCAGCGGAGAAGAGACGCAGGAGAAGCCGCTCCGAGTTTGACTTTTCTTTTCCTTCCGCTCGAGTCTGGAGCGTCGTTAGTGAACATGTCCGTGAACATGGACGAGCTGCGGCACCAGGTCATGATTAACCAGTTCGTTCTGACCGCGGGTTGCGCCGCGGATCAGGCCCAGCAGCTGCTCCAGGCGGCGCACTGGCAGTTCGAGGTGAGTCCGCTCTCCGGAGCTTCACTTCCGGATCCACTCTCCGCTCCTGTCCGCTCCTGTCCGCTCCTCACTCACTCACTCAGACGGTTCTACTGCGCCTGCGCGTCAGAAAGTACACATAAAAAAACAACATATTTAAGTAGATCATGTTCAATGATTCAGTTATTATTCAGTCACACCACACGCTGCCGAGGCTAATGTTAGCTTAGCATCTTGTTTACATCATGGAGTCACTGACCTTTGACCTTTGAGTGTCAGAAGAGCTGAAAACAAGATGAAAAAATATTCACATTTAAGAAGCTGAAAAATTACCAAAACACGAAAGTATTCACATTTAAGAAGCTGAAAAATGACAGAAACACGAAAATATTCACATTTAAGAAACTGAAAAATGACAGAAACGTGAAAATATTCACATTTAAGAAGCTGAAAAATGACAGAAACATGAAAATATTCACATTTAAGAAACTGAAAAATGACAGAAACGTGAAAATATTCACATTTAAGAAGCTGAAAAATGACAGAAACATGAAAATATTCACATTTAAGAAGCTGAAAAATGACAGAAACGTGAAAATATTCACATTTAAGAAGCTGAAAAATGACAGAAACATGAAAATATTCACATTTAAGAAACTGAAAAATGACAGAAACGTGAAAATATTCACATTTAAGAAGCTGAAAAATGACAGAAACGTGAAAATATTCACATTTAAGAAGCTGAAAAATGACAGAAACGTGAAAATATTCACATTTAAGAAGCTGAAAAATGACAGAAACGTGAAAATATTCACATTTAAGAAACTGAAAAATGACAGAAACGTGAAAATATTCACATTTAAGAAGCTGAAAAATGACAGAAACATGAAAATATTCACATTTAAGAAACTGAAAAATGACAGAAACGTGAAAATATTCACATTTAAGAAGCTGAAAAATGACAGAAACGTGAAAATATTCACATTTAAGAAACTGAAAAATGACAGAAGCGTGAAAATATTCACATTTAAGAAGCTGAAAAATGACAGAAACGTGAAAATATTCACATTTAAGAAGCTGAAAAATGACAGAAACATGAAAATATTCACATTTAAGAAGCTGAAAAATGACAAAAACACGAAAATATTCACATTTAAGAAGCTGAAAAATGACAGAAACGTGAAAATATTCACATTTAAGGAGCTGAAAAATGACAGAAACGTGAAAATATTCACATTTAAGAAGCTGAAATATGACAAAAACACGAAAATATTCACATTTAAGAAGCTGAAAAATGACAGAAAACATGAAAATATTCACATTTAAGAAGCTGAAAAATGACAGAAAACATGAAAATATTCACATTTAAGAAGCTGAAAAATGTGTGACCGCTCTGTCGATCGTCGTGACAACCAGAACGGAATGTGATTGACAATATTATTGTGATTAAAAACTTATACAGGAAACTGACTCATAACTCCGCCCCTTTCTTTGCAGACGGCTTTAAGTTCCTTCTTCCAGGAGGTGAACATTCCCGCTCATCACCACCAGATGGTGAGTGTGTGTCTGTGTGTGTGTGGATTCAACAGGGTTTGTGTGAGTTGGAAATCAGGAGATTGTTCCTGAATGTAGACGGAATCAGTTGAGATGTTCTGGAAACTGCGATGGACGCAGCTAAAATCTCTAATATTTCTCTGTGGACTTTGGTGTGGGAGAGTGAGTGGTTTACAAACTTCAGTTTCCTGTTTTAATGTCATGACATTGTCAACAACACGTGAACACAAAATTAGACTTTTATTTTTGAAAACTTGGGTCTTTTTAGTGTGAATGAACAGGAACATTTTATTTTGAAAAGTTCAAGGTTTGTTCCTGTGAGGTAACAAAAACGGAGACTTTTATTTTGAAAAATTCAGGGTCGTTTTATTGCAGCAGAACAGAAACTAATATTTTGAATTTGAAAACTGCGAGGTTGTTTTTTTTGTAGTGTGGAGAAATAAAGACAGACATTTTTCTCTTTTTCCGGTGTCTTCCCACAGATGTGCACGCCCAGAAACACGCCGGCCACGCCTCCAAACTTCCCCGACGCCATCACCATGTTTTCCAAACTGCGAGCGTCGGACTGCAGTTCCAGCTCCGCCCAGGCGTCCATGGCCTGCTCCCCTCCAGTCCCTTCATCCACGTCAGGTTTTGGTTCCTTCTGGGCTTCCTCTCCGCCCGGCAATCAGTCGATCTGGCTGCCGCCGCCGCCGCCGCCGCCACCTTCTGGCCACCACATGCATCACCACCACATGCACATGCACAGGCAGCAGACTCCCGTCATGTGGCCGCCCGTGTCTCAGCCCGGCTCGCAGCAGACCACCGTCGTGTCCGCGCTCCACAGTCAGAGATGAGACTGCTGCAAGGACGGTGGGCGGGGCCAGGGCAGCCAGGGGCGGGGCCAGGGCAGCGAGGGGCGGAGCCAGGCAGCAGGTTCAAATGGAGCGAATTTGTTATGAACGCAGAAGGACAAAGTGATGGTGGGTCATCGTGGTGAGGGAGAGACGAGGACACTGAGGTCAGAAGACCAGCGTCCACCTCGTCCAAGACGAACCCGCAGGTCGTGGACAGACCTTTGAACTTTGAGGGTCCAGACTCGGGTCCAGACTCGGGTCCAGACTCGGGTCCAGACTCGGGTCCAGATCCCCAAACACGGGGTTGGAGCTGTTTTTTTTTTAAAGGTTTTGACAGAAAGATGGCGCTGTCACCAGTTTTCTCGATGTGTGTGTGTGTGTGTGGACGTCAACATTAGGACATTGGAAAAACCTGCGCTGATGACTTTTTTTTCTCGGTGCGTTTACCGTCACAGTTTAACAGAGTCGTCGTCTGACTAAGACGAACAATGGGACAACTTACAGCGTCTGAGGACAAACGCCGCCTGACTCCGCCTCTGTAGGTGGCACTGTTTCTCTCCATGAGCTCGTGTTTGTTTAAGAGTGCACAGTGAGATGAAGAAGAGTGAATTATTGTCTTCATGCGACTAAAATCAGACTTTGAACATGAACGTAATCACTGAGCGTCGCAGAAACAAAGTGCGTCTGACGTGGATTTTGGAGTCTGTAAACGGCGTTAGCGTGTGTGTGTGTGTGTGTGTGTGTGTGTGTGTGTGTGTGTGTGTGTGTGTGTGTGCGCGTGTCCGTTTGTGCGTGGCTGACAGACGAGTCGTAGCCAATCAGGAAACTGTATCGTTGTTTTCTCAGTTTAAAAAATGCAGAAAACGTTTTCAGTTTAGTGTGAATGTGTGGGCAGGTGTTTTCTGTCAGAGAGGCGGAGCTAACGTGATGTCATGGGCGGAGCTAACGTGAGGTCATGGCCTCCAGTTTGTGCCTCGTGAAATTTCTACACTTTTTTTTTACTGCTCTTTTAAAGATTCACTGATTCATCATTAAATTAAAGGTTATTTCATACATTTGTGTGATTATTTTGAGTTTCCTGAGGATTTTAGCCACTGAACAAAAGACCGATGGAATGTTTAATGGCCGCTCTCAGCAGCAGGGGGCGCTCACAGCGCTGTCAGCATCTCTTCTCTTACTTGAAAGAATCACGTGACTGATTCAGAAAGACTTGAAAGTGGAAGAAATAAAAATTCACACTCATGTTTCTTGATGACATCATTGTTATTTCAAGTTAGTTCAAGTAAAAAATGCTAACATGGAACAGTCAGGAGCGCTCTGTCGCCTCCTACAGGTCGACCTGAGCTGCTGCAGGACGAGCAACGGAGCTCTGAGACGACGTCGGCCAATCCTGAGCTGAGCCGCTGGAGACTACACACACACACACACACACACACACACACACACACACACACACACACACACGGAGGGGGCGGGGTTTACAGCTTTCTTACTCTCATGAAAAACCTGGAAAAGTTGTGGAATTTGAAAATTTGCAAACTAAACACTAACTAAATAGAATAGAGTAAAAAATGTGTGTGTGTGTGTGTGTGTCTCACCTGAGCGGCTGTTGTGAGTCTCAGGTGAAGTAGCAGCAGGTTTGTGTGACGCTGAACCTCTGCTTCTGTCTTTAATCCTGGAGCCTGAGGTCAGAGGTCAGAGAATCAAAGGTGAGGTCAGAGGTCAGAGAATCAAAGGTGAGGTCAGAGGTCAGAGGTCAGAGAATCAAAGGTGAGGTCAGAGGTCAGAGAATCAAAGGTGAGGTCAGAGGTCAGAGAATCAAAGGTGAGGTCAGAGGATCAAAAGTGAGGTCAGAGGTCAGAGAATCAAAGGTGAGGTCAGAGGTCAGAGGTCAGAGAATCAAAGGTGAGGTCAGAGGTCAGAGAATCAAAGGTGAGGTCAGCGTTTACCGTCTCTGGTGAAGATCGTAGGAAGTTTGGTTTCCATGTTTCTGATGGACGGTGCGTTCAGGCGTCCTCTGTAAATATGTCCATCCAGTCCGATGATGTCCACCTCCTCTGACTGAGTCAACACACACACACACACACACACACACACACAGTGACCACAAAGGTCGATCGTTTCAGTGCGAGTCACGTTCTTGACCTTTGACCTGGAAATGAGTCGACTCGTACCGGTGTGAGGACGTCTGCGTCCGGGTGGGCGTGGCTCTTTGTGGACTGCACGCCGCCGCGGCGCTGGTTGGCCGATGTGACCGTGTGACTCCCGCCGCAGCTCCGCGACACCACCAGGTGGCAGTAGTCTGTCAGCTCAGGGATGTGATCACTGCTCACACGCACACACACACACAAAACTTCATCTGGAATCTAGTGCCACCTGCTGGTGAACAGAGGAACTGCGGGGGAGGAGGGGGGGGGAGGGGTTAAAGGTTACGTCACCTCCTGGAATTGTGTCGAAACTGCTCCAGAGCGTAAACGGTGAACGGCCTCATGGATCTGTGTGAGGGGAATCCAGGAGTGGAGGGCAGCGCCACCAAGTGTCTGTGAGTAAATATAACACACACACACATTCTTGTACTTGCTGCATACTGAGGACCAGGTAAAAGTGCTGACAAAGTGAGGACCAAAGTCACTCGCTCTCTCACACCAAAGTCACTCACTCTCTTACACCAAAGTCGCTCACTCTCCCACACCAAAGTCGCTCACTCTCCCACACCAAAGTCGCTCACTCTCCCACACCAAAGTCGCTCACTCTCCCACACCAAAGTCGCTCACTCTCCCACACCAAAGTCACTCACTCTCCCACACCAAAGTCACTCACTCTCTTACACCAAAGTCGCTCACTCTCCCACACCAAAGTCGCTCACTCTCCCACACCAAAGTCGCTCACTCTCCCACACCAAAGTCGCTCACTCTCCCACACCAAAGTCGCTCACTCTCCCACACCAAAGTCGCTCACTCTCACACACCAAAGTCGTTCACTCTCACTCAAAGTCGTTCACTCTCCCACACCAAAGTCGCTCACTCTCCCACACCAAAGTCGTTCACTCTCCCACACCAAAGTCACTCACTCTCCCACACCAAAGTCGCTCACTCTCCCACACCAAAGTCGCTCACTCTCCCACACCAAAGTCGCTCACTCTCCCACACCAAAGTCGTTCACTCTCCCACACCAAAGTCGCTCACTCTCCCACACCAAAGTCGCTCACTCTCACACACCAAAGTCGTTCACTCTCCCACACCAAAGTCGCTCACTCTCCCACACCAAAGTCGCTCACCACACCAAAGTCACTCACTCTCTTACACCAAAGTCACTCACTCTCCCACACCAAAGTCAATCACTCTCCCACACCAAAGTCGCTCACTCTCCCACACCAAAGTCACTCACTCTCCCACACCAAAGTCACTCACTCTCCCACACCAAAGTCGCTCACTCTGCCACACCAAAGTCGCTCACTCTCCCACACCAAAGTCGTTCACTCTCCCACACCAAAGTCGCTCACTCTCCCACACCAAAGTCGCTCACTCTCCCACACCAAAGTCACTCACTCTCCCACACCAAAGTCACTCACTCTCCCACACCAAAGTCACTCACTCTCCCACACCAAAGTCAATCACTCTCCCACACCAAAGTCGCTCACTCTCCCACACCAAAGTCACTCACTCTCCCACACCAAAGTCACTCACTCTCCCACACCAAAGTCGCTCACTCTCCCACACCAAAGTCGTTCACTCTCCCACACCAAAGTCACTCACTCTCCCACACCAAAGTCCACAGAGAAAATCAGTCCTAAACAAAGTTTTCTTAGCTTGGTTAAACAGAGATAATCCTGACTTACGGTCCTGGCGTGTGTTTGACAGGTCGGTCACAGCAGAGACAGTGAAATCTGTCCACCAGTCGTCTGAAAACAGCAGAGACAGTGAGGCTGCGTTCCATTTACCCTCATTCTGACGTAAATGGAACGCAGCACGTTTGGTTTTATTTGCATTCCAGTAAAGAAAGTAAAGTAAAGTGACAAGAAAAATCACATCTGAGACGAAAGAAGACAAATCACCGTGATTTCTGATTCATCGTACATCAGGAGTTGCCCCCTTGTGGCCAACTAGGGCTGCACAATATTAGATATCTTGCCGGTATCCGATACATCAATATACGCGGCTACTTCCTGTGATCGCAATGATTTCTGACGTCTTCCTTAACCGTCAAATGTTACGATCTTTTTAAACCTCTTCCTAAACTATGTTCTTTTTACGATGTTTTTTACGTCCTTTTATACGACCACATTTTTGACTTCTACTTTAACTTCTACAGTTAACAGTAAGTTGAAAAACATCCCGTTACAACACGAAACTTTGACCTGTGGAGGGCAGCACTGCACAGAAATGATGATTCTTAATATCATCGTTATCAGTAGAAGAAGAAGAGGAGGAGGAGGAGGAGGAGGAGGAGGAGGATGAAGAGGAGGATGAGGATGAGGAGGCCTCTAACTTCCTGATGGCGGCAGCGTCGTCATGTTCAGGAGCTTCCTGTTTGCGCAGCTTCTCGTGGATGTTCCTCCAACGATCTTCGAGCTGCTTCTTCACAGAGTCCAGCTCGATCCTGTTCAGCTGTCACGAGACAGGAAGTCAAACACAAAACAGGAAGTCAAACAAAAAATAACGTTTTGAAAAGTCTTCTGTGTTTATGTTAAAAACAAAAGCGACGCAGAGGATCCTCCTCACTTATCTTACACATCACCACTTCCTTCAAAATAAGAGCCATTACTAGCACCACTTCCTGTATAAACCTTTGGGCAGAGGACTTATACATATATACATATATAAATATATATATATAAAAGAGTATCTAACTTTAATATAATTTAAGTCTGTTTTTCATAAGTAAATAAAATATAGTTTCTATTATACCGTTTGTTTTAAAGTAGCTGCACAAAAGTAACCATGACAACAGCCTTTGAACCAGGAAATAGACGCACTTTTGCACATGCACAGAACAATGTTTGCCTTATTTTGACGTCTTTCTATCTATATCCTGATTACGAGGTTTTTACCGTCTTTCTTCACAGATTTTTGTTTTTCACGTATTAATATTTTTCTATACCGACATATTTTAACAATATTTTTGTCGTCTTTCTATAAGATGAATTTTTACAGTATTTTTAACGTCGTTTTTGTGATGTTTATGTTATTTTACTGCACCATGAAATCTTTGGGATTTTTAAACATTTTTCTTTTACGATGTTGTTACGATGTCTTTCCAAACCGTAATATTTTTACAACGTTTGTAAAATGTTGACGTTGTTCTTGTTCAATGACTGAGGACAGTGTGAGGACAGTGAGTGGACAGTGAGGACAGTGAGTGGACAGTGAGGACAGTGTGAGGACAGTGAGTGGACAGTGTGAGGACAGTGAGGACAGTGAGGACAGTGTGAGGACAGTGAGGACAGTGAGGACAGTGTGAGGACAGTGAGGACAGTGTGAGGACAGTGAGGACAGTGTGAGGACAGTGTGAGGACAGTGAGGACAGTGTGAGGACAGTGAGGACAGTGAGGACAGTGTGAGGACAGTGAGGACAGTGAGGACAGTGTGAGGACAGTGAGGACAGTGTGAGGACAGTGAGGACAGTGAGGACAGTGTGAGGACAGTGAGGACAGTGAGTGGACAGTGTGAGGACAGTGAGGACAGTGTGAGGACAGTGAGGACAGTGTGAGGACAGTGAGGACAGTGTGAGGACAGTGTGAGGACAGTGAGGACAGTGTGAGGACAGTGAGGACAGTGTCTCACCTTACAGTCCATCTCAGAGGACAGTCTGTGGAGGACGTTGTCCCAGCTCTGCTCCTGTCCTGTGACTCTGTTCAGCAGCTGGTGGAACATAGAGCTGAGTTTCTCTGTCACAGAGTCAAACTGAAGACGACTCACTGTGTCCTCCTGATGTGGACACAAAGACATTTCATCTGCTCAAATCACTGATTCTCTCTGTGGACTTTTGTGTGGGAGAGTGAGTGACTTTGGTGTGGGAGAGTGAGTGACTTTGGTGTGAGAGAGTGAGTGACTTTGGTGTGGGAGAGTGAGTGACTTTGGTGTGGGAGAGTGAGTGACTTTGGTGTGAGAGAGTGAGTGACTTTGGTGTGGGAGAGTGAGTGACTTTGGTGTGAGAGAGTGAGTGACTTTGGTGTGGGAGAGTGAGTGACTTTGGTGTGGGAGAGTGAGTGAGTTTGGTGTGAGAGAGTGAGTGACTTTGGTGTGAGAGAGTGAGTGACTTTGGTGTGGGACAGTGATTGACTTTGGTGTGGGAGAGTGAGTGACTTTGGTGTGAGAGAGTGAGTGACTTTGGTGTGGGAGAGTGAGTGACTTTGGTGTGGGAGAGTGAGTGAGTTTGGTGTGAGAGAGTGAGTGACTTTGGTGTGAGAGAGTGAGTGACTTTGGTGTGGGAGAGTGAGTGACTTTGGTGTGAGAGAGTGAGTGACTTTGGTGTGGGAGAGTGAGTGACTTTGGTGTGGGAGAGTGAGTGACTTTGGTGTGAGAGAGTGAGTGACTTTGGTGTGGGAGAGTGAGTGACTTTGGTGTGGGAGAGTGAGTGACTTTGGTGTGGGAGAGTGAGTGACTTTGGTGTGAGAGAGTGAGTGACTTTGGTGTGGGAGAGTGAGTGACTTTGGTGTGAGAGAGTGAGTGACTTTGGTGTGGGAGAGTGAGTGACTTTGGTGTGGGAGAGTGAGTGAGTTTGGTGTGAGAGAGTGAGTGACTTTGGTGTGGGAGAGTGAGTGACTTTGGTGTGAGAGAGTGAGTGACTTTTGTGTTTGAGAGTGAGTGACTTTGGTGTGAGAGAGTGAGTGACTTTGGTGTGAGAGAGTGAGTGACTTTGGTGTGGGAGAGTGAGTGACTTTGGTGTGGGAGAGTGAGTGACTTTGGTGTGAGAGAGTGAGTGACTTTGGTGTGGGACAGTGATTGACTTTGGTGTGGGAGAGTGAGTGACTTTGGTGTGAGAGAGTGAGTGACTTTGGTGTGGGACAGTGAGTGACTTTGGTGTGGGAGAGTGAGTGAGTTTGGTGTGAGAGAGTGAGTGACTTTGGTGTGGGACAGTGAGTGACTTTGGTGTGGGAGAGTGAGTGACTTTGGTGTGGGAGAGTGAGTGACTTTGGTGTTTGAGAGTGAGTGGTTTACAGACGTCTGTCTCAGTCTGAATATTTTATTTTTGCTAATCTCAGAGTTTATTTATACTGAATTTGTAACAAACAATATTTTGAATTCATGTCAACAAAACATTAAATGAAAATCAATAAATCTCTAATCTCTGATTTAATCTCTGTGAACACATGACGCTAACATGAGATTAAATTATAATCCACTTACAATTTCCGTCTCAACCATGAGTTTGTCTTTCTTCTCCTGCAGCTGCTGCAGCGTCTGGGACATCTCCTGGATTCAATTACACAATAATAATAATCTACATATGAACACACACACACACACACACACACACACACACACAGTAGACATAAAAAACAATAATCTGGATATTTTATAGGTAACTGACATTTGTTTATATTTTAAAGTTACGTGCTGCACCTTTAACCTGTTAAATGTTTCTGACCTCTATGTGGCGCTGTTTCTGTCCACTGTCCTCACACACACGTCTCATCGTGTCCTGAAGCTTTACACACTCGTCCTGAAGGTGAACAATCGTCTCCTGCACGCCGTCCACCGCCTGCACACACACACACACACGCGCACACACACACACGCACGCGCACACACACGCACGCACGCATACACACAAGGAGATGAGAGAGTGTGACTGTGTCTGTTTTCAGTGTCTCTCTCTCTCTCTCTCTCTCTCTCTCTCTCACCCTCTGGTGGTCACTCATGACTCCGCCCATCAGCGCCCTCTGCTGGTTCAGTTGATCCATCAGGTTTTTATTCACGTCCTGAAAACCTAGAACATTAAAGGGTTTAAAGGGTTATTCTGTAGAAATATCAGCCACGCTTTTAAAAATAAATCTGTATTATTGATACATCAGTGTGTGTGTGTGTGTAAAGAGAGCGCCCCCTGCTGCTGAGGACAGACACGAGGAAAAACTGATTTTAGCCTCATAACAAGGTCTTTATCTCACTGTTAGACTGACTTTTCTATGTCTGTAAACCACTCACTCTCCCACACCAAAGTCCACAGAGAAAAACACAGGAGCTGCTGCTCCTCTGCTGCCTCATGTGGTCACTTTGTGTCACTGCGCTCAATCAAACACTGAAGAGACTAAATTTCCTCAGTGGACTTTGGTGTGTGAGAGTGAGTGGTTTCCAAAGACGTTTCCTGGTTACCGATGACGTCCTCTCTGAGTTGACTCAGCTGTGTCTCGTCCACTCTTCTGTCCTCCAGCCTGGTGACCTTTGACCTCAGTCTGCCGACATTCCTCAGAGCCTCCACCGTCTCCGAGTAACGCTCCAGGACTCCTGCAGCCTCAGGTCCTGGTCCTGGTCCTGGTCCTGGTCCTGGTCCTGGATTAGACTTCTGATGAGGAGACGTCTCTGTGTCTGTCCCTGCTGAGGACGAGGACGAGGACGAGGAGCTGAGGAGACGTTTGATCTCTGAAGCCTCATCAACAACTTCCTGTTAAAGACGAGGAGTACGGAGGAACGTTAGTGCCACATGTCAAATAAAAGACACAACACATGAATCTGAAGTCTGACTTTAATCCAAGAATTCTGACTTTAATCTATGAATTTTAATCTTGAATTCAAATTTAATCTATGAATTCTGACTTTAATCAAAGAATTCTGACTTTAATCTAAGAATTTAATCTATGAATTCTGACTTTAGTCAAAGAAGTCTGACTTTAATCCAAGAATTCTGACTTAAATCTATGAATTTTAATCTTGAATTCAAATTTAATCTATGAATTCTGACTTTAATCAAAGAATTCTGACTTTAATCTAAGAATTTAATCCATGAATTCTGAAAAATTCTTACCGTCAACATCTTAAACATTTTCAAACATGAGTTTGTTGACTTGAATTTAAAGTTTTAAACTTAAAGGTCACATAGAGTGGTCCTGTTGCACATATATGTTAGTTATGGAGGTCTACTTACATACATTAACTTGTTTTTATGCTCAAAAACCTCCTAGTTGCTGTAAACGAGCCGATAGAAATCCTCTTTTCTGACACTGTTCGTCAGCCGCGATGTTTCAGAGTGAACTTTCACCCCCAGAAGACAGAGTCTTGTGATTGGCCAGTACTATCCGGCACACCCGCTCTCAGAAACACAGCTCCCCCTCTGGAACGGTGGATGCACTGCTCCTCATTATCAAAACATTGTTTTAACAGTGTTTAAAAATAGCTTCTTCACGACTCCCCGCCTCAGTCCCTTTGACGACCTTTGACCCGGAGTCAGACCCAGAGTCAGAAGACACTGTCGCTCGTGAAACACCTCCACAACGGACGTTATTCTTCTTCTGTGGTTCAATGTACGCAACCGAATGTGCCCGGACTAGTGCCCGGAGCAGGAGGATCTGCTGTTCAGGAGAACCGCTGTTTACGTAACCGGACTGGGTTTTTTCAGAGATCTCACTGAGCCTGAGATTACAATAAAACACAACGTTCTCAGCAGTGACTGAACTGTTTGTTTAGAACCTTCAGGGCTTCATAAACAAGGTAATGACGCAGATACACACTAAAAAACAGCGTTAATAGGAACTTCTGGTCTAGTTCCACTTTAAGGACACAAGTGAGTAAATTTTCACGTCAATGATCTGAACTCTGACCTCTGGATGTCCACGCTCACCTTGTCCAGGTGTCCTCCGTGTCCTTCATGTCCTTCGTGTCCGAGCAGAGACGACTGCATCACGTCCCAGGTCACAAAGACACTCGTGTCCTTCACGTCTGGACGTTTGTCAAAGTCCTCACGCAGCTTTTCCTGTTACGAGAGAAGAATTCAGTTTTCAGGAGCTGCTGGTCCTCTGCTGCCTCGTGTGGTCACTTTGTGTCACTGACACACACACACACACACTCACCAGAGTTTCCTTCAGGTCGTCCACAGCAGTGACCGCTGTATCTGTCCGAGCAACAAGGATCTGGACACAAGGTTTTTAATGTTCTGTTAATTTTTGAATGTATTTAAAGGATAATTGTTAATAATCTGGTGTTAGTGTTAATCTCACCGTGTGCTGCTGCTGCAGATCCTTAATCTCATCCTTCAGATGATCAGGTATGAGCTTCATGAGCTGTGAACATAAACAGTGACAGCTGAACAAACAGTCACTCTGCTGCTCCTCTGCTGCCTCGTGTGGTCACTTTGTGTCACTGAAGCACATCAGTGATGTTCTCTGTGGACTGTGGTGCAGGAGAGTGAGTGGTTGACAGACGTCTGTGTCACAGTGAGATACAGACGTGATCATGTGACGCAGATAAACTTTTAAACTTTGGTTCAGTTTAAATAAAGTTGCAGTAAATCAGTAAAATAATGAGTCTATTATGAATCTGTGGAAGTACGTACTGTTCCTTTAAAGAGATGTGTGTGTGTGTGTGTCTGTGTGTGTGTGTGTGTCTGTGTCACTGTGTGTGTGTGTTTGTTCTTGTACTTGCAGCATACTGAGGACCAGTGAGGGTTTTTAACCAACAAAGTGGAGACATTTTTTTCATTGAAATCACTTCCTCAGGTTGTAAACATGTTATAATCAACACAAAAACCAAAGGTTTTCCAGTCCTGGTGTTTCACACACTTTTTTTCTCTGGGGCTCCACCTGCAGACATGTTTTGGTACTGCACCCAGTAGTTCTTTGTAGATGTCATTCATGAAGTAGATATTTGTAATTGTGTTGATTTATAAAGTGGAAATGCTGGTCCTCACTTTGTCAGCACTTTTACCCGGTCCTCAGTATGCAGCAAGAACAAGAGTGTGTGTGTGTGTGTGTGTGTGACACCTTACTCCTCTTCATCTCCTCTCGTCTTCACTCGACTCTTCAGCTCATTATTGAGCCGTCGATGACAGGACAGGAGAGGACAATGGGAGACGAGGGACGTCCTGACGTCTCAAATGACCCGTGTGTCTCTCTTCTGTCAGGGACACGAGCTAACGAGCTAATGTTAGCATTCTGCACAGAGTGTGTGTGTGTGTGTGTGTGTGTGTGAGACCGTGGGGGGCGAGGTCACATCAGGTCAGTGGATACACCTGTGTGACCACCAGGAACATGAATGATTCAGATCTAAAGGCTTCACCTGAGAGACTCTGTGTGTGTGTGTGTGTGTGTGTGTGTGTGACTGTTGTTTAATGAGTGACAGGCTGCTGTTTACAGAGTAACAAACAGAGCAGTTGATTATCACCAAACACCAGGAGGTCAACATTCCTCTGGAGGAGAACGTGGTGGAGAACATCTCAAAGAACGTCAGGTGTGTCCTGGAGAACGCGTACTCACACACACACACATACACACAGAGAGACACACACACACACAGACACACACACACACACAGAGAGACACACACACACACACAGATAAACACACAAACACACACACAGAGAGACACACACACACACACACACACACACACACCCCACCCACACACACACACACACACACGCACACACCTACACACACACAGAGAGACACACACACACACACAGACGCACACAGACACACACACAGATAAACACACAAACACACACACAGAGAGACACACACACACACACACACACACACACACACACCCCCCCCCCACACACACACACAGAGACACACACACACACACACGCACACACCTACACACACAGAGAGACACACACACACACACAGATGCACACACACAGACACACCCCCACACACACGCACACAGAGACACACCCACACACACACCCCCCACCCACACACACACACAGAGACACACACACACACACACGCACACACCTACACACACACAGAGAGACACACAAACACACACACACACACAGAGAGACACACACACACACACACACACACACACACACACAGAGACACACACACACACACCTACACACACACAGAGAGACACACACACACACACAGAGAGACACACCCACACACACAGAGACACACACACCCCCACAGAGACACACACACACACACACACACACACACACACACACACAGACAAAATGGCTGCCACAGAGACACAAAGCAACAAAAACTGATTTTAGCCGCTGAACGTCTATGTCTTTGTCTCTCTTTAAAACACTCACTCTCCCACACCAAAGTCCCAGGAGCTGCTGCTCCACTGCTGCCTCGTGTGGTCACCTTGTGTCACTGCGCTCAATCAAACACTGAAGAAACAGAAGACATTTGAACTCAGTGATGGAGGCAGCAGTGACACAGAGTGACCACACGAGGCAGCAGAGGAGCAGCAGCTCCTGAACATTGAACTCCTGGACTTTGGTGTGGGAGAGTGAGTGCTTCACAAACGTCAGTTTCTGGCTGGTTCTCAGCAGCAGGGGGCGCTCAAGTGTTATGGAGTGAAGGAGCGGCTGCTCTCACCTCAGACACGCCGTCCTCGCAGCTCTGGAGGCGGGAGCAGAGCTCCGAGTCTCCGCCTGTCCGCTCCCGGAGCTCAGAGCCGGGCTGAGCCTCCTCCTGCAGCGGTGGAGCGGTGACACCCGGCCCTGCGGCCCCGGGCAGAGACGCCCTCCACCGGACCTTCACATCCCGGAGCCCGAGCCGCCTCAGCACGGCGACGAGCAGCGCGTGCAGGGCGCTGAAGTTGACGGTGCCCGCCTGAGGTGTCCCGATGGATAAATCCAACAGCTCCATCAGCGTCAGCGCGCTCTCCTCAGACATGTTACTCTGTTACTCTGTTACTCTGTTACTCCGTTACTTTGTTACTTTGTGGAAAGTTTCACTGAGAGTTTCTCTGAGCGCGCGCAGATGACGTTTTCTTCTTCTTCCTGTGATGAAATGAACGTTTTCTGAAGCAGAACAGAAATATGAATGAATGTCGTTATTAGTGACCGGCGGCGTCTCACCTGACCGGAGCTTTAACACACACACACACAAACACACACAGCGGCATCACGCCGCACACACTCACTCACCGGAAACGCATTTACATTCCCTTCAAAATAAAAGATAATAAAAAAAAAAAAACCTTCACACGGTCTAATAAAAAGCTCCTTAAAGTGATACTTGAGTAAAAGTACAAGTATACGAATTTTACTGCAAGTATCCAAAGTGGTGTACTGCAAACGTTCCTGTTGTTCAGTGAAATAAAGAGTGTGTTTTTAAGGAGAAGCTTCCGTTTCAGACTCCGTTCACAAACCAAAGTTTCACTGTTGTTAATGTAAACAGGAGAAAACCAGGCCTTTTATTTCAGTATCGCATAAACATCGATGACATCTATTATAATGTGTCGATCATCACTGAGGGGAAATAAAGATCAATTCACAATAATCAGGGCTTTTACTTTTAACTTCTACAGGAAGTGGTATGCTGTGAATGTGTCCTGCTTGGAGAAACACTGGTTTCCCGTCGGTTGCTCGGCAACATGAAGCCTGAGCGACGCCTGTTGTTCACAGAGCGAGAGAAACACTCTGATTTACTGGAACTTTAACAAAGTGTTTGAGTGAAACTACACAAACTTTACTTGACTGACTTCATTCATCCCACACTGTTACAGAAGAGGTCAAAGGTCGGAGCGTGGAGTGACCACTGTGTGGCGCTAGAGAGAGCGCAAGAGTCTACCAGTGATTTGTTACACAGGACCAGAGTCTGTGAAGGTATACTTACTGTTCCCAGTAGGTGGCGCAGTGACTGGCTCGCAGCTTTATTGTCGTTACTGTGTGCTGGTTGGGGGGTGGAGCCTGTTTGTCTGGGCGGAGCACCAATCAGAGCCTTTAAAAGTAGATTTGCCTTTAAAAAGTGGAGGTTAAAGGTCACGTTAAAGGGAAGAGCAGAGTCGGGGGTCGGGGTCATCGAGTCGCTGCTCAGCAAATCTTCAAAACACCATTTTTATTGATCATAAAAAAAAAAACAATCATGTTTCTAAATCACTACATTCAAGTATAAAATCAAACAAGCAAGTTCCCTTATTTAGCCCCGAGATCGTCCACGTCCACAGAGACAAAACAACGGCCTCGCGATTCACACGGCGCGTTAGCGTTAGCGTCAGTTTGATGGAGCCGAGGTCGTGGTCAGACTGAGACAGAATGATTTATTGTCCGTGTACATCTGAGTCTCTGGAGAAGAGAATCTTATTCGTCTGCGTAACTGCTCTTCACCCAAAACACGTAATCACAACGCGGCGTCGTAGTTTCTGCTCCAGCAGAAAGACCCAGAATACCAAGCAGCTGAAAGCGTTATCGCCACCTGGTGTCCAGGACGAGAGCTCGGTGACGTCACGTGTTTCACTCACTGTCTCTCCACGACGTTTGTTATGAAGAAGAAGAAGAAGACGTGAATCTGAGTTTCTCCTCTTTGTTTTCATCGTCCATCGACGAGAAGCAAAGAAAACAGAAACTCTTCCCTTTAAAGAAAGTGAGAAAACTCTGAAAACCGAGGTATTTTATGAGAAACAGATGAACCTCCTCCAGAGAAAAGTGCTGGATTAGGTCATGATTAATCTTTCACCGTCACACACAGGATCATTTTCTAGATTTTGATGATTATAAGTAAAAGTGAACGCACCGAGACCTCGTTCAGATCTGGTCCTCGCGTCTGATTGGAACGATGTTTGCTGATTGTTCTTTATGTTTTTAGACGGAACATTAGTGTTCTTCTTCCCTTTAAAGTTCAGGTCTGAGGTTTAAGCTAACGTCCTCCAATTCACTGTCTGCGAGTACAAACTGTAATACTGCCCTCTGAACAGCAGAGGGCAGTATTACAGCGAGGACACGGGCAGGTCTGAACGAGGTCGTGGTCATTAAAGAGGAGAATATCTTGGAATATCGTGGAATATCGTAGTGTTCCAGAGCGACCAGCTCTGTGGAAACAGGAATATCAGTGTCAGTTTGTTAGCAGAGCTGGAATACCTTCATCCTCCTTCATCCTCCTTCATCTTCCTTCATCCTCCTTCATCCTCCTCCGTCTGCAGGTTTTTCTGGAGTGAAAAACTTCTTCTCCTCTTTCGTTTCTTCCAGCCACCGCTCCAGCCGTCGTTCCTCAGATGGTGCCGTATTCCGATTCCCGCCTGTTGGACTCGGCCAGAGTCTCGGCCACGAAGAAGGACATGGAGCCCAGGAAACCCGAGAGGACGAGGATGAGCAGCTGCCAGTGCAGCAGCAGGAAGTTACTGTAGCAGAAGGCGATGGCGGCCGCCACGCACTGCAGCGGGAGGAAGAAGAAGAAGAAGAACAACAACAACGTCAACACGCGTCAGTAAAGCCGTCCCACACAGACTGTAATGACGTAATCTACCATTTTGAAGAGTAAAAAGTAGAAAGGAAGTAGCCACCAGGGGGCGACTACACTGCTTGAATCGACGGTGAACGTTTTCCTGACGAGTTCAAGGTCTCGACCTGGAGTTTCAGCTTCACGACAACATAACGTCACTTTTTCTAAGATTAATAACTTCAAAGAAAACAAACACCTGTATTTTATTTTGAAAGAATAACTACATGAATTGAAGATATCAAGAAAATGTGTATTTTATTTTGAAAGAATAACCACGTGAATTGACGATAACAAGAAAATGTGTATTTTATTTTGAAAGAATAACCACGTGAACTGAAGATAACAAGAAAATGTGTATTTTATTTTGAAAGAATAACCACGTGAATTGACGATAACATAAAAATGTGTATTTTATTTTGAAAGAATAACCATGTGAATTGACGATAACATAAAAATGTGTATTTTATTTTGAAAGAATGACTACGTAAACTAAAGCTAACAAGAAAGTGTGCATTTTATTTTGAAATAATTATTACGTAAACTAAAGCTAACAAGAAAGTGTGCATTTTATTTTGAAAGAACTACTTAAACTAAAGCTAACACGAAAATGTGTATTTTATTTTGAAAGAATAACCACGTGAACTGAAGAAAACAAGATAATGTGTATTTTATTTTGAAAGAATGACTACGTAAACTAAAGCTAACAAGAAAGTGTGCATTTTATTTTGAAAGAATGACTACAAACTAAAGCTAACAAGAAAGTGTGCATTTTATTTTGAAAGAATAACTACTTAAACTAAAGATAACAAGAAAATGTGTATTTTATTTTGAAAGAATAACCACGTGAACTGAAGATATCAAGAAAATGTGTATTTTATTTTGGAAGAATAACCACGTGAATTGATGATAACAAGAAAATGTGTATTTTATTTTGAAAGAATAACCACGTGAACTGAAGATAACAAGAAAATGTGTATTTTATTTTGAAAGAATAACCATGTGAATTGACGATAACATAAAAATGTGTATTTTATTTTGAAAGAATAACCATGTGAATTGACGATAACATAAAAATGTGTATTTTATTTTGAAAGAATGACTACGTAAACTAAAGCTAACAAGAAAGTGTGCATTTTATTTTGAAATAATTATTACGTAAACTAAAGCTAACAAGTGTGCATTTTATTTTGAAAGAACTACTTAAACTAAAGCCAACACAAAAATGTGTATTTTATTTTGAAAGAATAACCACGTGAACTGAAGAAAACAAGATAATGTGTATTTTATTTTGAAAGAATGACTACGTAAACTAAAGCTAACAAGAAAGTGTGCATTTTATTTTGAAAGAATAACTACTTAAACTAAAGATAACAAGAAAATGTGTATTTTATTTTGAAAGAATAACTACGTAAACTAAGGATAACAAGAAAATGTGTATTTTATTTTGAAAAAATAACTACTAAAACTAAGGATAAAAAAAAAAATCATGTAAGACCAGAGACTAAATATCACATGATGTTATTTTAAAGACTTTGACAGGAAGTAGTCACAGAACCGATGAACGTGAGGTGTATACGTTTTAATCACCTGGATGAACTTGAAGGCGGCGAAGGCGGGGGCGCTCCTGTCAGGGAACATGAAGCCCACGATGCTCATGAGCTGAGTGTTGAAGCAGCTGTCGCCAAACCCAAGCAGGAAGCTGCAGAGCATCGCCA
Organism: Microchirus variegatus; assembly: GCF_963457635.1. Classification (NCBI taxonomy): domain Eukaryota; kingdom Metazoa; phylum Chordata; class Actinopteri; order Pleuronectiformes; family Soleidae; genus Microchirus; species Microchirus variegatus. Next base: position 779,179 of record NC_139811.1, read on the forward strand.
CGGCAACGCTGAGCCGCACACACACACACACACACACACAGACACAACAGGAAGTCAACCATGAGGAAGAGATGGCCGTCACCAAAATAAAATCAACGTTTCTGATCATGTTAGCATTGAGCAGTTAGTGCGGCCACATGGGTCGTGAAGACAAAATGGCTGCCAACAAGGACGTCAGGAAAAAGGGATTTAAGCCACTTCACAACAGGAAAGGGAAGTTTGTAAAGCACTCACTCTAATACACCAAAGTCCAGAGAGCGTTGTTGATCCACTGCTGCCTCCATCACTAAGTTCAAACCTCTTATTTTGTCACTTCAGACCTCAGTGACACAAAGTGACCACAAGAGGCAGCAGAGGACCAGCAGCTCCTGTGCTTTTCTCTCTAGACTTTGGTGTGGGAGAGTGAGTGGTTTACAAACTTCACTTTCCTGTTGTCAAAGTCTGTCTCACAGTGAAGATAAAGACGTGAACAGAAGGTAGATTTCATGAGCTGTGTGCTTTGTTAAGTGGCTAAAATCTGCTAAAGGCTGGTTCTCAGCAGCAGGGGGCGCTCTCTTTACCTCGGGGTGATGTAGGCCTGCAGCTCGGTGCCGGCCTCTGGAGCCAGCGGCGCGTCGCTGGCAATGTTCAGGAAGATCAGGTAAAAGGCGACATAGTGAGTGATGAGGCCCAGCAGAACCACGGGGTTCCTCCCAAACCTGGAGCTTCTGTTCAGCATCCCAAATATGCCCCCTCCTGGTCAGAGAGAGGAGGACGGAACAGTCTGTGGATCAAACCACTCAGGTCGTTTCCCCCGTGACAAACGTCAGCTCACAGGACTCACCCAAGATCTCGCCGACGCCGATGAAAATCCCAGAGATGCCGATCAGACTCTTGGCGTCTTTGCCGAAGCCCGTCATGGCGCCGACACACGTGCCGTACACGCCGCTGTAGAAGGTCAGCTCCAGACCTGACGTAGCGACAACAAAGACAAACGGCATCAGTAACATGTGCTTTCACACACACACCACACACACACACACACACACACATTCTTGTACTTGCTAAATACTGAGGACCGGGTTGCTGACAAAGTGAAGACCAGCATTTTCAACTTCATAAATCAATACAATTACAAATATCTACTTCATGAATGACAAAGAACTACTGGTTGCAGTACCATAAAATGTCTGTAGGTGGAGCCCCAGAGCAAGAAGGGCTGGAAAACTTTTTTTTTTGGTCCATAATTGAGTATAGCATGCTAGCAAACTTTTTCGATTCTTTATTTTTTTTAATTTTTTGTCCAAAATTTGACAAAAACGTCATACTATAGTCATCCAAAAAAATTTGAAACAATTTGAAAAAAAATGTGAAATTTCTTTTTGAAAAAAAAAAGAAACATTTTTTAGAAAATCTTTTTTGAAAAAAAATATTGAAAAAAAAAATGTGAAAAACTTTTTTGAAAAAAAAAAGTGAAAAACGTTTTTGAAAAAAAAAGTGAAAAACGTTTTTGAAAAAAAAAGTGAAAAACGTTTTTGAAAAAAAAAGTGAAAAACGTTTTTGAAAATAAAAAGTGAAAAACGTTTTTTTAAATTTTTTTGTTGACAAATTGAGTATAGCATGTTATAGCAATCTAAGGAAGTGATTTCAATGAATACAAAGTGAGGACCGGCCAAAATGTCCTCACTCCGTAAAAATGACCTCACTTTGTTGGTTAAAAACCCTCACTGGTCCTCAGTATGCCACAAGTACAGGAACAAACACACACACACACACACACACACACACACACACACACACACAGGCTCCGCCCACCTGAGTAAGCCAATGGGACGCTCAGCAGCAGCATTTCTTTGGTGACAAATATTTTACACGCTTGAACTGGAAAACAAACAAAGAGTTAATCACCACGTTGACACAAATGCTTCCTGTGATGGAATCCCACCACCAGAGGGCAGTGTAAGGGTGAGCTATGTTTTAAGGTGACAGTCGTCTCCTCCAGGTGACGCTGCTTATTACAGAGGTCGTTTCCTGCCAACATGGCGGCGTAAACAAACAGGAGTCATGTGACGTGTGCAGTGACAGCAGTGACTGAAACTTACTGAACGCGTCCAGAGCTTGTGAGCAGAGGCTGGAGCGAGGAGAGCTGTGGGAGAAGAACAACCGATGATGACGACGACGACGACGACAACAACAACAACAACAACAAACGATAAACTTTCACTCGGCCCTGAACTGGACTCTGTTGCCGTGGCGACTGTGTCGCAGTGATATGAAGGAGAAACACAGGATAAGGACGGTCAGAGGTTCTTCATCGTTCCAGAGCTGCTGTGGGTTCCATTCGTCTTTTTAAAAAACATCTACACTCTGGAAATCTTGACTTTAAAAATGTCCAAAAGGCGAAAGACGTCTGCAGACAGACTAATACTGAAGTTACCATACGATATTATCCCGATACGATATTATCCCGATACGATATTATCCCGATACGATATTATCCTGATACGATATTATCCCGATACTCAAGTCATAATACGATATTATCCCAATATTTAAGTCACAATACTATATTATCATGATACAATATTAACCTGATACTTAAGTGACAATACGATATTATCATGATACGATAATTTCACAATATTTAAGTCACAATACGATATTATCATGATACAGTATTATCATGATATTTAAGTCACAATACGATATTGTCATGATACGATATTGTCACAATATTTAAGTCACAATACGATATTATTACGATATTAAATTCGCGATACAATATTATCATGATACTTAAGTCTCAATATGAAATTATAACGATATTTAAGTGACAATATGATATCATGATACGATATGATCACAAAATTTAAGTCACAATACGATATTATCATGATATGATATCACGATTCGATATTATCACGATACGATATTATCACGATACGATATTATCACGATACTCAAGTCACAATACGATATTATCACATATTTAAGCCACAATACGATATTATCATGATATTTAAGTGAAAATACGATATTATCATGATACGATATTTTCACAATATTTAAGTCACAGTACGATATTATCATGATAGGATATTATCACAATACAATATCATGATATTTAAGTCACGATATGATATTATTACGATATTTAATTTGCGATACGTTATTATCATGATGCTTAAGTCACAATACGATATTTACACGATATTTAAGTGACAATATGATATCATGATACGATATGATCACAATATTTAAGTCATACTACGATATTATCAAATACTATTGGTGAAATCTCATCACACAAGAGGTGAGAGTGAGCACCATCTAGTGGACCGAAACTGATTTTTTTGATGCTTATCGACAAAAACTTCAATGTTCATCGATACTTCTCAAAAGTGAAATAATATCGCCACGTAAAATATTGCAATATTTCCCCGTACAGTGGAAACAGTGTCATGGCTACAGTCGCGGTCAAAGGCGGTGAACTCACCTGACGGTGGAACTCTCCGCAAACTCCGCCTCCAACAGCGACTCGGACACGTCGGAGGACGAAGACTCTGGTTCAGGATTCCTGATCAGGAAGAAGAGGAAGCAACCGACCAGACTGATGACAGTGAGGGAGATGAAGACGGTACGACGATCTTTGTCTGCAACAAACCACCACAGACGTTCTCACGAGTTCTCATGTGTTCTCATGTCCGTTCTCACGTGTTCTCATGTCTGTTCTCATGTGTTCTCATGTCCGTTCTCACGTGTTCTCATGTATGTTCTCACACTCACACAATTACCTGTGATATGAACGTGTCCGTGCCAAGCAAAGTATATGTAGAGGTTTCCAAACAACTGGCTGCAGAGAAATAAAAAGAATTGGGTTATTAAGTGACGACTGCAATAATCATTAAAACTATTCTGTTCATTGACTTTAAACCAGTTTCTTTGAATTTTCAGCTTCTTAAAAAGAACCAAGTGTGACTTTAATGATCCGACTGTGAACAAACTCACCTGAACTGAAGCAGAGCCCAGAATATGCCACTGTTTCTGCCGATGGTGTCGTTGGTGGAGTTGATGGTGAGAACGTTTCCCTGAGCCGTCCACAGAACTGCACAACAAACACACAAACGCACATAAACAGACACACAAACACATCAACAGACACATAAACACACAAACACACAAACAGACATAAACAGACACATAAACACATAAACCAACACAAAAACACACACACAGACAAACAGACACACACAAACACAAAAACAGACACACAAACACATAAACAAACACATAAACAGACACACAAACAGACACACAGACACAAACACAGACACACAAACAGACCACCAACAAACACACACATTAACAGACATAAACACACACACAAAAACACACACACACAAATAGACAAACACAAACAAAAACAAACACAAAGACCGCCAACAAACACACAAACAGACACACACACAAACAGACAAACAGACAAACAAACAAACAAACACACACACACAAATCTGGGCTAAACCACTGTACACGTGCTCCTGACAGATATATAGTGACTTGGGTCAGTGATGAGCTGATACAACAAGCGTCACAGTGTGATGTATGTGGACGGTTTATTTCTAATCTAATTATAATCATGTAAAGTTTGTGTTAAAACTACGTTCTGTGACGGCAGAAAATCACCGATCACGACAAACAAAGTGATGTTACCCGCTGCTCCGACTCCGACTAGAACAGACGCCGTATAGAAGCTCCAGGTGTACGGGTAAATGAACATGGCGATGTAAGCGCTGCAGAACAAACAACAACACAAAGACGCGTTAGGAGGTTAGGTTTCAGCGTGAAAACAGCGTGAAAACAGCGTAGTCTTGAGAGTCAGTGTGGGTTTACCTGTACAACAGACCACTGAAGAACATAGACAGCTGTGGTCCAACGATGGCCACCACTGAAGGAGCCAGGAGGTTAGAAGCTGAGAGGACTCCATAGATGATTGACATGCTGATCAACACAAAGACAGCACATAAACATATGCATTCATATGAGTATGTAAATATATACACATATATATATATACACATATATACATACATATATATACATATATATGTATACACACAGTACACGTTTGTTCACGTTCTGGCCTCAATGTTGGATATTCACGAATAAAGTGTTGATTTTAAGGTTTTGTTTATATCTTGAGTGTAAAACAGTGTTAAAACGTTCTTTCTCACTGTATGTGTGTGTGTGTGTGTGTGTGTGTGTGTGTGTGTGTGTGTGTGTGTGTGTGTGTGTGTGTGTGTGTGCGTGTGTGTGTGTGTGTGTGTGTGTGTGACCTGGTGTAGCCGCTGCCGTGGAACTCTGTGCTGTTGAAGCTCTTGATCACAGTTTGCTACAAAGACACAGACGGAGGTGAGACTGTTAGTGACTCAGTGTCTCAGTGTCGCTTCTCTGGACTCAGGACGAGTAAATACACTGTAAAATAGACTATAAATACACTGTAAATACACAGTACTCTTTAAATGCATTGTAAATGCACTAAATACTCCGTAAATGCTCTGTAAGTACACTGTGAATGCACAATAAATACTCTGTAAATAGACTGTAATACTCTGTAAATGCACTGTAAATACACTGTAAGTACACTAAATACACAGTATGCACTGTAAATACACTAAATACTCTGTAAATAAACTGTAAATACACTTAAATACACTTAAATACACTGTAAACACACTGTAAATACACTAAATACACTAAATACACAGTAAATGCACAGTAAATACTTCTGGGGCCGATAACAGAAGATCTGTGTGTGTGTGTGTGTGTGTGTGTGTGTGTGTCTGACCCACCTCGATGTTGCCACATGTTTGAAAAGCAGTGAACATAAACATGAAGCTGAAGCCGAGGATGAGGATGTTCAGCAGCTTCTTCCTCTCTGGAGTCATGTTGGAGGATATTCTTAAACGACTGGAGGATAAAAAACAAAAACAGCTACAGGAGAGCAGTGCACATCTGAAAGAAGAGGAAACACATGGGACAAGTGTGTCACGTCCAAAAATTACACAAATACATTCTCCTCCAAACATCTGTGAATTGTGTCGACTCATCGATTCATCCTGATGTCGACGATTTGAAGGTTAAAGACAGAGTGACAACAAACTGACGCCGTGCTCACCAACATACAGTCCAAGCCATTTATTTTGAAGTGCCACAAGGGGGAGCTGCATCTCACCAGTCAATCTTCACTTTAAAATATCGTTTTCACATCAGAGAGCGACGCAGCGTCACTCCTGAGTTTGACCGCGTTCCAGATGAGAAGTCACACAAAAAAACACACACATGCAAATGTAATCCGTATCGGTCAGTATCGTTATCGGCCCGATACCGGTCAGAACCAGTGGATCGGATATTCGACTGATAAAAATAATAAAATAATAATGAGAAAATAAACATTTTCATGAGTGATGAAACTGTCAATTATTTTCTGGCTGAATTTAGTTTTAATGATCAGTCAAACGTGGAAATGATGACGTTCCCAAATGTCTTTGTTTTTGTCAAAAACTAAAATGATTCAGTTTGAATGATTTCTTTGTTTTAAGGAGCAAAGAAACACAAACATATTCACATTTAAGAAGCTGAAAAATGACAGAAACGTGAGAATATTCACATTTAAGAAGCTGAAAAATGACAGAAACATGAAAATATTCACATTTAAGAAGCTGAAAAATGACAGAAACATGAAAATATTCACATTTAAGAAGCTGAAAAATGAGAACGCGTCTAAACCCAAATAATCGATATTTATAATCAGTGATTAATAATCGATTAATCGTTGTAGCCATGACGTCATCGCATATCAAAGGAGCAGAACCAGGAACTAAAAGTTAAACTTGCCTGCCTTAGAATTATTATGCATTATTTGTCGAATTACAACTTTAATGAAGACATAATATCGTTGTTTTATCATCACTAACGCCGTGATGAGTGTTAAAAAAGAGACATTTTGTCATTAAAAGCTAAAGTTATATATGAACGGGTGAAGAGGAAGTGACTCATGTGAGCGATGTGTCTGTTTTTTAATGTCGACAAAAATAAACAACTCACCGGAATGTCTGCCGCCGTGTAGCTTAGCTTAGTTTAGCTTAGCTTAGCTGCTGCTCACTGGCTTTTCATCAGCGTCGTTAGCTGTTAGCCGTTAGCTCACTTTAAATAACACACTGGTGTGTTTGCTTCGCGTGAACCGGGTCATTCGCAGCTGAACGTTGTCAACACAAAGTACCGGGAGGAACAACCGGAGGCAAACTCTGCAGTCACGTGAAAGAGTCAGCTGACCACTTCTTCTTCTTCTCTTTGTTTTTGAGTTTACTTGCGATTCGGTGCATTACCGCCACCATCTGGTATGGAGTGTGGTCCAAATGTAAGCAATTCTATGACTGCAAAAAAACACATAATATGTATTATATACATATATACACAGATAGGTATAAGGATATATATATAAGTAATACATACTAATAAGTGTATATATACAAAAAAAAGTGAAAAACAACTTATATAATTTATATGTAACTATATAACTTCCATCCCAATCTATATCCTCTCAATCAACTTTGTAGTTTTTAGACATGGTCACTCGGGTTCTTTTGTAAAAATGACAGAAACGTGAAAATATTCACATTTAAGAAGCTGAAAAAGGACAGAAACACGAAAATATTCACATTTAAGAAGCTGAAAAATGACAGAAACTTGAAAATATTCACATTTAAAACCCAAATAATCGATTATTAAAACAGTTGATGATTAATTTAGTCATTGATTAATAATCGATGAATCGTTGTAGCCATGACGTCATCACATATCAAACGAGCAGAACCAGGAAGTAAAGTTAAAGTTGGCCTGCCTTAGAATTCCTATGCATTATTTGTCGAATTACAACGTTAAGTAAGACATAATATCGTTGTTTTATCACTGACACCGTGAGGATTGTTCGTGATTAACTCAATAGGTTAAGTAATGACAGATTAATCGATGGTGAAAACAAGGTTAGCTGGAGCTCTGGTGTGTTTGTGTATTTAGCGACAGCTGCTGAAAGCCGTTCATAAAAACGTAATGAATGTGTATGTTTGTCTTCCAGTTTGTCGCTAATCCTCTACACTTCAGTCATGTGTTATTTTTCGTGGATTAAATGACATCAGACTGTAAATAAACCGAATCGTCAAAACGCTACGACTGTTTTGTTTCTCCTTCTTTTGCATCAAAGGATTCTGGGTAATTTTCCTGCTGCGAAAATGCCTATGATCTGTGGTGACGTCACTTTCGGGGTGGGGCTATAAAGGCTTGTTTTTCAGCCGGACAAGATCGTCGGTCTCCATTTTGTGAAAAGCAGTGAAAGAAGCACATGAATCCTAGCAATTCCCCGTCAATCAGCAAGAAGCTTCAAGACACCGAGCAGTCGACGGACGAATCCGCGGACAAAGTTGATATCGGAAAGGAAAGCAAAACAAATCGTATGTCCCGTATCGAGAACCTCAAATCTTATGGTGAGTCGTTTCTTTTATCCGCCGGAGACGAGGTGAGGTGGGGGAAGGGCGAGATCGACTCAGAGACTAGTGTGTGGTGGTTTTCTTGACATTTAACACGATGTCCGAACGTCTACGTGTCGATTGTAGCGCAAACGCACTAGCGATGTATTAATATAACCTGGATGGATCCTAAACGTCGGTTTTATAAAGAATCCCCGGCCTTCTTTGGTGACACAACGGCCGCCATTTTAGGCCTTCTCTCCGCTGCGACGCGTTAGCTTATTCTCTAAAGTGCAGCTGCTAGAAACGCCACTGCGATCATAATCTAACACCGTTTTCTCCGCTAGGCCGTGGTGGAGTTTTGGGTCGGTTTCAGACGTGTTCGTCTTGAGAAGAGTTACTGGACATTTTTGTGGTTTAAATACGATTACAGTGACGCTGTTGGCCTGTTTTTAAAGGTTAGCGTTAATCGATGGCTAGCTGCCAGGCGTCACTAAGCTGTTTACGCGTATTTTTAGCACGGACCTCTGCGCAGTCGGTCTGAAATCTGAGTTTCCACGATCTCGGAGAGCATCCACGCGTAAACACGTTCCGCAGGTTTGTTTGGCAGCGTCGACCTCGGGAAACAAAGGGGGTTTCAAACGGATTGGTTGAGTCGAAGTCTCAGGGCGAAAACGACGGACGCTGCGGCCTCCTGACGTAAGCTCGTTAAAGCCCCGTTCTCCCATGAAACCTAGAACAGATATTACGTACGATTACCAAATTAGTAACTAACGATTATTTTACTAATCGTTCGATCTGTCCACTTTTTTCTCTGTTGGGTAAGAGTCTTGTGTTGTCCCAAATCCAAAATGACTCAATTTGAACGGTTTTATAGTCGATGCAAGTGATTGTTTGACATTCAGTAACTGTTTAACACCTAATGCTCTCTGCACAGGTGTAATGCACATTTTCTGAATTTGTCACTGATCTTCTTCTCCCCTCCCCCACTCCAGACCCCTTTGCTGATGCAAGTAAGGGTGATGCCGGGGACTACGTCCACATAAGAATCCAACAGCGGAACGGCAGGAAGACCCTCACCACTGTCCAGGGCATCTCTGATAGCTATGACAAGAAGAAGCTAGTCAAGGCTTTCAAGAAGGTATAGTCTCAGGGTGGAGTTTTGGTGTCTATTTAATATTTATAATTCATGTTTATTCTAGAGCAACTCGAATAACGGGGGGGATTTAGTACATGACTGGGCGTTTGCCGAGGACTGTAAATAAGAGAGCTGCAGGTTCACTGTGTCTGTAATTTGTTTTTATTTTCTAACAGAACTTTGCCTGCAACGGGACCATTATTGAGCACCCAGAGTATGGTGAAGTGATCCAGGTCCAGGGAGACCAGCGCAAGAACATCAGCCAGTTCATCACTACCGTAAGTGTCGTGGACCGGTGTTTGACGGGATTCTCGTCCCTTCTGAGGTGGTTTCCATTGACCGTCTTTGTTTTGTGTCTTCTACAGTGTGGTCTCATCCCGGAGGAGCATGTGAAAGTCCACGGCTTCTAGTAACTGCCCCGTCTCTCCTGAAAGGCCATTTAAATCCCATCCCCCCTCCTATGTGCTGCTGTTGCGCTTCCTCCCCCTCTCTCCCCCTGCAGCCCCACCAGCTCCTGTTAACACGTGAATTACCTCTGATAAACATGAGACTCTGTAACTCCACCCCCTTACACCACCACCAGGGGGCAGGCTTGCTCTCACAAAGACTCACCACTGCAGCTCCACACAACATCAGGGATGAGTGGTGATGACCCTCCCACACACTTCATCCCCTCCCCTCCTTGTTGATTTATTTTTTAATTTTTCTTTTTAGGCCTTGTGTCATAAAGGCACGGTTTCATGTAACTTTTGTTTTGTACTTCAAGGTGTTTCAATAAAGGATGAGTCTCCATATGTTGGAGTGGAGTGGTGTCATGGGGAGTGGGGGTAGGATGGGATCACAGCTGCTGGGACAGCCTTTCAGTCTCGATGCCAACATCCCATGGTTACAGAGAAGTTTTCACCACCCAAATTCAGACTGAATTTTTTTTTTTTTATTTTTTTTGCCATTGTAAGTTCATATGAACCCTCGAGAGCAGTGATTTCCAAAGACTGGGTGGGGACCCACAGAGGGGTTGGGAGTTTGTTTTAGTTCTTTTTTTTTTTTTTTTTGGGTTCCCAGACAAATATGCATCCTCTTAGTTGAGCATGTTTTAAAAGACATGCTTCAATGATGTAATTTACCCAACACTGCGTGGGTTTGATTCCAGTTCAAATGGAGATTAGGTGTTGCATTATGTACCAACATGTTCTTGTCACCATTGTTTGCCGTCTTTAAAGAGCGACTGCTCTAGAGCAAATGACATCGGAGTCCAGACATAGTGATGAACAAATAAACCAGTCTGAGGACGAGCAGCAGGTGAATAAACGGTACAATAACCTGCTTAATTTGTCATGTTGCATTAAAACAAGTCGACGCCTGTATTCTGTTAGTTCCACTGCAGTGATTGTAGTAAAACTGTGGATATAATTATAGAAGTTTTATTTAATGCCTGCTTCAGAAACTTGAGTAAACCAGTGTTTTGTTTTTTAATCTAATGCAATAGCAAGTTTAAATGCTGCAGAGGAGAATTAAAAGCCATGGCCACGCAACGAATTCAATAAAAGATCTGCAGTTGACAATACTGTCCTGTTTGGTTTTTAACAGTTTGACTTTGTCAAAACTGTCCAGGAGTGGATTTTTGTTTGTCTTCTTTCAAAGATGCATTTAATGAACACACAGCCACTTACCAACAGTCATGTCTAAGGCAGAGGAACCTGAACTGTCTTCAGAGCACAGCGTTCAGGACCGTTACCAGGTTTAACGAAATAAAACCAAAGGTGGCGTCTGTGAATCATCTTTACTTTGGTGCCTCAATGCAAACATGGTTTCAAACTCGTAACTTACACGAAAGCAGGGCTCTCAAATTCAAATGACCTGAGGGCCAATGCTCATCTATTGTGGTGAAGAGGGGGCCGGCCTAGAGGACAAAAAGTCACAATATTGTATCATGATATAACACAAATACTTAGTACTATTTATGATGCAACATATAACGTATTAATAACAAAAAAAGACATATATTTTAAATTACATAAATAATAGTGTGGACAACTGTCATTAAAATTTGTACCAGGAGCCGTTTCAGCTTCGCTGTGTATTTATATACGTAATATGTTGTATATGTTGTATATGTTACATTTAATAATGGGGTAATTATGACCAAATATCTTATTATTACTCTTATAAAAAGCATATATACTATCACCTCGCTGGCAGCTGAGCCTCAGCTACACTGTGTTTAAAAGACTGAGGTCGGGGGCCAAGTTTTCATTATAACATGAAATTAAGTGGGGGTGTGTGTGGCCCCCAGGTCGCCAGTTTGAGACCCCTGTACTAAAGTGTGTCAAGCTTAATTTTTTTTATTAAAAAAAATAATCCAATGACTCGATACAAATATTTTATTAAGATAAAATGGATGAAAATGGCACATAAGTATATAATCTAGTAGAGTAAATATATATATATATATATATGTATGTATATATCACCATCAACCTTGTTTCCTTACACTGTAAATACCATGTGCATACTGTGTATATTCTGCAGACCGGTTATAATGTACATTCTATATTTAAACCTATTTTTATAGTCAGTGTTATTATCTTTATATATTGAACTTTATATATTATATTTCTTTTTGGTAATTCAGTTTATTATTTATTATCCTTATCTTCATTGTCTTGCTGCTGTAACACTGGAAATTTCCCCACTGTGGGACTAATAAAGGACTATCTTATCTTATCTTATATATATATATATGTGTGTATATATACATATATATATACATATAACCGTCAATTTTACACCTTCATTTTGTGTAATAATCATATTTATGTTGAGGCATCGAACAAATCACAAATCTCCATTATTAGGTTTCAAGCTACAACATATTACGCCCGATAAACAAACTCGAGTCCGCGCCTTTGTCCCTCCCCAGGACCCGTCTGTATCCATGGTAACGCTGCCGCGTCGCCATAAGCTAAGGCTAAGCTCTGTTGTTGTTTTGCTAGCAGGGAGCGGAATTGGATATTTTGGTACCGTTTTTTTTTTTTTTTTAAATAATAAAACAATAAAATCGTTCGACGATGAGAGTGCACTCGAAAATGACCGGCGGACATTTAGTGACGCGCTGGTGAAAGTGAAGGAGCTCAGCATTGAGAGGTAAGTGCGTTAGCAGCAGCGTTAGCAACAGCGTTAGCAGTAACGTTAGTAGCGTTAGTGTAACGTTAGCATTAGCAGTAACGTTACTTGCGTAAGTGCAACTTTAGCAGTAACGTTAGCCGTGTTAGCTGTAAGGTTAGTAGTGTTGGTAGCAGCGTTAGCATCAGCGTTGGTGGAACGTTAGCAGTAGCGTTTAGCAGTAGCGTTAGCAGTAGCGTTAGCAGTAGCGTTAGCAGCTAGAGCTGAGATTTCAGGCTCTTTGAATGGAGAATTATGTTTTTAGAAGCGAAACAAGTAAAACTTTAATCAAGAAAACAATCACTGGTTGTAATTATAATGTTGTAACGCTGCAACACGAGGTCTTGCTCAAGGACATAAAGACCAGCAGAGCCAGGAATTGAACCTACAACCCAAAGACTCACCTTACCACTTTTCTAAATACTTTTAACTTGCAAAACATAAGTACATTTTATATAAGAAAATGACTTTTGATACTTAAGTACAGTACACGTCATTTTCTTTAAGACTTTTACTTCTGTAATATTTGAAAAAGTGACTTCAGCGTTATGGTTAGACATAGTGATACAGAAGAAGTCACGTGAAGGCAGCGTGGACGGTAGCTCTAACAGTAGCGTTAGCATTGCTTTATAAACAGGGTATCCGCTGGGTCATAAAAAGTCTTAAATACAATCATTTGAATTTAAGGCCTTAAAATGTCTTAAATTCTCCTAAAATCTCATAAAAGGTCTTAAATACAATTTTGAAAGGTCTTAAAAATCTATTAACGTTACGTTTATTTAAAACACGCATAAACTTCAGTCTCGCTTTGAAATGTTTCTATTTTTGAGGATGTGATAACAACAATCACTACAACACAGAACTAAAGTAGGTCACCTGTGCTGTCAAGGCTGTTTTTGTACATTTTTACTTCATAAAGTTTTAGGTTTTCTTTTTTTAAAGAGCATTTAAAGAGTGAGCTCATAAAGTGACAGAGTGTCTTCTGTTCTCACAGATGTGACGAAGGAACATGTCGACTCAGACGGAAGCGACGCAGGTAAGACCTGCACTGAGGAATAAACCAGGAAACACCAAACAACACACATGAACGCACCACGGACCACTACAGACCATAAGAGACCACCACAGACCATCATACAAGACTAGAGACTACAGACCATAAGAGACTAGAGACTTCAGACCACCACAGACCATAAGAGACTAGAGACTACAGACCACCACAGACCATAAGAGACTACAGAGACTAGAGACCACAGACCACCATAGACAATAAGAGACTAGAGACTACAGACCACCAGAGACCATAAGAGACTAGAGACTACAGACCACCACAGACCATAAGACACTAGAGACTACAGACCACCACAGACCATAAGAGACTAGAGACTATTGACCACCACAGACTACAGACCACCATAAACAATAAGAGACTAGAGACTACAGACCACCATAGACCATAAGAGACTAGAGACCACAGACCACCATAGACCATAAGAGACTAGAGACCACAGACCACCATAGACCATAAGAGACTAGAGACTACAGACCACCATAGACCATAAGAGACTAGAGACCACAGACCACCATAGACCACTAGAGACTACAGACCACCATAGACCATAAGAGACTAGAGACCACAGACCACCATAGACCATAAGAGACTAGAGACTACAGACCACCAGAGACCATAAAAGACTAGAGACTACAGACCACCATAGACAATAAGAGACTACAGACCACCAGAGACCATAAAAGACTAGAGACTACAGACCACCATAGACCATAAGAGACTACAGACCACCAGAGACCATAAAAGACTAGAGACTACAGACCACCATAGACCATAAGAGACTACAGACCACCAGAGACCATAAAAGACTAGAGACTACAGACCACCATAGACCATAAGAGACTACAGACCACCATAGACCATAAGAGACCACAGACCACCATAGACCATAAGAGACTACAGACCACCAGAGACCATAAAAGACTAGAGACTACAGACCACCATAGACCATAAGAGACTACAGACCACCATAGACCATAAGAGACCACAGACCACCATAGACCATAAGAGACTAGAGACTACAGACCACCAGAGACCATAAAAGACTAGAGACTACAGACCACCATAGACAATAAGAGACTACAGACCACCAGAGACCATAAAAGACTAGAGACTACAGACCACCATAGACCATAAGAGACTACAGACCACCAGAGACCATAAAAGACTAGAGACTACAGACCACCATAGACCATAAGAGACTACAGACCACCAGAGACCATAAAAGACTAGAGACTACAGACCACCATAGACCATAAGAGACTACAGACCACCATAGACCATAAGAGACCACAGACCACCATAGACCATAAGAGACCACAGACCACCATAGACCATAAGAGACTACAGACCACCATAGACCATAAGAGACCACAGACCACCAGAGACCTCTGAGTTATTTATACTTTGATGTATAAAAATGCGAGACTAAAAACAATGATTTCATTTGACTTCATTATTATATTAAGTTTCTAAACGTAGAAATCCTTCTTTTTACAGAGTTATACTTTTAATGCGACTGAAATCCAAACAATAATCTCAATTCTTTTGTTTCGTTAAATGACAAACTTTAATTTTAAGTTTGTAAAAATTGTGGTTTTAATGCGCTCTTATAAAATATTGTGAGTCAACATTGATTTATTGTGTATCTTTGTAAAGTAAACCTGAGGTTGTTTGTGACGTCATCAGTGAGTAAACTCAAATAAAACAAAAGAGTTATTTACCGGCGAGAATCAGAGAAGATACGACAAACCTAACAAATAAATGTGCTTCAGCCTTTGAAGCTTAAAGTCTGGATTCAGTGGTTGGTCGTAAAAAAAAACACGATCCAGTTCAGACCTGAACAACTTTAACACCTTTGCATAATTAAAACGCTCACAAACGATGACTCACCGATGATCTGCTGCAGGTCAGTCTGCTCCATAGATTCACATCCACAGTAAAAGTGTTTCAGTAAAAACTGATTAACAGCTGATGAACTGAAGCACTGTTAAGTCACATGACCTTCACATGACCTTCACATGACCTTCACGTGACATAAACCAAAAACAAGTCCAGAGGGTTTTGTCCAGAAAGAGCAGAAGACTTTGTTTGAAGAACCTTCAGTGTCCAGTTTCCTCCAGGAGCACATGTTGTGAAAGAGGTGTGGCCCTCAGAGGGGGGGGGTGTGGCCAGAGCAGGAGGAAGTTGCAGTTAATTGGGTCAAAGGTTAGAAACAGGTAGAGCAGCTGATTGGTTGGTCGTTCAGACTGGAGACAGATGGAGGAGGCAAAACCAACAGGAACCTAGAGCAGAGAACCAACATCAGTGATGGAACCTGACGAGGTTCAGGCGAGTCCACACTAAACTGTGATGTCATCGGTCTGCCGGTCACTGATTGGTCAGAGAGTGTCGTCACTGAAGAGTCATGAGCGCGACGTCAAAGACAGTGATGTCCTTTATCTGTAGATTCAAGTGAAAAAGACTTCAACGTCCTGATCAGAACTCCAAAATCTACTTTGAATTGCAAAAGTTCTGCTTCCTATAGAACGTTTATCTCCTCAGGTTCTTCACATCTGGGATCTGGACGTTCCTCTTCCAGCTGTGCTGATCATCACCGTCACCTTCTACATGATGCTGGTGGGCGTCGGCCTGTGGATACGGTTCTGTCTTAAGGTCGGTGTTTTGTCGGGATCAGGCGACACCGTGTTTGTCAGATTGTCAATCACAGTGACATCAGAGGTCATAGGTCATCGGGGAGGGGAGGGGCGGGGAAAGCTGCTTTTTCATGGTAGTCACTTGAGGAGATGTCAAAGAGGCGGAGCTAATGTTGCCAAAACTTCAACCTCACAGCAACAGCAGCTTCTCTCTTCTTCTTCAACATATTTATGTGTGTGACGCCGGGTCAGAGAACCGTGGTCTCCTATTGGTCAACGTCCAGGAGAACGTAGGATAATGTTGTAGGAGAACGTTCAGGAGAACCTCGTAGGAAAACGTAGGATAATGTTGTAGGAGAACCTCGTAGGAAAACGTAGGATAATGTTGTAGGAGAACGTTCAGGAGAACCTCGTAGGAAAACGTAGGATAATGTTGTAGGAGAACCTCGTAGGAAAACGTAGGAGAATGTTGTAGGAGAACGTTCAGGAGAACGTCGTAGGAAAAACGTTGTAGGAGAATGTTGTAGGAGAACGTCCAGGAGAATGTCGTAGGAGAATGACATAGGAGAACGTCCAGGAGAACATCATAGGAGAACATCCAGAAGAACATCGTAGGAGAATGTCTAGGAGAACGTAGTAGGATAATGTTGTAGGAGAACATCTTAGGAGAACATTGTCGGAGAATGTTGTAGGAGAATGTCATAGGAGAACGTCCAGGAGAACGTAGTAGGATAATGTTGTAGGAGAACGTAGTAGGATAATGTCATAGGAGAACGTTCAGGAGAACATCATAGGAGAATGTTCAGGAGAACATCGTAGAATAAAGTTGTAGGAGAACATCCAGGAGAATTTCGTAGGAGAACGTCCAGGAGAACATCATAGGAGAACGTCCAGGAGAACATCGAAGGAGAATGTCTGGGAGAACATAGTAGGATAATGTTGTAGGAGAACATCGTAGGAGAACGTAGTAGGATAATGTCATAGGAGAACGTTCAGGAGAACATCATAGGAGAATGTTCAGGAGAACATTGTAGGAGAATGTAGTAGGATAATGTTGTAGGAGAACATCCAGGAGAACGTCTTAGGAGAATGTCTATTAGAACATCGTAGGTCTAGGAGAATGTAGTAGGATAATGTTGTAGGAGAAGATCGTAGGAGAATGTCGTAAGGGAACATCCAGGAGAACGTTGTAGGAGAAAGTTGTAGGAGAACGTCGTAGGGGAACGTTCAGGACAACATCGTAGGAGAACGTCCAGGAGAACATCGTAGGAGAACGTCAGACTAGGCTGAAAAATAGAAAAACATGGTAGACTTGTGTCGCGATCACAGCGTTAGTGTCTAAGCTCCGCCTCCTCTTTGACCTCTTGTGTGTCTTGTTTTGTGCGTCAGGACCGTTGTTCTGCAGAGTGTGGACACTGTGGTCCAGACGTTTCCGTCTCTGAACAGTGTTTCAGGATCGCAGAGACGTGTGACTGTCGACCGCCGACCGTGCGCTCGTGTCTCAACCGTTCGTGTCCTTCTCCAACGGTGAGTCGAGATCTTTGGTTCCTCTTTAGTTCTGTAGTTAAAGACCTCGGTGCTGCACAGAAGAATATCAAAGACAGAAAAGATGAAAGACATAAAAGCTTAAACAAAACACACATCTGTAAACGTAACAGAGAACATACAATAATATAATCAACATGCAATATATAGAATCGCCACCTGGGGGCGTTTAGTTCTGTCTTGATTTGTAACTCAAATCTCAATGAACTGTTTATATTTGAAATATTTGAATTAGATTAGATTTGAGACAAATGTTTCATCAGTGATCGCATTTATACATTTATTTAGTTTAAAATATATAACTGAGGAATAACAAGAATAATATATATATATATATATATATATATATATATATATATCATATAACCATAAAAACATCCCCGTCCCTTATTCTCACATTATTTCTTTGCTTTACAGAGAAACGAAACTTGTTTTAATGATTCATTCATTTCTATTTTTGTCAAAGTTGTGAACTCGTTAACTGTCGGACATTTTGTCTTCTCACAGTGTCTCATGTGTGACTGTGCCTGTACCTGTCAACCTCCTGAGTGTGAGTCCTGCAACTGTCTCTGCTTCGAGATCAGGATCAAGTAGAACCTTCAACGCCAGGTTATCACCGCGGGACATAAAGACCAGATGTCCTCTCCTCAGGACATCAACTCAGAAGTCATAATACACAGAGTAGCCACCAGGGGGCGACTCTACTGTTCTGAACATTTACCTGAGGAGATAACGTTCATGACTGAGATTGACAGCTGCTATCGTCCAATAGGAGCCTGGTTGCAGGGTTCTTAAAAGTCTGTCAACTTCCTGTGAAAATTCTCCAACTTCCTGAAACAATTTACAATTTGTTCAAAAATAAATATAAAAAAAATATAAAAATCACATTTAAGACGCTGGAAAATCACAGAAATGTGTTTTTATCTCAGAAAATGAATAATCAAATATCAAAATAGTTGACAATTTATAATTGAGGATTGGAAAGATGCAGCTCCCCCTTGTGGCATGTCAGAATAAATGACTCGGACTGTATGTTGGTGAGTTTGCTCCATCCACAGTTCTGTTGATCACTGAATTTCTATGAAACATTTTAAATCTATCGCGATATGAGCTAATATCGTGTATTGTTAGGTTCCTGCTGAGATCGGACGTGATCTTTTCATGTGTTCATTTAAAGAATGACTGAGTGTTGGAATGTATTTTACACATGAATGTGAGTGAATTAGCTTTGTTTTCTTTTTACTGTTTTATTAAACTTAACACACTGTGGTGCTTCACTTTTGTTTTGTCTGTTCTTCATGAAAACAAACCAGGTTTCTTATGGCTCTTTCACCTGAAAACAGGCAAAACTATCAGACCCAAGTGAGGGAGTGTTTGTGTGTGTATACAGCAGCAGAGCAGGGGCAGGTGGAGATAGTTGTAAAAGTGGTAAAAACAAACCCGATAAAAAAAGATCTCGTAAAAACAGACCCACGATCCTTTTTGGGTTCTTAACTGTAAATAAAATGTACATCACGTCAACAATGAAACACAAACTGAAACAATAAAAAAGATTTAATAATGACTTTTAGAAAAAGTAAAATGTTAAAATCAAAGTTATTACAATTCACCCTAAAGTGAAGAACAGTGATGTATGTATATATGACATTATATAAATATATATATATATATATATATATGTATACGTATATGTATATATACAGTTAATATAAAGCAATTTATCCAAGATTTGGTGACAGGAAACCTCTGAAAACTGAATTTAGCCCAACCTAATGAAATCTACGTAGATTTTGTCTAAAATATTGTTTTTACGTCTTTATATAATATAATCAGTGATTGTCGGGAGTTGTTGATCCACTGCTGCCTCCATCACTTCCCGCCACAGGGGGGCGCTCACAACACAGCAGAGGATAAATCAGAGCCTCGTACAAACAGCGTCGTTTACATTCATCTGTGTGAGTCACTTCATGTAAAACTACCGATGAACAGGTTTGTTCATGAGGACAGAAGGAGACACAGTGAGAGGACGAGGACATGGAAGAGGAAGAAGGAGCAGGGGTGAGGGAGAGCGCCCCCACTGGTGGTGTCAGGAGCAGCTGTGCTGTTGGTGCTGATGGTGCTGTTGGTGCTGGTGGTGCTGCTGGTGTCAGGAGCAGCCGTGCTGTTGGTGCTGTTGGTGCTGTTGGTGCTGTTGGAGGCTGGAGACAAGAGCGCCCCCAGTGTCTGAGACAAGAAGCTGCCGTATTTGGTGAGTGAGGGAAAGACTTTCACGTTGGTCACTCGTGTTCTTCTCCTGGAGTTGTTTTCAGACGATAAAACCGCCGCCTGGAACCAGGAGCCGTCCTTACACATCAGTGGACCGCCAGAATCTCCCTGAACACACAGGAGCCACGGAAATGACCAACACTTCTTCAACACACAGTCACATCTTTTTGTAAGTCAAAGAAAAAAGATGATGATGAGTGTGAAGCTAAAGCTTTTATATAACCCTAACGTTTCCACACATCAGTTATTTCAAATCTTCTTGGTGACGTGAACGTTTCCACGCTCTGTGCAGAGAAACCTAAAAGAGCTCCAGACGTCACGTGACTTGGTTTCTATGAACCGCCGTGTTGGCAGGTGGTTCTTTGGATTTGCATCAGTCTGTCGTGGTGAAGACGGAGTTCCTACCTTCACCTGTGATCACGAGCTGTGAGCAGTGACTGTAAGAACCAGATCACGGATACAAGCGGCTGAAAGGAGTTCCCTCTGCCGGGTGTTTGGCTCTACCTGAGGCTTAAGCTTACAGTTTTTCTCAATTGTTTACACACAAATTCTGGTACTTGAGACACATAACGACCACAACAGGTAACTCATGAACCAACTCTGCTAAACTACAAGCACAATTCCTGCTTTACACTCAAATTGCAGTTGTGAAACACACTTTTTTCAAAACACTACACACAATTCTCTGCATTTGGCACAATTTTCATGAAGAAAATCTCTTGTTTTCACAAAGAACAAACTGTCATTCAAAACTCTAAAGTTAATTTCCCTACTATGCAAACTGACTCATCACATGGGAAAACACCTGTCACAGGTTTACAATTAGCAATCAGTGTGTTAGCATAAAAGGGTTCTGTTTTGTATGTCGACCACTGTATGTGCAACTTTGTGTTGGTTGGTTGATGTACACTGTGTACATTGTTTTTGTGGGAAATACATAGGTGTTACTGTGTATTTGTGTGTTTTGAGTATAAAAACAATCCATCCATTATCTACAGCTTCATCCTCCACCAGAGGGTCACAGGGTGTCATAGGGCGATCAGCGAGGGTCACACCCTGAACAGTTCACCAGTCCATCACAGGGTCACATATAGAGACAAACAATCATTCACTCACACTCTCACACCTACGGTCAATTCCCTACAGCAACCGTGGGCCCCCTATAAAAACAATATTCTAAAATATTTTACACACTTATATATGTAGTGGGGCCCACGGTTGGTGTAGTGGTTAGCACTCTTGCCTTTGCAGCAAGAAGACCCGGGTTCCTGGGTTCGAGCCCCGTTTGGAACAACTCCGGAACAAGGGCCTTTCTGCAAGGAGTTTGCATGTTCTCCCCGTGTGTGCGTGGGTTTTCTCCGGGTTCTCCGGCTTCCTCCCACAGTCCAAAAACATGCGATATGGGGATTAGGTGAATTGGTCACTCTAAATTGACCATAGGTGTGAGAGTGTGAGTGAATGGTTGTTTGTCTGTATGTGGCCCTGCGATGGACTGGCGAACTGTCCAGGGTGTACCCCGCCTATCGCCCAATGTCTGCTGAGATAGGCACAGCACCCCCCGTGACCCTCTGGTGGAGGATAAAGCGGTAGATAATGGATGGATGGATATATGTAGTGTCTGTAGTAAGTGTAACACTAAACACTAAAAAAGTCCTAAGTCATTATGATCAATGAAGAAGTGTTTTCCATTCATCATAGTGTTTTACATTGATCACATCAGTTCAACTGGTTCTTATAAATGTTTATTGATGTGATGGTTTGTGTGTCATTTGAAAACAAAATACCATTTTGAGAAGAAATAACATTGTTTTGAATGTAAAGTTTCATTTTGCAGGAGAATTGAGTGGTTTTGCCCATTGTGTGTGTGTGTGTGTGTGTTTTTTGGATTTGTGTGTAGAGTTGTGAGAGCATGAGGCAAGGTTACAGAAAACGTGTGTAAACAATCGAGAAAAACTGTAACACAACAACCAAACACATACAAACACAAACCACTAAAGCGGCGTTCCCACTTTTTATTTCACGTTTAGTCGAGCGTCTTTGGGTGAAAATCTGCACGCACACTGTGTGTGAAATGTGATGTAGTATGCATGCCAGGTGGCTAGGTGGCGCTGTGAAGCACTGCTATACAACAACACCAGGAGCGTTGAAACGTCCTTTTTCTTCCCCCTCGTAGTGTGAAGTAGCAGCTAAGACGACTTGAATGTCGAGGATAGCCAGCGTGAGCAGCTCAGAGCTCACTTTAGCGTTTTCAACCCTTTAGACGGGAACGTGACGGTGGAGCGTTTTTAACATTTCCACTGTGGAGGGTGGTGTCATTTTGTTGCGTTTTTTAAGCCCCAAAAACGCAGTCGACGTCTAAACGAAAGGCATCTGATCAAATATTTCACCCGGGAGTGTTGTCGTGTAAAGCCAGCCTTAGAGACAGGGTGGGAGGGGCTTAGAGTAGAGCCGGCCACTCCTCCTCCACATGGGGAGGAGCCAGATGAAGCCTCCTGGACGCCTCCCTGGTGATGTGAGTCGAGTAACTTCTAAATTCTCAACCACGTGGTTTATTTACCGAACAACATGTCTGACGTTCTCAGGAACGTTACACCCTGAGGTCTGCTGTGGAACGACCCAGACGATCAAGGTCAAACTTAACTGGAGAAAGTCCAGTTGCTTTCACTTTGACTGAGAATCGTGGTAATGACCACATGCACACATTATTATTATCATCCCATAATTCACCTGCTCCAGAGTGAAGTCTTGCGTACAGATGCTGTCGGTCGTTGACGCGTTGCCACAATCCACCACTGACGTCTGGATCTCCTGCAGAACTTGTTCCTCTGAGGTTGGAGAATAAGAATGAACGTGTGAATGGTGTCATGTTTCATCTAAAGACCATGCAGAGGGCGTGTCTTCACGTGGACTCACCTCCTCCTCGCCCGGAGCTCCAGCCGGCGGCAAAGCACGCCGAGCCCACGCCAAACGTCTGTCCGATTCTCAGGCAGATGGGCTGGATGTAGTCGGACAGAGTGGGCGGAGCTTCCAGGTGCAGCACTGCGATGTTATCGCCAGTCTGGTTGCTCATGGTGATGTTGGTCACCTTCGTTATCACCTCAAAGGGGTTGGACCCGTTCTGTTGGAGACGACCGAGGACGACGGTCCACTGAGACACTGTGGGTGAGCTGAGACACAGAGGGACAACATGACGAGGACTGAGGACAAGTCAATCGGTTTCATGACTCTCCACTGCCCCCTACTGTCTGCTCAGCCTTGCAAGATTATGGCTTTCGGTGCGGGGGTTGGCTTTTCTTGCATGGACGTGGACAGGAGACGTCTGTCCAGGTGTCTCACCTTGAGAAACAGCTGGCATCACTCAGCACAGCGTCCACAGCCACCAGTGTCCCACCACACACATGTGTTCCATTCTTCTGAAGACTCGCCATCCACGGCCACTCGCTGGCTGTCGACACCGACTCTCCGTTCTCCATACGAGGATTCTTCGCGGCTTGGCCACAAACCACAGCTGCAGAGACGAGCGACACGTCAACACTTTTCTTCTCAAACCTCGTCTTCAAAATCAAGTCAAATTTACAAGAAACCCCAAACATCTGGAACCTTTACACAGTCATGATTATCCAAACCAAAATGACTTGCTCCCCCTTGTGGCACTTCAATAAATCACTAGGACAGTACGTTGAGAGTTCACTCACATGAAGAATCCATTCACAGGTATCAGTTGTAATGTCGGTCATTGTTCCATCCTGAGGAGAAACACTCACGTTTGGCTGTGGTGGTCGTTGGGACAGTCGTCGGAGCAGGAAGTATCAGTGGTGGCAGATCTTCACAGGTGACGCTGAGATCTCCGTCAGTGCCGTTGGACCTGAAGGAGAGGAATCCCGGTGGGTCGCTGTCGATCTGGTTGTTGATCCAGGACTCATACTGCGACACTCTGGTGTAGACTCCAGGAAGGCCAGGCTTACCACACTCGGTTCCAGAACTCACGACTCCCGCCTGGATCCAGCGACTGTCATACCGACTCACCAGAGGACCACCTGAATCCCCCTGAAAGACGAGGAGGAATCAGGACACAGAATCTTCACGGGAAGTTTGCCCTGGCACAAATACTCACCTCACAGGTATCCTTCCCTCCGGCCTGTAATCCAGCGCACATCATGTTGTCTGTGATTGAACCGACGCCATAGAAACAGTTGCACTGTCTGTTCCCTATGACTGGCAGCTCCACCTCTCTCAGGGAGCGAGGCACAGGAATCAACACTGAAATGATCACATGAGCAGAAAGACGATGGCGTCATGAGAACAGGAACTAAACTGGTCCTGGTTGGTCGGTGAAGGATACTGTGCAGCAGTCCAGTGTCGTGGTGGACACGTCTCTGCAGACCTGTCAGCTAAGGAAGCTGTTTGGGCCAACTTCAGAAATATGCTCAAAATGAAACTAATCACAAACCCCTCTGCTGCCCTCTAGAGGCGAACTTTAGAGACGATGGCAGAGAAGCAAACAGCTACGTTTGTTGACTCGTTCTGCAAACGTCATCCTGATCATTGGTCTGATTGGCTGCATCTCGATTCATTTTTCACACCTCTTGAAAGTGGGAAGCGACTCCACCATTTCCAGACACATTAGCCAGGCTAGCTGACTTTGCTAACCCTACTAACCCTAACCCAGTGAGAACACAGCAGCATATATCATATATACGTATATATATATATATAACACCAACAAACCACAGATTTGATGTTTAAGAATCTGCGTGGGCAAAGTCGTCCTCTTCATTTTACCCATCTTCTAAAAGGAACCTTCCTAGAACTAGGTGCAGTGGGCAGCAACTTTAGAATGAATGTTAATGCCTTGCTCAGAGGCACTAAACACATCTTTTGATGGTAGGAAGAACCCAGAGAAAACCCTCACAAAGATGGAGAGAACTTGCAAACTCAACACATAAAAGGAGCAATCAGGACTTTTCTAGTACGTGCCGGTTAATCCTGTGGACAACAGTCAAGCAGCAGCAGCAGTCAGATACGCTCAGTGGTTCCTCACTGTGGTTCCTCACTGTGGTTCCTCACTGTGGTTCCTCACAGAAGACCACTTTGCCCTCACAGATTCTTAAAGTCACTTTAACCTTAACAGCAACAGAAACGTCAAACTCGATGGGATTTGTAGGTGTTTCGTAGATTTCACTACATTTAGCAAAGTGACCTAGCACTGGCTAATGCCAGACTGCATCTCAATCTCATTTGAAATTGAACATGAGTCTGGAAAGGGCGGAGTCACCTCAGTGGAGTCATCAGAGTTGTTTCACCACCACACTCGTCCTCCAAATACCAAATAATAAAGAAGCATTGATATCAGTCTCAGTAAAATCAGTAAAAAGCCGATTCAACTTTACCACCAAGCTGAACAGATCCCCAGCCAGTGACCCAGGCGTCAGTGCCGTTGTGGAAGGAGCTGCCTGAGGCTGCGAGGCAGACGGGCAGGATGTACCTGGTGAAGTTCACGGGTGACGAGAGCTTCAGGAGGGCGATGTCATTGTTACCCGTACGGGCGATGTATTCGGGATGGATGATAATCTGCTCCACCCTCCGAATCACAACGGATGCAGTGAATATGGACAGACTGTGCACTCCCAGAAGCACAGTTGCGGAAGTTGTGTCGTTTCTGTCATTGGGAGAGACATTTTTAGAGGTTTAAAGGTGTGAAAAGAACAACTGTGGTCAAGATCCAGGAGGTCATTCACGCTCAGACGGATCCTGACCACTGCTACGGACAGTTTGTTCGGACTCACCTCCGGACACAGTGAGCGGCTGTCAGCACCTGTTCATTGTTAATGAGGGATCCTCCACAGAGGATTCCTAAATGAACAACAATGGCCTGCCAGGGCCAGCTGCCCGGGACAGCCTCCTGTCCTCCAACAATCCTGGTGTTGAGCGGAGGACGACCACAAACTACAGAGACAGACTTTGATTATCAACTGTTTGGGTTTGTTTTTAAAAAAATCATTGTTGTATCAGGCACTGACCCGTATGAGTGCCATGAACAGAGAAGCAAACAATTTGCCAAGGATAATCCACTTTGGCTTAAGTCTATGACACCTTAAGAATATGTTGACATCTTTATCTAACGAGGCAGCAGAGAACCAGCAGCTCCTGTGTCCCTGTGAGATAAAATCCGTCTGCGTCACCACGGAGACGCCGCGAGCCTTTATACTTCTGCGTCGTGGTGACGGATACGCGCTGCAATTTCCCGCCCGATCAGTAGGGGTCGCTGCGCAAGGTTGTTGTGCTTCTGGCTACAGTGAGCAATGGCGTCCGAGAGATAAAGACTGTTGTTGTTGAAACAGTGGCCGTTTCTCACTTTTCTGTGTCACGGAACGCAGTTTTAAGATCATTTGAGGCGAGAAATTGGCCATTTAGAGTCTAAACATGTGTTGTGTGTGTTAAGATATGACGTATTTATAGTTTGGCAGCGACGTTATCGGCGGGGATCAGCTCCGCCTCTGTGGGCGCTCGGTGCTCACTGTGAGCCGGCACAAAGCAGCGTTAG
Source organism: Microchirus variegatus (assembly GCF_963457635.1). Lineage (NCBI taxonomy): Eukaryota > Metazoa > Chordata > Actinopteri > Pleuronectiformes > Soleidae > Microchirus > Microchirus variegatus. The sequence goes on from NC_139811.1 coordinate 806,042, forward strand.
CTCGGCCTGTCCTGAGGACCAATCGCAGCTCTTGCCGTCTCCGTTGTCCCTTGACAGAGTGACGGACACTTAAAAAATATTTTGTGCAGTCGGAGACGACGCAGAGTCTCTTCGTAACCTACGCAGCTCATACAACCACGCTTACACAACCCTCATTTATCCATAAAACACGAGGTGAATAGAGTGTGAGAACATGTTAAACAGTCCTCACTTTCAGCTGCAGGTGTTGGAGGGAGGGGTTCAGGTGGCGTCAGCGCCGGACACGTGGCTGAGAGATCTCCGTCAATCCCACTGGAGTTGAAGGTGATGAATCCAGGCGAGCTGACGGTAACGTGGCTGTTGATCCAGCTCTGGTACGGCGACACTCTGGTGTAAACAGCTGGGATATTAGGCAGAGCACAACCCAAACTGAAACTTGTAATTCCAGCCTGGATCCAGTTCCCATTCTGTTTGATGACCAGCGGACCGCCGCCATCTCCCTGTGAGGAGAGGAAATGTTCAGTATCTTCACAGGAAGTCAAACCTGAGACAAACACAAAAGGGGGGGAAAAAAACAACAAAAAACAATCACATGACAGGGGCCTTTGCCTCCAGCTCGTGGCCCGGCACACATCATGTTGTTTGAGATAAAACCATAGGAACATCGGCACTCTCGGTTCCCCACAACTGGCACCTGGACCTCCGTCAGGTTCTGAGGCGAAGGCAGAGGCTCTGCAAAGACACACAGTGTCACACATGAAATACACAACTGCATGAGTCTTTCCAGAGTCCCCACGCCTTGGTTGACATCAAATTCAAGGACTTTTCAAGGACTTTCCAGGACCTATTCCCTCAAACCCAAGGACTGCATGTGCTGACTCAGCTTAAGACGGGAGGACAACTTGTAATGTTGATGGTGTCCACTTTCATCGCTCTGCATCTGGACAAGTGATTGTCCTCAGGGTCAAAGTCAGTCTTTTGTCTTTGGTGAGACAGAGTTGTTGGAATTTTCGCTCTCTTTCTTAACTTTACTCGCTCATTGTTCTGGAATCTCACGTCAACGGTGAGACAGAGACAGTGGACAGTGTCCACAACATCATCCTAGTCTCCACGTTTGTCCTGCGTAGGCCTCGTCTGCGACACAAACATTGACCTAAATATCAACTTCACAAACTTCAAGCACTTTCAAGGAGCCAGGTCTGTTTAGGGACATTTTCAAAAACTCCTTTCAAAGGACCCATGGGAACCTTGTCTTTCTTTCAGGGATCTTTGATTTGGATGATCATGGGCCACATGGCAGGGTATTGGCCAGCACTGTTAGATATAAGACCCAGGTTCGTGACCCGGTTTGACTGTTGTGGGTGGAGCCAGTCTAGCTCCGCCCTGACTGTAACCATTTTATTCTGGTACCCCAAGGGAAGGGTGCAAAAGAATGGAACAGTTATTTTGGTTCCATTCCTAATGGAAACACTAAAAACACGTACTGTACTGAACCAAACTGAAGCGTTCCACTCACTGCCGACTTCAAAATCTGGAAATAACAGATTATGCCACCTCAAAATATCCGAACCCGTCTGTAAAGCAAATTTCATGAGTTATCACAAACTTATGTTGTTGGGCGGGTTCAGATCTCACCTCCTAAAGCCTTGTTGCCCCAGCCGGTGACCCAGGCCTCGGTGCCGTTGTGGAAGGAGCTGCCTGAGGCGGCGAGGCAGACGGGCAGGATGTACTTGGTGAAGTTCACGGGTGACGAGAGCTGCAAGAGGGCGATGTCGTTCTCATTTGATCGGGAGTCATAGTTGGGATGAATGATGATGTGCATCACAGTACGAGACTCCTCATGTGGGTTAGATTCCTCCTGACTCTGACGACCCAGGTACACAACCAGACCTGATGTCCCGGCACTGATGTGATCAGGACAGACGAGAACAGATGAAGACCATGCATGGAGACACCTTAGTCCGACTACAATGGAGCTCATCTTAGTCAGACTAACAGACCTGGATCATGTGATTCATAGTCTGATTACTGTAAACACGTCAGAGTCAGACTTGTCCAAAATGTCCTCCTTTTACCCTGACGTGGAAGGAGACCACGTATAAACTGCAGGACTGTGGGTGGACATCATACGACGACGGTGTCTTTCTTCAGACAACAAGACAACCACAACAGACACGTCCATCAAATTTGTCTCACCATTAACATGGACAGAAGGTACGAGATATAAAGAACCACAGCAGTGAGACGGACGTGAGACGGACAGTGAGACGATGTGAGTGAAGTGAGTGAAGTGAGACGATGTGAGACGACGTGAGACGACGTGAGTGAAGTGAGAGGGACAGTGAGATGGACATGAGACGGACGTGAGAAGGACAGTGAGAAGGACGTGAGACGGACGTGAGACGAACGTGAGACGGACACGAGAAGGACAGTGAGAAGGACAGTGAGACGGACGTGAGACGACGTGAGTGAAGTGAGAGGGACAGTGAGATGGACATGAGACGGACGTGAGAAGGACAGTGAGAAGGACAGTGAGACGGACAGTGAGACGGACGTGAGACGAACGTGAGACGGACGTGAGACGAACGTGAGACGAACGTGAGACGGACACGAGAAGGACAGTGAGAAGGACAGTGAGACGGACGTGAGACGACGTGAGTGAAGTGAGAGGGACAGTGAGATGGACATGAGACGGACGTGAGAAGGACAGTGAGACGGACGTGAGACGAACGTGAGACGGACGTGAGACGAACGTGAGACGAACGTGAGACGGACACGAGAAGGACAGTGAGACGGACGTGAGACGACGTGAGTGAAGTGAGAGGGACAGTGAGATGGACATGAGATGGACGTGAGAAGGACAGTGAGACGGACGTGAGACGAACGTGAGACGGACGTGAGACGAACGTGAGACGAACGTGAGACGGACACGAGAAGGACAGTGAGAAGGACAGTGAGACGGACAGTGAGACGGACGTGAGACGACGTGAGTGAAGTGAGAGGGACAGTGAGATGGACATGAGACGGACGTGAGAAGGACAGTGAGACGGACGTGAGACGAACGTGAGACGAACGTGAGACGAACGTGAGACGGACACGAGAAGGACAGTGAGAAGGACAGTGAGACGGACAGTGAGACGGACGTGAGACGACGTGAGTGAAGTGAGAGGGACAGTGAGATGGACATGAGATGGACGTGAGAAGGACAGTGAGAAGGACAGTGAGACGGACAGTGAGACGGACATGAGATGGACGTGAGACGGACGTGAGACGGACAGTGAGACGGACAGTGAGACGGACGTGAGACGGACGTGAGAAGGACAGTGAGACGGACGTGAGACGGACGTGAGAAGGACAGTGAGAAGGACAGTGAGACGGACGTGAGACGGACGTGAGAAGGACAGTGAGAAGGACAGTGAGACGGACGTGAGACGTACGTGAGACGGACAGTGAGACGTACGTGAGACAGACAGTGAGACGGACATGAGATGGACAGTGAGACGGACAGTGAGACGACGTGAGACGAACGTGAGACGGACGTGAGACGACGTGAGACGGACGTGAGACGGACAGTGAGACGACGTGAGACGGACGTGAGACGACGTGAGACGGACAGTGAGACGACGTGAGACGGACAGTGAGACGACGTGAGACGGACGTGAGACGACGTGAGACGACGTGAGACGGACAGTGAGACGGACGTGAGACGGACAGTGAGACGGACGTGAGACGGACGTGAGTGAAGTGAGACGACGTGAGACGACGTGAGTGAAGTGAGAGGGACAGTGAGATGGACATGAGATGGACGTGAGACGGACGTGAGACGGACAGTGAGACGGACAGTGAGACGGACGTGAGACGGACGTGAGAAGGACAGTGAGAAGGACAGTGAGACGGACGTGAGACGTACGTGAGACGGACAGTGAGACGTACGTGAGACAGACAGTGAGACGGACATGAGATGGACAGTGAGACGGACAGTGAGACGACGTGAGACGAACGTGAGACGGACGTGAGACGACGTGAGACGGACGTGAGACGGACAGTGAGACGACGTGAGACGGACGTGAGACGACGTGAGACGGACAGTGAGACGACGTGAGACGGACAGTGAGACGACGTGAGACGGACGTGAGACGACGTGAGACGACGTGAGACGGACAGTGAGACGGACGTGAGACGGACAGTGAGACGGACGTGAGACGGACGTGAGTGAAGTGAGACGACGTGAGACGACGTGAGTGAAGTGAGAGGGACAGTGAGATGGACATGAGACGGACGTGAGAAGGACAGTGAGAAGGACAGTGAGACGGACGTGAGACAGACGTGAGACGGACATGAGAAGGACAGTGAGACGGACGTGAGACGGACGTGAGACGGACGTGAGAAGGACAGTGAGACGGACGTGAGACGGACGTGAGAAGGACAGTGAGACGGACATGAGACGGACATGAGAAGGACAGTGAGACGACGTGAGACGAACGTGAGACGACGTGAGACGGATGTTTGTTGTCACGTGAGATTGATGATGAGATTAAACACATTATCCAGGTACGTTAGTCCGACTAAGACAGGCTCCATTATAGTGGGACTAACGTGTTTATGTGACATTAAAAAAAGTATATTATTGTATTAGTCGTTGACTAAAATTGGACTTTGAACGAGTGTGAACACACGAGCGTGAACACACTCGTGTCCTCCACAGAGAAAGAGATGATGTTTGTTTCTCTTACTTTACGCAGGTTGTTGTCGTTAACACCCACTGGTTGTTGATCAATGATCCTCCACAGATTAGATTTCCATCTTTGTTGAGACTAACTTGCCACGGCCAGTTTCCTGGAGGAGCGTTTTGTCCTCCAACAATCCTGGTGTTGAGCGGCGGTCGACCACACACTAAACAAACAAACATCAAAGCTAAGACTGGAGTTTCAGGAAACTCATTTAAGCTAAACTACATTAAACCAAACTAATATAAAATAAAGTAAACTAAACTAATATAACTTTACGTAAACCAAACTAAAGTAAACTGTTCTTAAGTAAAGTAAACTTCAGTAAACTTCTCTTAATTCTCTTAACTTAGTTAAACTAAAGTAAATCAAAACAAACAAAAATAAAGTCAACATTTTTAAAGCAGAAACGTTAACGTACCGTCGAGCTGCGCCTGAGTTTCTGTCAAAGACAAAACAAACAACAACAAATTAAAGATCTTCAGCCACGAACTGCTGTTAATCCACCATCTTAAACATCGTGATAACATCGTCTCGTGACTTAAACATCGTGATAACATCATATTTTGACTTAAACATCCTGACAACATCGTCTCATCACTTAAACATCGTGACTTACATCATATTTTGACTTAAACATCGTGATAACATCGTATTTTGACTTAAACATTGTGATAACATCGTATTTTGACTTAAACATTGTGATAACATCGTCTCATGACTTAAACATCGTGACAACATCGTCTCATGACTTAAACATCGTGACTAACATCGTCTCATGACTTAAACATCGTGACAACATCGTCTCATGACTTAAACATCGTGACTAACATCGTCTCATGACTTAAACATCGTATTGTGACTTAAACATCGTGATAACATCGTATTGTGACTTAAACATCGTGACTAACATCGTATTTTGACTTAAACATCGTGATAACATCGTATTTTGACTTAAACATCGTGACTAACATCGTCTCATGACTTAAACATCGTATTGTGACTTAAACATCGTGACTAACATCGTCTCGTGACTTAAACATCGTGATAACATCGTATTTTGACTTAAACATCGTGATAACATCGTATTTTGACTTAAACATCGTGATAACATCGTATTTTGACTTAAACATCGTGACTAACATCGTCTCATGACTTAAACATCGTATTGTGACTTAAACATCGTGACTAACATCGTCTCGTGACTTAAACATCGTGATAACATCGTATTTTGACTTAAACATCGTGATAACATCGTATTTTGACTTAAACATCGTGACTAACATCGTCTTGTATATCATGATAATCTTAACGTGGCATCTCTATAATCTGAGATTATAGTTAGAGCAGCTTAAACCAGTTATTGGTCGGATGTTCAGTTAATTTGATGTGTTGTATTTTATGTGCTGTAAAAATCTCTGATTCACACACAAACGAGCAGAAAGTGAAAGTGATGTCTGAGGTTGTTGTTGTTACCTGTCATCATCAGCAGCATCATCATCATCATCATCATCATCAGCGGTGGCAGCAGCAGCAGATTCCTCACACTCGTCATAACTCAAAGTGAAGATTTTTTTACCTCTGCTCACGTATAAATGTCCAATTTTCTTCCCGCCCTTAAACACAACACCTTCCCAAAAAGGGCAGGTGTCCAACAACAACAACAACAACAACAAAACGCCCAGCGCCTCAACCCACGTTTCCTGATTCCTGTCACATATTTATTCTCTGATCACTTTCTGAGGATCAAACACAACAGAGTCACAGACACACGATGAAACAATGATGATCTATAATATAATATAATATAATATAATATAATATAATATAATATAATATAATATCATTGTTTTTTTACAAAGTTCAAATTTAGTTTGAATACAAATCTTGAGGAAATGTTCTACAGTGATGCAATAACTTACAAAATAAAACAATAATATACTTAACTCATAATTAATATGAGAATCAAAATACTCAGAGATTATGTCATTCAGTATTTAATTACAATGTACAAGTGTTTGTCTGCCTTATATAGTTAGTTATAAAGTTAGTTATTTAGTTAATGACAAAGTTATATAATTAGTTATTTAGTTATATAATGAATTACAAAGTTAGATAGTTATATACAAAGTTACAAAGTTACAAAGTTAAACCGTTTAAACTAACTATACACCGTTTAGTTACATAGTTAGTTATAAAGTTATATAATTAGTTATTTAGTTGTATAGTTATGTAGTTAGTTATATGGTGAATTATAAAGTTATATAATTAGTTATTTAGTTATATAGTTAATTATAAAGTTTATAATTATAAAGATTTCTGACCCTTGTCATATTTCTACTACCCTCACACCAAACGCAAAGTAACTAAGTAACTTTTACTTAAAGTACATTTCAAATGAACTACTTTTTTACTTCTACTTGAGTAATAATTCATCAAAGTATTGGTACTTTTACTTGAGTACAATATTTTAGTACTTTTTCCACCTCTGCAAACAGGAAGTGCTGCTGGTTCATTTTCTAATTTAGGTCAGTGAATGTTTGTGAAACAGCTACAGATGAACTGGAGGTTATAATGTCTCAAATATCTGATATTTATTTACAGACTAACATCATCGTTGAATGTGTAAATTGATCATTTCTAAGATGATGTTAGGTGCATTCATTTAAAAGAAATAAATATACACCTATAAAATGTGACGACCGCACGACGCCCAGACCTGGAGGCGCTTGTGATTCAAACTGGTTCCCATGAAACTAAGACTTTTCTTGGCGACGCGTTAGTTTTGTCCTCGTGACAGTTTCATAATCACGTGTCAGTCGAGAAGGAAGTCGATCAAAATATCTTACAAGGAAGTTTTCACAAGGAAATTCATTCTATTTGATGATTCGTTTACTGAAAACAAAACAAAATCCACTCAACAAAAGACGAGGAACGCGTTCACGTCTTCATCTCGCTGTTAAACTGAAGTTTGTAAACCACTCACTCTCCCACACCAAAGTCCAGAAAGAGTCCCCAGAGAAAATCAGTGATGTTCAGGAGTTGTTGATCCACTTCAGTGTTTGATTGACCTCAGTGACACAAAGTGACCACATGAGGCAGCAGAGGACCAGCAGCTCTTGTCTTTTTCTCTGTGGACTTTGGTGCGGGAGAGTGAGTGGTTTACAAAAAAGTTTTTTTTAATTAAATATTGTTTAATTGTCTTTAAATGATTTGTCATCAGTTTGTGTTGATTTTTACTTCACTTTGATGTTGAAATGTTTTAGTGTTTTTTTCTCATTTCAAATATTCCCTTAAATATTCCCCTCATTGGAAAGTACCTGCTCAGGTGTACAGGTATGAGGAAGGAAGGAGGTTTCTGTAAACACTCTGGTTCAGCCGGTTCACAGAGACCTGAGGGAGGTCATTCAAGGTCAGCACAGGTCAATAAACGACATTAAAGGTGAAGTAAGTAGTTTATAGTGCCATCTAGAGGAGAAGCTGAAATGTACAACAAAGAACTGCTCCTCTGCTCACCCCCTCCCTTCCCTGAGCGCTACGGTGTCCTCAGCCGGTCAAATGTCGTCCTCGTCGTCTTTCTCCGTGTCAGCAGATGTGGTTCGTGAGGTGAGGGAGAGGGCGGAGCTACCGCCGCCGTAGCAGACGAAGCGGAGAGAGAGGAGGCGGGACTTGACGCTACAAGTAAAGAGACTCTTTCGGATTTGTCCTTACAGGCTCCTGTAGAAACATGGCGTCTCTCTGCTAACAGTGGCTATGCAACCGCGGCCCGCGACCATGTTATTTTACATGACTTTTTGAAAAACTACGAAAATGAAACAAAAACTATTATACAGCGACTAGACAATGCAGGAGCACATAATATGTATAAAAAAGTGGATTTTGGGTCAAATAAACCCATAAATACTACACAGTGTCCCTTTAAATACTGGGCACACACCTACGGCCAGTGGGTGGCGCAATGGTCTGCAGATTATCATTGTGAAGCGATTGGCTGTAGAAAAAAAAAAAACAAAGAAGATGAAAAAGAATGGAGGCGGAGCCTGTTCACCACTTCCTGCAAAATGAGTCAGTCTGAGAAAAAAAAGTCAGAATTCTGACATTTTCTTGAATCTCAGAGTTAATCCTTCCATCCTGACATGACACAATAATCATTCATTCAAACATATGTAGCACCATTTCCTTTCAACCTGGCTTTCAAAATATCGGCTTCTTATATCAAATGTTTGCCATAAAGTTTGTCAGTGAAAACTTGACTTTGAAAACGGTGACTGTGATAAAGTCGTGATTCTTGATTCACCGTCGTGTTTGTCGTCAGGAAGTCGTCTCACTTCACACGTGTGCAGAACAAATGGGCTTTTTCAGAGTTCACAACAGGAAACAACAAGACACTGTTACTTTGTAATAATGGTTTGAACTTCCAGGCCACCGTACGCAAGCCAAGTTCACCTTCCACTAAATAAATACAATTATAATTAGATTTTCTCTCAATTTGTGTTATTGTCTTTAAAGTCAAACGTAGTGTGTGTGTGTGTGTGTGTGTGTGTGTGTGTGTGTGTGTGTGTGTGTGTGTGTGTGTTCTTTGGTCTCTGGTGTGATCAGTGTGTGTTGAACTGTTGCCCCCTGCTGGTCTAAAGTAAAGCAGACAGCACAGAATGCCCGTCCTTCAGCGTCTGAAGGCTGTACCTAATAAACTGACACCTGCTGCTGTCAGTGATCACACACACACACGCACACGCACACGCACACACACACACACACACACACACACACACACACACACACACACACACACACACATTCTTGTACTTACTGCATACTGAGGACCAGCATTTCCACTTTATAAATCATCACAATTACAAATATCTACTTCATGAATGACATCTACGAAGAACTACTGGTTGCAGTACCATAACATGTCTGCAGTTGGAGCCACAGAGCAAAAAGGGCTGGAAAACTTTTTCGATTTAAAAATTGTTTTTTTTAAATTTTATGTCCAAAATTTTACAAAAATTTCATACATCAACAAAAATGTTTAGTCCAAAATTTGACAAAAACGTCATACTATACTATGTCGTCCAAAATTTGAAAAAAAAAATTTGACCCAAAATAAAAAAAAAATTTGACCCAAAATGTGAGAAAAGAAATTTGACCCAAAATTTGAAAAAAAAGTGACACAATTTTTTTTTTTTTTTTTACAAATTGAGTATAGCATGTTATAGCAACCCCAGGAAGTGATTTCAATGAAAATAAAGTGAGGACCGGCCAAAATCTCCTCACTCCGTAAAAATGACCTCACACGGTTGGTTAAAATTCCTCACTGGTCCTCAGTATGCCGCAAGTACAAGAACACACACACACACACACACACACACACACACACACACACACACACACACACACACACACACAGACTACGTTTGACTTTAAAGACAATAAAACAAATCACGAGTCATCTGTGAATTAGCTTTAATGAACAATGACAACATGAAGGAAAGTGAAACCAAACAAACTGATCGTTGACTTAATCTGAGAAAAAGACGTTCTGTAGCTACAGTGTTAGTGTGAGGCAGGTCATTGTTGCCTCGGGCCTCCAGAGGGCGCTGCTTCATGTAATTACACACTAAATTAAATCTTCAATGGAATCAATAAAAAACAATCATTGAAGTCAAATCAGATCGATGAAGGCCCAACCTGAGAAATCACTGTGTTGACGACAAATAAAAACAAAAAAAAGTAAAATAAATAAATGTCAAAAATGTCATAATTAGACACATTGATTTTAAAGGAATAGTTCAGGTTTTATTCCGATATTAGGATATAAATTCAAAGTTCACATTTGAACCTGAGAAATGTTCTCAAAATAAACAGCCAAAAAAAGTGCGTACAGGCTGTCCACAGGGTCCAGCAGAGGGCGCTGTGAGCACTGTTTAGCCCTATGGTGCGTAGTGTAGAGTTAGGCGATAAGATGTTAAAATGATATCACGATAAACCATCGCGATATCTGTGACAACATTTCATGGAGTTTCAAAATAAAAGTGCTTGTTTTGGAATAATGGAATCTCACCGTCACATGAGCTCATCCATGATTTTTGTTAAAAATCAGAAAGTCACACAAAAACTGAACTATTCCCTCAAAAAAAAAAAAAAAACTTAGCACAGCTTAGCATTCCGGCTTCAAAATCACGTGATGCTGAAATGCTAAGCTACATTCATAGTGTTCAAACACAGATCAGTGCAGAGTAAACTCTTCTTTGTTTCATGCCGCTAAAGTGATGCAGTGTATAATGTATATTTTGACTTATTGTTAAATTTTGATTTATTGTTCTTAAATTTGTTTACCTCTGAGTGGACGCCACCTTCAGTTTCATTGTACTGTTACAAAGTGACAATGACAATAAAGACGCTGGTTTCCTGACAGAGCGCTGGATTTGAAACCTCAGGATTCGTATTTGAATTTAATTTCAAAGGGAAAAAAATCGTCTCCAGACGGTCTGCAAAAACCAAGCCGCACCCGGTGGCCACTGACAGCTATTACACCTCCCGTCGTTTACTTTCATCTGTGTCAGTCACTTCATGTAAAACTACAGATGAACAGGTTTGTTCATGAGGACAGAAGGAGACACAGTGAGAGGACGAGGACATGGAAGAGGAAGAAGGAGCAGGGGTGAGGGAGAGTGGGAGGAGCTGAGCAGGTGACGGACAGGTCGCTGTCAGTCCCAGTGGAAGTGAAAGAGACGAAACCTGGCTGGTCGGTGGTGATCTGAGCCTCGATCCAGGCTTGATAGCGGGACACTCTGGTGTAGACTCCTGGGGAATTAGGTTCAGCGCAACCTCGTGAAAAACTCACCACTCCTGCCAGGATCCATTGATCGCCCTGTTTGCTCACCATTGGACCACCTGAATCTCCCTAGAAGAAGAAGAAGAAGAAGAAGATGAAGAAGAAGAAGATGAAGAACAACTCAGGCGACAGAATCTTCACAGGAAGTTACACCTGACACAAAAGCAGGAGATTAAATGAGCACCTGACAGGGACCCTTCCCTCCAGCTCGTAATCCGGCACAGATCATGTTGTCAGTGATGCCAATGAGGTCTTTATAATCACAGGAACACTGTCTGTTCCCCACCACTGACACCTCCACCTCCATCAGGTTTCCTGGAGAAGGAAGAAGCACTAAAGAGACACAGAAGAGTCAGATCATCAGTTTGTCAGCTTAAAGGTGAAGTTAGTAGTTTATAGTGCCATCTAGAGGAGAGGCTGAAATTTACAACAAAGACCTGCTGCTCTGCTCACCCCCTCCCTTCCCTGAGCACTACGGTGTCCTCAGCTGGTCAAATGTCGTCCTCGTTGTCTTTCTCCGTGTCAGCAGATGAGGTTCGTGAGGTGAGGGAGAGGGCGGAGCTACCGCGGCCGTAGCAGACGAAGCGGAGAGAGAGAGGAGGCGGGACTTCAGCTACAAGTAAAGAGACGCTTGATTTGTTCTCTCGCGTTTGTCCTTACAGGCTCCTGTAGAAACATGGCGTCTCTCTGCTAACAGTGGCTATGCAACCGCGGCCCGCGACCATGTTATTTTACATGACTTTTTGAAAAACTACGAAAATGAAACAAAGAATATTATACAGCGACTAGACAATGCAGGAGCACATAATATGTATAAAAAAGTGGATTTTGGGTTATATAAACCCATAAATACTACACAGTGTCCCTTTAAATAAACAGAGTCATGTGACGTCTGTAGCTCTGTAGCAGCTCTGTGGTTGTTATTTATCCAGCTTCTTTCTTTCAGGATTAAACACAACTCCACGTAACACAAATAAACTTGATAATGCTGAGGCAGCAAAGCGCAGAGAGAAAACTGAATAGATCAGAATTACTGTCAACAAACATCAAATCAACTGCTTCTCTTTTTATATCAAAACTTTTCTAAAGCATTAAAGTGCTGCTCTGAAGCCAGCACTGACCAGTTGTTGTCCATCTTTTAAGGCTTAAGCTTTACACAACAACGATCTGAACACAAACCGCAAAAGCGGCGTTCCCACTTTTTATTTCGCGTTTAGACGAGCGTCTTTGGGTGTAAATCTGCACACACACGGTGACGCAAAAGTGTGTGAAATGTGATGTAGTATGCATGCCAGGTGGCTAGGTGGCGCTGTGAAGCACTGCCATACAACAACAGGAGCGTTGAAACTTCCTTCTTCTTCTCTCTAGTAGCGCAAAGTAGCAGCTAAGACGACTTGAATGTCCGACTGATGGATTATAATCCCACGTGTTTGTTGTTGTTTGTCTGTACTGAACATGGATCTGACGTCAGCGCGTACGTTTAATGTTTTCAACCCTTTAGACGGGAACGCCACGGTGGAGCATTTTTTTGCGTTTTTAAAGCCCCCAAAACGCCGTCGCTGTCTAAAAGAAAGGCATCTCATCAAATATTTTGTCGGTTTCGCCCGGGAGTGTCGCCGTGTAAAGTCAGCCTAACCCTGGATTTCCACTGGACGCGGAACGGCCGCGGCACGCCAGCGGCGTGGTCGCCGTTGCAAAATCTCTTCCCTTCTAATCAATGAGAGCATTTCCACCCGCCGCGCCGCAGCGCTATCGATAGGAATCAGTCCTATTTTTTCCGTTGCCGCTGCTGAACCTCGTAAATGTCAACTAAGCAGATCGCACAAGACAGGAAGTCCGACTCAGAATCAAAGTAAAACATTTCCGCCCCCCCTTTCAAAATAAAACACAATACGCAGGTCATACAGCCTGTCACAACTTCAACATTACGTCGTGACCGGTGCTGCCAGGTAAAATTAATCAGAGCGTCTCTGAGAGTCATGACGCACGACGAGAGACTGATTGTTGAAGTGGAGAAACGTAAAATCATTTATGACACCGGATCAACAGTTCTTCCACGTCGGAGAATGAAAAGAAGCTGTTGTTGTTGTTGTTTCCCTTACACACACAGTCTATTGCTGGATCTCGCGAACTTGCGTCCGTTCGAGATTATCGCGCGATCTTCCGTGAATACCGCCGGCTCCCAAGGCTGTTAGGCTTACCTTCGTGCAGTTCTTCGGCGGCGGATTTCGCGGTGGATTTTCGTATTTGTGCTTCAGAGAGTGGGTGGAACACCTCACTCCAAGCTATTTTCTTACGTGGGTTAATTTCATTGACACTCTTCTGGCTGAGCAGGCGGGGATTCCAACTATACCGTTGGACCAGCCCAAGACCATCTCCGATCACAATGGCAACCTACTCGCCGAGGTGACTCACCGTACCGACACCCTCACCATGGTCCTGTCTGGTAATCACGTGGAGGAGGTCCAGCTGTTCCTCATCCCTTCTTCATCGGCGTCGATCGTCTTGGAGCTTCCCTGGCTGGCTCGCCATAGCCCGGTCTTCAACTGGTCCACACCTCTCCAGTTGGAGCGTTTACTGCCACTCTCACTGCCTCAGATCCGCCAGACCTTCTTCGCCAAGAACTCCAGACACCAACCCCGAACCTCCTGATCTCACCGGCGTTCCAGCGGCGTACCATGACCTCGCTGAGGTCTTCTCCAAGGGACGTGCGCTTTCTCTACCACCTCACCGCCGTACGACTGCGCCATAGATCTTCTTCCTGGGGCCACACTACCATCGAGGCGTCTCTATAACTTGTCACAGGCCGAACGTCAAAGCATGGAAGACTACATAACCCAGTCTCTGGCGACTGGGCTCATCCGGCCATCCTCCTCACCAGTGGGGGCGGGATTGTTTTTTGTGTCCAAAAAGGGTTAGGGTTAGGGTTAGGGTTAGGGTTAGGCCTCCAAGAGTGGAGGCACTGGCTAGAGGGGACCGCCCAACCGTCTATCGTCTGGACCGATCATAAGAACCTGGCCTATCTACAGAACGCCCGAAGACTCAACTCGAGGCAGGCACGTTGGGCTCTCTTCGTGGGACGTTTCCAGTTCACCCTCACCTTTCGCCCAGGGACCCGGAACGTAAAGCCTGATGCCCTCTCCCGACTGTATGCTCCAGACCCTCCAGAACCAGAACCCGGAAACCATCCTGCCATCCTCCTGCATCCTAGGTGCCGCTACTTGGCCAGTGGAGACGAGAGTTCGCGAGGCCCAGGCGACCGATCCTGACCCTGGAGGAGGCCCACCCAATCGCCTTTTTGTGCCCGCGGCCGCACGCTCCGAGGTCCTCCAATGGGGCCATTCCTCCAAGCTGGCTTGTCAACCTGGTACTGCTCGAACTCTCCAATTCCTCAAACAGCGTTTCTGGTGGCCTACCATGTCCCAAGACGTGGCGACCTTCATCTCTGCTTGCCCCACCTGCTCCAGGGGCAAGACTTCCAATCGCCCTCCCTCTGATCTTCTGCACCCCCTACCCATCCCCCACCGTCCCTGGTCACACATCGCTGTAGACTTTGTTACTGGACTTCCTCCCTCCAATAATCACACCACCATCCTCACTGTTGTTGACCGTTTTTTTCTAAATCTGTACACTACATTCCACTACCTGCACTGCCCTCCGCCATGGAGACAGCTGAACTTTTGGTCCAACACGTTTTTCGCATCCATGGTTTCCCCGCTGACATCGTCTCAGATCGTGGTCCTCAAATCGCCTCGCAGGTGTGGAAGGCGTTCTGCTCTGCCTTGGGGGCTTCTGCCAGCCTGTCTTCCGGCTATCATCCACAATCAAACGGTCAAACAGCGAGGGCAAACCAAAATATGGAGGTAGCCCTCCGATGCGTTGCCGTCCACCATCCAGAAGAATGGAGCACCTTCCTACCATGGGTCGAATACGCACATAATTCCCTCATCTCTGCATCAACTGGTGTCTCCCCATTCATGCCATCCCTGGGCTACCAACCACCCCTGTTTAACTTTCAGGAAAGAGAGGTCGCAGTTCAGGTCTGGCTTTCCACTAAAGACCTCCCACTAAAGACATCCCTCTCCAGGTTGAATCCCGCAAGCTGGCGCCTAGATTCATCGGACCTTTTCACATCGACAGAATCATTAACACCACATCGATACGTCTCAAGTTACCTCTTTCCCTCAAGATCCATCCCACGTTTCATGTCTCTCTCATTAAGCCTGTGGTCGAGTCAGATCTGGTCCCTCCCGCCGATCCCCCTCCTCCGCCCAGGATCATCGAGGGCGGCCCTGCCTACACGGTTAGCCGCATACTTAACATCCGCCGCCAGGGCCGTGGCCACCAGTACCTGTTGGATTGGGATGGATACGGTCCGGAGGAAAGATCATGGATCCCACGCCGCTTCATCCTGGACCAGACCCTGATCCAGGACTTCCATCGCGACCATCCCGAGGCTCCTGTCTTGGCGCCAGGTGGCGCCCGTTGAGGGGGAGGTACTGTCACGATCCATTCCACTTTCCACATTCCTGTTGTAATTTTGTGTTGTCCTCTGCTGCGCCCTGGTGTTTGCTTTCTCTCCCAGCAGGGGGCGTGGTTGACCCAGTTTCCCCAGATGACGCCAGAGATGACTCCACCTGCGCAGCTCCTGCCCAGCTGTTCCTGATCAGCGATCACGCGGACTTATAAGGCGGAGCTTCGCACATCTCTGGTGTCAGATCCATGTTTTCACTCTGCTGGTAAAGACGTATACTTACCAAGCTAGAAGAAACTTTGACTCAAACCTGGTTACTTACCTGAACCTTCCTCTCAGGTCTCAACGTCTCCTGCTGCTGAGAACAACACAGACTCTCCTGCGGATTCCACTCTTCCAGGATCGCTTCCACTTGTTGTGTCTCCAGCTTGCTCGTCTTCTCCATTCCACACGAAGCAGCCGCTTCACCACAGACTCTCTAAGAACAAACGTTACTCCTCCGCTACATCCTGAGTGAGTTCGTTCCACCTGGACCACAAGACAGACTGTGTTGCCACGAGAGAGCTGTTGTGGATCCTGGCTCAGCTGTTATTCGTTCGCTTAGGCTTACCTTCGTGTTGTCATATCCTGCTAACGCTTGTAACATCTGGTAGCTAAATAAAGATACTTTTACTTACCTGCCTCTGTCCTTTCTGCATTCGGGTCCTCCTATTACATGCTCACCGTTTCCTTTAACGGAAACGTAACAGTCATAGACTGAAAACAATAAAAACGTCTCCAGGTTCTCCAGGTTCTCCAGGTTCCTCCTGTGCTGAGGATAATTGTTGACTCACACAAACGATGGAGGTCACACTACGACTCACCTCCAGATGCGATGATTCCCCAGCCGGTGACCCAGGAGCTGGTGCCGCTGTGGAAGCTGCTGCCTGAAGCAGCCAGGCAGACGGGGAGGATGTTGTTGTTGAAGGCAACAGGTGAGGAGAGCTTCAGGAGCGCAATGTCGTTGTCCAAGGTGGACGAGTTGTAGTCGGGATGATTGATGACCTGTATCGCGACCCGAATCTCTTCATTGGTGTTGGTTCCCTCTAGTGTCTGAAGGCCCAGGAACACCACCCTGGCATAGGTGATTCCACTGCAGAGTTAGAGGAGAAACCTTTAGAGATTTTTCAGTGTCCATATCTGTTGGTGATCACCAGTGTTGGTTTGGTCACTTCTTACCAGTGAGCTGCTGTCAGAACCCACTCACTGTTGATGAGCGATCCTCCACAGCGGTGACCCCCCCTTTGCAGGCTGACCTGCCAGGGCCAGCTGCCCTCGATGGCCACCTCACCTCCAATGATCTTGGTGTTGAGCGAAGCTCTGCCACACACTGACGGGACAGGGGGATTGGTAATGGGAGGAGCTGAGCAGTTGACTGACAGGTCGCTGTCAGTCCCAGTGGAAGTGAAAGAGACGAAACCTGGCTGGTCGGTGGTGATCTGAGCCTCGATCCAGGCTTGATAGCGGGACACTCTGATGAAGACTGCTGGGAAATTAGGGAAAGCGCAACCTACTCCAAAACTCAACGTTCCTGCCAGGATCCATTGATCGCCCTGTTTGCTCACCATTGGACCGCCTACATCTCCCTAAAAGAAGAAGAAGAAGATGAAGAACAACTCAGGCGACAGAATCTTCACACGAAGTTACATCTGACACAAAAGCAGGAGATAAAATGAGCACCTGACAGGGACCCTTCCCTCCAGCTCGTAATCCGGCACAGATCATGTTGTCAGTGATGCCAATGATGTTTTTATAATCACAGGAACACTGTCTGTTCCCCACCACTGACACCTCCACCTCCATCAGGTTTCCTGGAGAAGGAAGAGGCACTAAAGAGACACAGAAGAGTCAGATCATCAGTTTGTCAGTTTAAATAAACAGAGTCATGTGACGTCTGTAGCTCTGTAGCAGCTCTGTGGTTGTTATTTATTGCTGAGGCAGCAAAGAGCAGCAGCGTGTTAAAACTGTACATATGTTGTTGTATTGTTGTCCATCTTTTAAGTGATGGCATTCATGGGTTACACACGTCATAGACTGAAAACAATAGAAACGTCTCCAGGTTCTCCAGGTTCTCCAGGTTCCTCCTGTGCTGAGGATAATTGTTGACTCACACAAACGATGGAGGTCACACTACGACTCACCTCCAGATGCGATGTTTCCCCAGCCGGTGACCCAGGAGCTGGTGCCGTTGTGGAAGCTGCTGCCTGAAGCAGCCAGGCAGACGGGGAGGATGTTGTTGTTGAAGGTAACAGGTGAGGAGAGCTTCAGGAGCGCGATGCTGTTGTCAAAGGTGGACGAGTTGTAGTCGGGATGATTGATGACCTGGATCACGGTCCGACTCACTTCGTTAGTGTTGGTTCCCTCTAGTGTCTGACGGCCCAGAGACACCACCGTGCCAATGGCGACCCCACTGCAGAGTTAGAGGAGAAACCTTTAGAGATTTTTCAGTGTCCATATCTGTTGGTGATCACCAGTGTTGGTTTGGTCACTTCTTACCAGTGAGCTGCTGTCAGAACCCACTCACTGTTGATGAGCGATCCTCCACAGAAGTGACCCCCCCTTTGCAGGCTGACCTGCCAGGGCCAGCTGCCCTCGATGGCCACCTCACCTCCAACGATCCTGGTGTTGAGTGAAGCTCTGCCACACACTGACAGGACAGAGGCTCAGGGTGAGCGACACACCCACGTTTACACTTTACAGTATGACGTGATATATGACATGTGATAGAGACTGGAACCACTTACCACTGAGCTGTGCACGGCACTCTGAAAAACAAGAACAAAGAAAAACATGTGAAGGACAATCCCAACTTTTTCAGCCAATCCCAGCAGACATATGTTTAACCCATTAAGGCCTGAAGAGCCTGGAAAAACTTCCTCTAAAACAAACCTGAGAGTCAATGGCGACTAAATGACTGATTTCTCAGCCTCTGCAGCAGATATAGGAACACAATTAAAAAAGTATTTGAGAGCTTACACTTGTGGCTTTCCTGTGAAATTTAGTTTATGTTGATACAAAAATGTAAAATTAAAGTGAATAACTATTTTCAATTAAAAAACAGTAGGAAAATAAAGTCATATCAACGTGTGTCAGGGCCTTGATTTAGTCCTGATGGAGTGTGAAGAACAAGAACAGCATGTAATGACTGTAACAGTCTGCTTCACATGTGACGGTGATGATGCTGCTGTGGCATCTGCAGGTAAATCCACTGTCAGCCCTGGTGCGCGGTCGTAAACACTCCGTCGATTACGGTGGTATTTATCGCCGTTATCGCCGACCTCGTCGTCTTCAAACATAATTATGTCTTAACCATAAATCCCGGTCCCAAAGTTATCAGCGATGACGTCATCGAAGACGAAAGTCCTCAAAATCACTGCCTTCAGAAATCTCTCCGCTGTCAAAGTCTTCCATGTTTGTGAGAAGTCATTTCAAAACAATGTCGCGAGGAACCCTGATACACCCGAAAATTGACGCATCTGCTTTACTGGCGTCTATGAGAGAATAAAACGCGCAGCTGCTTTCCCGGCGTCAATGGGTTAAAGGCTACCTGAAGAAGTCAGGTAGCCTTTAACCCTTTAAGGTGTGTGTGCACTGTAAAAAATGTCCGTAGACTTTACAGTTAAAAACTGTCAAACCATGACAGAAAAAGACCGTAAACTTACAAAGACTATAATACAGTTTTTGTAACAGTGAATTACCGTAAATTTATGTATTTCCCAAAACAGTCATTTTTGCATATTTTTTCCTGTAAAAATTACATTTATCTACTGTTAAATAATCTTGCACTGTAGTAATTATGGAAATATACCGTCATATTTTTAAGAGCCAAAACTGTATCTTTTGCAGGGTTTTTTTTGTAAAAAATGTTTTTTTATTACTGTTAAACTTATTAACCATTGTGTTAATTACGCAAAACCTTTACTTATACAGTACTTTTACGTTAAATATATGGCAAGGCATAGTTATTTATATGGTAGAATATGGAAAAATTCTCCAACCTTTACCGTGATAGAAGAAACAATTTTACCGTATTATGGTAAAAAACTGGCAACCATAGCTGCCAGTTTTTTACCGTTTAAAATAAGTGGGTTTGTTTTGTTGTTTTTAATGAATAAAGTGGTATTTTATGTTAGTACAGGCTGTTTATTTCACATTACACATTATTTCATGGTGAAATGCTTTACTTATACAATATTTTCACGTTAAATATATGGAAAAAACACACAAAAAAAGGTGTGTATATGGTAGAATATTGAAAAAAATCAACAACCGTATTTACCGTAACATCAGCAGTAGTTCTATCCTTTTACCGTGATGTAAGAAAAGGTTCAACCGTGTTTATTACGGTAGAATTCTGGCAACCACAGCTGCCAGTTTTTTACCGTAAAAACAGTGTGTGTGTGTGTGTGTGTGTGTGTGTGTGTGTGTGTTCAGTCCTTACCTGGTGTCGTCAGCAGAGTGAACAGAGTGGTCACACACACCACTGTGGCTGTGGAGAGAGTCATGGCTGAAAGTGTGAAGCGTCTGATCTGACTCTGCATTAATAACCTTCACCTCTCTCTCTCTCTCTCTCTCTCTCTCTCTACCTGTCATTCACCTGTCAGCACACGCCCACCATCTGTCAGTCAAACAGCTGCTGCTGATGCTGGAGAAGTTATTTGAAGTGTGAGTGTGAATGAGCTCATGATACATGGTGCAGCACTGACTGAGCTGTGAGCGCCCCCTGTGTCCACCATCTACGTCAGTTTAAGTCCACGACATCTGAAGAACACGTTCACGTCTTTATCTTCACTGTTAGACGGATTTTAACAACAGGAAACTGATGTTTGTATACCACTCACTCTCCCACACCAAAGCCCATAGAGAAAACCAGTGATTTTAGCTCGTCCAACATCAGCGTCCGACTTCATCGACACAAACGTCCAACATCAGCGTCTGACGTCATCGACGCTCACGTCCAACATCAGCGTCTGACGTCATCGACGCTCACGTCCAACATCAGCGTCTGACGTCATCGACGCTCACGTCCAACATCAGCGTCTGACGTCATCGACGCTCACGTCCAACATCAGCGTCTGACGTCATCGACGACAACGTCCAACATCAGCGTCTGACGTCATCGACGTTCACGTCCAACGTCAGCGTCTGACGTCATCGACGCCAACGTCCAACATCAGCGTCTGACGTCATCGACGCTCACGTCCAACATCAGCGTCTGACGTCATCGACGCCAACGTCCAACATCAGCGTCTGACGTCATCGACGCCAACGTCCAACATCAGCGTCTGACGTCATCGACGTTCACGTCCAACGTCAGCGTCTGACGTCATCGACGCCAACGTCCAACATCAGCGTCTGACGTCATCGACGCTCACGTCCAACATCAGCGTCCGACTTCATCGACGCTAACGTCCAACGTCAGCGTCTGACGTCATCGACGACAACGTCCAACATCAGCGTCTGACGTCATCGACGCCAACGTCCAACATCAGCGTCTGACGTCATCGACGCCTACGTCCAACATCAGCGTCTGACGTCATCGACGCCAACGTCCAACATCAGCGTCTGACGTCATCGACGCTCACGTCCAACATCAGCGTCTGACGTCATCGACGCCAACGTCCAACATCAGCGTCTGACGTCATCGACGCCAACGTCCAACATCAGCGTCTGACGTCATCGACGCCAACGTCCAACATCAGCGTCTGACGTCATCGACGCCAACGTCCAACATCAGCGTCTGACTTCATCGACGCTCACGTCCAACATCAGCGTCTGACGTCATCGACGCCAACGTCCAACATCAGCGTCTGACGTCATCGACGCTCACGTCCAACGTCAGCGTCTGACGTCATCGACGCCAACGTCCAACATCAGCGTCCGACTTCATCGACGCTAACGTCCAACGTCAGCATCTGACGTCATCGACGACAACGTCCAACATCAGTATCTGACGTCATCGACGTTCACGTCCAACGTCAGCGTCTGACGTCATCGACGCCAACGTCCAACATCAGCGTCTGACGTCATCGACGTTCACGTCCAACGTCAGCGTCTGACGTCATCGACGCCAACGTCCAACATCAGCGTCTGACTTCATCGACGCTCACGTCCAACATCAGCGTCTGACGTCCAACATCAGCGTCTGACGTCATCGACGCCAACGTCCAACATCAGCGTCTGACGTCATCGACGCCAACGTCCAACATCAGCGTCTGACTTCATCGACGCTCACGTCCAACATCAGCGTCTGACGTCATCGACGCCAACGTCCAACATCAGCGTCTGACGTCATCGACGCCAACGTCCAACATCAGCGTCTGACGTCATCGACGCTCACGTCCAACATCAGCGTCTGACGTCATCGACGCCAACGTCCAACATCAGCGTCTGACGTCATCGACGCCAACGTCCAACATCAGCGTCTGACGTCATCGACGCCAACGTCCAACATCAGCGTCTGACGTCATCGACGCTCACGTCCAACATCAGCGTCTGACGTCATCGACGCCAACGTCCAACATCAGCGTCCGACTTCATCGACGCTCACGTCCAACATCAGCGTCTGACGTCATCGACGCCAACGTCCAACATCAGCGTCCGACGTCATCGACGCCCACGTCCAACATCAGCGTCTGACGTCATCGACGCCAACGTCCAACATCAGCGTCTGACTTCATCGACGCTCACGTCCAACATCAGCGTCTGACGTCATCGACGCTCACGTCCAACATCAGCGTCCGACTTCATCGACGCTAACGTCCAACATCAGCATCTGACGTCATCGACGACAACGTCCAACATCAGCGTCTGACGTCATCGACGTTCACGTCCAACGTCAGCGTCTGACGTCATCGACGACAACGTCCAACATCAGCGTCTGACGTCATCGACGTTCACGTCCAACGTCAGCGTCTGACGTCATCGACGCCAACGTCCAACATCAGCGTCTGACTTCATCGACGCTCACGTCCAACATCAGCGTCTGACGTCATCGACGCTCACGTCCAACATCAGCGTCTGACGTCATCGACGCCAACGTCCAACATCAGCGTCCGACTTCATCGACGCTAACGTCCAACATCAGCGTCTGACGTCATCGACGCCAACGTCCAACATCAGCGTCCGACGTCATCGACGCCCACGTCCAACATCAGCGTCTGACGTCATCGACGCCAACGTCCAACATCAGCGTCTGACGTCATCGACGCTCACGTCCAACATCAGCGTCTGACGTCATCGACGCTCACGTCCAACATCAGCGTCTGACGTCATCGACGCCAACGTCCAACATCAGCGTCTGACGTCATCGACGCTCACGTCCAACATCAGCGTCTGACGTCATCGACGCTCACGTCCAACATCAGCGTCTGACGTCATCGACGCTCACGTCCAACATCAGCGTCTGACGTCATCGACGCCAACGTCCAACATCAGCGTCTGACGTCGTCGACGCTCACGTCCAACATCAGCGTCTGACGTCATCGACGCCAACGTCCAACATCAGCGTCTGACGTCATCGACGCCAACGTCCAACATCAGCGTCTGACGTCATCGACGCTCACGTCCAACATCAGCGTCTGACGTCATCGACGCTCACGTCCAACATCAGCGTCTGACGTCATCGACGTTCACGTCCAACATCAGCGTCTGACGTCATCGACGCCAACGTCCAACATCAGCGTCTGACGTCATCGAAGCCAACGTCCAACATCAGCGTCTGACTTCATCGACGCTCACGTCCAACATCAGCGTCTGACGTCATCGACGCCAACGTCCAACATCAGCGTCTGACGTCATCGACGCCAACGTCCAACATCAGCGTCTGACGTCATCGACGCTCACGTCCAACATCAGCGTCTGACGTCATCGACGCCAACGTCCAACATCAGCGTCCGACTTCATCGACGCTCACGTCCAACATCAGCGTCTGACGTCATCGACGCCAATGTCCAACATCAGCGTCCGACGTCATCGACGCCCACGTCCAACATCAGCGTCTGACGTCATCGACGCCAACGTCCAACATCAGCGTCCGACGTCATCGACGCCCACGTCCAACATCAGCGTCTGACGTCATCGACGCCAACGTCCAACATCAGCGTCTGACTTCATCGACGCTCACGTCCAACATCAGCGTCTGACGTCATCGACGCTCACGTCCAACATCAGCGTCCGACTTCATCGACGCTAACGTCCAACATCAGCATCTGACGTCATCGACGACAACGTCCAACATCAGCGTCTGACGTCATCGACGCCAACGTCCAACGTCAGCGTCTGACGTCATCGACGACAACGTCCAACATCAGCGTCTGACTTCATCGACGCCAACGTCCAACATCAGCGTCTGACGTCATCGACGCCAACGTCCAACATCAGCGTCTGACTTCATCGACGCTCACGTCCAACATCAGCGTCTGACGTCATCGACGCCAACGTCCAACATCAGCGTCTGACGTCATCGACGCCAACGTCCAACATCAGCGTCTGACGTCATCGACGCTCACGTCCAACATCAGCGTCTGACGTCATCGACGCCAACGTCCAACATCAGCGTCTGACGTCATCGACGCTCACGTCCAACATCAGCGTCTGACGTCATCGACGCCAACGTCCAACATCAGCGTCTGACGTCATCGACGCCAACATCCAACATCAGCGTCTGACGTCATCGACGCTAACGTCCAACATCAGCGTCTGACGTCATCGACGCTAACGTCCAACATCAGCGTCTGATGTCATCGATGCCGACGTCCAACATCAGCATGTGACGTCATCAACACCAATGTCCAACATCAGCGTCTGATGTCATCGACGCTAACATCCAACATTATAAGACGAGATCATTTCCTCGTCTGTCTCAACATTTACTCAGGTATTTCAGGTTTGTCTTAGATAATGACATAACGCTTTAAAATAGCATGACCTTCATAACTGCTGCTTTGTTTTCACTTTGGATCTGAGTTGATGAACATTATCCAACATTATTATGTGCAGCACTTCCTCCTCAGGAACAAACTGGTCGAACAACATCAGAGAACAAACCACGAGCAGCAGAGTGATTTCATACAGAAACTCAGTGTGTGTGTGTGTGTGTGTGTGTGTGTGTGTGTGTGTGTGTGCGTGCGTGCGTGTAATTAAAGTCAGTCGTTCTTTACATGAATGTAATGGACGCAGCTGAATGCAAAAGAACAAAAGAAAAAGTGACTTGTGTCATAAAATCTCTGTCAGTTTAAGTTTACGATGTTTTAAGAACATGTTTCACGTCTTTATCTCACTGTGAAACAGACTTTTGTAAACCACTCACTCTCCTGCACCAAACCCCATTGAGACAATCAGTGATTCTGACTTCCTATCATGTTGCAAGCCTCCCCCGGGGGAGTGGCGGCTTCACCCAGAGGTGGTGCTCTATATCTGGGACGTCTTCGGCAGGGCAGAGTGGGATCTCTTTGCCACAGAGGAGTTGACCCATTTCCCCCTCTGGTTCTCCTTGACAGAGGAGACCAGTCCTCTGGCCAGGATGCTCTTGACCACCATTGGGCAGAGAGTCTTCTCTATGCCTTTCCACCGATGCCTCTGATCCCTCAACGTCCAACATCAGCGTCTGACGTCATCGACGCCAACGTCCAACATCAGCGTCTGACGTCATCGACGACAACATCCAACATCAGCGTCTGACGTCATCGACACCAACGTCCAACATCAGCGTCTGACGTCATCGACCACAACGTCCAACATCAGCGTCTGACGTCATCGACGACAACGTCCAACATCAGCCTCTGACTTCATCGACGACAACGTCCAACATCAGCGTCTGACGTCATCGACGCCAACGTCCAACATCAGCGTCTGACGTCATCGACACCAACGTCCAACAACAGCGTCTGACGTCATCGACGACAACGTCCAACATCAGCGTCTGACGTCATCGACGACAACGTCCAACATCAGCCTCTGACTTCATCGACGCCAACGTCCAACATCAGCGTCTGACGTCATCGACGCCAACGTCCAAAATCAGCGTCTGACGTCATCGACGCCAACGTCCAACATCAGCGTCTGACTTCATCGACGCCAACGTCCAACATCAGCGTCTGAAGTCATCGACGCTAACGTCCAACATCAGCGTCTGACGTCATCGACGCTAACGTCCAACATCAGCGTCTGAAGTCATCGACGCCAACGTCCAACATCAGCGTCTGACGTCATCGACGCTAACGTCCAACATCAACGTCTGACCTCATCGACCCCAACGTCCAACATCAACGTCTGACCTCATCGATGCTAACGTCCAACATCAACGTCTGACGTCATCGACGCTAACGTCCAACATCAGCGTCCGACTTCATCGACGCCAACGTCCAACATCAGCGTCTGACGTCATCGACGTTCACGTCCAACATCAGCGTCTGACGTCATCGACGCTCACGTCCAACATCAGCGTCTGACGTCATCGACGCTCACGTCCAACATCAGCGTCTGACGTCATCGACGCCAACATCCAACATCAGCGTCTGACGTCATCGACGCCAACGTCCAACATCAGCGTCTGACGTCATCGACGCCAACGTCCAACATCAGCGTCTGACGTCATCGACGACAACGTCCAACATCAGCGTCTGACGTCATCGACACCAACGTCCAACATCAGCGTCTGACGTCATCGACGCCAACGTCCAACATCAGCGTCTGACGTCATCGACGCTCACGTCCAACATCAGCGTCTGACGTCATCGACGCCAACGTCCAACATCAGCGTCTGACGTCATCGACGCCAACGTCCAACATCAGCGTCTGACTTCATCGACGCTCACGTCCAACATCAGCGTCTGACGTCATCGACGCCAACGTCCAACATCAGCGTCTGACGTCATCGACGCCAACATCCAACATCAGCGTCTGACGTCATCGACGCTAACGTCCAACATCAGCGTCTGACGTCATCGACGCTAACGTCCAACATCAGCGTCTGACGTCATCGACGCTAACGTCCAACATCAGCGTCTGACGTCATCGACGCTAACGTCCAACATCAGCGTCTGACGTCATCGACGCTAACGTCCAACATCAGCGTCTGACGTCATCGATGCCGACGTCCAACATCAGCATGTGACGTCATCAACACCAATGTCCAACATCAGCGTCTGACGTCATCGACGCTAACGTCCAACATCAGCGTCTGACGTCATCGATGCCGACGTCCAACATCAGCATGTGACGTCATCAACACCAACGTCCAACATCAGCGTCTGACGTCATCGACGCCAACGTCCAACATCAGCGTCTGACGTCATCGACGCTCACGTCCAACATCAGCGTCTGACGTCATCGACGCTAACGTCCAACATCAGCGTCTGACGTCATCGACCACAACGTCCAACATCAGCGTCTGACATCATCGACGCCAACGTCCAACATCAGCGTCTGACGTCATCGACGACAACGTCCAACATCAGCGTCTGACGTCATCGACGACAACGTCCAACATCAGCCTCTGACTTCATCGACGCCAACGTCCAACATCAGCGTCTGACGTCATCGACGCCAACGTCCAACATCAGCGTCTGACGTCATCGACGCTCACATCCAACATCAGCGTCTGACGTCATCTACGCTAACGTCCAACATCAGCGTCTGAAGTCATCGACGCCAACGTCCAACATCAGCGTCTGACGTCATCGACGCCAACGTCCAACATCAGCGTCTGACGTCATCGACCACAACGTCCAACATCAGCGTCTGACATCATCGACGCCAACGTCCAACATCAGCGTCTGACGTCATCGACGACAATGTCCAACATCAGTGTCTGACGTCATCGACGACAACGTCCAACATCAGCCTCTGACTTCATCGACGCCAACGTCCAACATCAGCGTCTGACGTCATCGACGCCAACGTCCAACATCAGCGTCTGACGTCATCGACGCTCACGTCCAACATCAGCGTCTGACGTCATCGACGCTAACGTCCAACATCAGCGTCTGAAGTCATCGACGCCAACGTCCAACATCAGCGTCCGACTTCATCGAACGCCAACGTCCAACATCAACCCCAATGTCCAACATCAGCGTCTGATGTCATCGACGCTAACATCCAACATTATAAGACGAGATCATTTCCTCGTCTGTCTCAACATTTACTCAGGTATTTCAGGTTTGTCTTAGATAATGACATAACGCTTTAAAATAGCATGACCTTCATAACTGCTGCTTTGTTTTCACTTTGGATCTGAGTTGATGAACATTATCCAACATTATTATGTGCAGCACTTCCTCCTCAGGAACAAACTGGTCGAACAACATCAGAGAACAAACCACGAGCAGCAGAGTGATTTCATACAGAAACTCAGTGTGTGTGTGTGTGTGTGTGTGTGTGTGTGTGTGCGTGCGTGCGTGTAATTAAAGTCAGTCGTTCTTTACATGAATGTAATGGACGCAGCTGAATGCAAAAGAACAAAAGAAAAAGTGACTTGTGTCATAAAATCTCTGTCAGTTTAAGTTTACGATGTTTTAAGAACATGTTTCACGTCTTTATCTCACTGTGAAACAGACTTTTGTAAACCACTCACTCTCCTGCACCAAACCCCATTGAGACAATCAGTGATTCTGATGATCAGTGATGTTTAACATCACAGTATTTGCCTGGGGAACGGAACCAGGCAGCGGACTTCCTATCATGTTGCAAGCCTCCCCCGGGGGAGTGGCGGCTTCACCCAGAGGTGGTGCTCTATATCTGAGACGTCTTCTGCAGGGCAGAGTGGGATCTCTTTGCCACAGAGGAGTTGACCCATTTCCCCCTCTGGTTCTCCTTGACAGAGGAGACCAGTCCTCTGGCCAGGATGCTCTTGACCACCATTGGGCAGAGAGTCTTCTCTATGCCTTTCCACCGATGCCTCTGATCCCTCAACGTCCAACATCAGCGTCTGACGTCATCGACGCCAACGTCCAACATCAGCGTCTGACGTCATCGACGACAACATCCAACATCAGCGTCTGACGTCATCGACACCAACGTCCAACATCAGCGTCTGACGTCATCGACACCAACGTCCAACATCAGCGTCTGACGTCATCGACCACAACGTCCAACATCAGCGTCTGACGTCATCGACGACAACGTCCAACATCAGCCTCTGACTTCATCGACGACAACGTCCAACATCAGCGTCTGACGTCATCGACGCCAACGTCCAACATCAGCGTCTGACGTCATCGACGCCAACATCCAACATCAGCGTCTGACGTCATCGACACCAACGTCCAACAACAGCGTCTGACGTCATCGACGACGACGTCCAACATCAGCGTCTGACGTCATCGACGACAACGTCCAACATCAGCCTCTGACTTCATCGACGCCAACGTCCAACATCAGCGTCTGACGTCATCGACGCCAACGTCCAAAATCAGCGTCTGACGTCATCGACGCCAACGTCCAACATCAGCGTCTGACTTCATCGACGCCAACGTCCAACATCAGCGTCTGAAGTCATCGACGCTAACGTCCAACATCAGCGTCTGACTTCATCGACGCCAACGTCCAACATCAGCGTCTGAAGTCATCGACGCTAACGTCCAACATCAGCGTCTGACGTCATCGACGACAACGTCCAACATCAGCGTCTGAAGTCATCGACGCCAACGTCCAACATCAGCGTCTGACATCATCGACGCTAACGTCCAACATCAACGTCTGACCTCATCGACCCCAACGTCCAACATCAACGTCTGACGTCATCGATGCTAACGTCCAACATCAACGTCTGACGTCATCGATGCTAACGTCCAACATCAGCGTCCGACTTCATCGACGCCAACGTCCAACATCAGCGTCTGACGTCATCGACGTTCACGTCCAACATCAGCGTCTGACGTCATCGACGCTCACGTCCAACATCAGCGTCTGACGTCATCGACGCCAACATCCAACATCAGCGTCTGACGTCATCGACGCCAACGTCCAACATCAGCGTCTGACGTCATCGACGCCAACGTCCAACATCAGCGTCTGACGTCATCGACGACAACGTCCAACATCAGCGTCTGACGTCATCGACACCAACGTCCAACATCAGCGTCTGACGTCATCGACGCCAACGTCCAACATCAGCGTCTGACGTCATCGACGCTCACGTCCAACATCAGCGTCTGACGTCATCGACGCCAACGTCCAACATCAGCGTCTGACGTCATCGACGCTAACGTCCAACATCAGCGTCTGACGTCATCGACGCTCACGTCCAACATCAGCGTCTGACGTCATCGACGCTAACGTCCAACATCAGCGTCTGACGTCATCGACGCTAACGTCCAACATCAGCGTCTGAAGTCATCGACGCCAACGTCCAACATCAGCGTCTGACGTCATCGACGCTAACGTCCAACATCAGCGTCTGACGTCATCGACGCTAACGTCCAACATCAGCGTCTGACGTCATCGACGCCAACGTCCAACATCAGCGTCTGACGTCATCGACGACAACATCCAACATCAGCGTCTGACGTCATCGACACCAACGTCCAACATCAGCGTCTGACGTCATCGACACCAACGTCCAACATCAGCGTCTGACGTCATCGACCACAACGTCCAACATCAGCGTCTGACGTCATCGACGACAACGTCCAACATCAGCCTCTGACTTCATCGACGACAACGTCCAACATCAGCGTCTGACGTCATCGACGCCAACGTCCAACATCAGCGTCTGACGTCATCGACGCCAACATCCAACATCAGCGTCTGACGTCATCGACACCAACGTCCAACAACAGCGTCTGACGTCATCGACGACGACGTCCAACATCAGCGTCTGACGTCATCGACGACAACGTCCAACATCAGCCTCTGACTTCATCGACGCCAACGTCCAACATCAGCGTCTGACGTCATCGACGCCAACGTCCAAAATCAGCGTCTGACGTCATCGACGCCAACGTCCAACATCAGCGTCTGACTTCATCGACGCCAACGTCCAACATCAGCGTCTGAAGTCATCGACGCTAACGTCCAACATCAGCGTCTGACTTCATCGACGCCAACGTCCAACATCAGCGTCTGAAGTCATCGACGCTAACGTCCAACATCAGCGTCTGACGTCATCGACGACAACGTCCAACATCAGCGTCTGAAGTCATCGACGCCAACGTCCAACATCAGCGTCTGACATCATCGACGCTAACGTCCAACATCAACGTCTGACCTCATCGACCCCAACGTCCAACATCAACGTCTGACGTCATCGATGCTAACGTCCAACATCAACGTCTGACGTCATCGATGCTAACGTCCAACATCAGCGTCCGACTTCATCGACGCCAACGTCCAACATCAGCGTCTGACGTCATCGACGTTCACGTCCAACATCAGCGTCTGACGTCATCGACGCTCACGTCCAACATCAGCGTCTGACGTCATCGACGCCAACATCCAACATCAGCGTCTGACGTCATCGACGCCAACGTCCAACATCAGCGTCTGACGTCATCGACGCCAACGTCCAACATCAGCGTCTGACGTCATCGACGACAACGTCCAACATCAGCGTCTGACGTCATCGACACCAACGTCCAACATCAGCGTCTGACGTCATCGACGCCAACGTCCAACATCAGCGTCTGACGTCATCGACGCTCACGTCCAACATCAGCGTCTGACGTCATCGACGCCAACGTCCAACATCAGCGTCTGACGTCATCGACGCTAACGTCCAACATCAGCGTCTGACGTCATCGACGCTCACGTCCAACATCAGCGTCTGAAGTCATCGACGCCAACGTCCAACATCAGCGTCTGACGTCATCGACGCTAACGTCCAACATCAGCGTCTGACGTCATCGACGCTAACGTCCAACATCAGCGTCTGAAGTCATCGACGCTAACGTCCAACATCAGCGTCTGAAGTCATCGACGCCAACGTCCAACATCAGCGTCTGACGTCATCGACGCCAACGTCCAACATCAGCGTCCGACTTCATCGAACGCCAACGTCCAACGTCAGCATGTGACGTCATCAACCCCAATGTCCAACATCAGCGTCTGAAGTCATCGACGCTAACGTCCAACATCAGCGTCCGACTTCATCGAACGCCAACGTCCAACATCAGCGTCCGACTTCATCGAACGCCAACATCCAACATCAGCATGTGACGTCATCAACCCCAATGTCCAACATCAGCGTCTGATGTCATCGACGCTAACATCCAACATTATAAGACGAGATCATTTCCTCGTCCGTCTCAACATTTACTCAGGTATTTCAGGTTTGTCTTAGATAATGACATAACGCTTTAAAATAGCATGACCTTCATAACTGCTGCTTTGTTTTCACTTTGGATCTGAGTTGATGAACATTATCCAACATTATTATGTGCAGCACTTCCTCCTCAGGAACAAACTGGTCGAACAACATCAGAGAACAAACCACGAGCAGCAGAGTGATTTCATACAGAAACTCAGTGTGTGTGTGTGTGTGTGTGTGTGTGTGTGTACATATAATTAAAGTCAGTCGTTCTTTACATGAATGTAATGGACGCAGCTGAATGCAAAAGAACAAAAGAAAAAGTGACTTGTGTCATAAAATCTCTGTCAGTTTAAGTTTACGATGTTTTAAGAACATGTTTCACGTCTTTATCTCACTGTGAAACAGACT
Source organism: Microchirus variegatus (assembly GCF_963457635.1). Classification (NCBI taxonomy): domain Eukaryota; kingdom Metazoa; phylum Chordata; class Actinopteri; order Pleuronectiformes; family Soleidae; genus Microchirus; species Microchirus variegatus. The sequence goes on from NC_139811.1 coordinate 838,756, forward strand.
TTTGTAAACCACTCACTCTCCTGCACCAAACCCCATTGAGACAATCAGTGATTCTGACTTCCTATCATGTTGCAAGCCTCCCCCGGGGGAGTGGCGGCTTCACCCAGAGGTGGTGCTCTATATCTGGGACGTCTTCGGCAGGGCAGAGTGGGATCTCTTTGCCACAGAGGAGTTGACCCATTTCCCCCTCTGGTTCTCCTTGACAGAGGAGACCAGTCCTCTGGCCAGGATGCTCTTGACCACCATTGGGCAGAGAGTCTTCTCTATGCCTTTCCACCGATGCCTCTGATCCCTCAAATACTGCTATTGGTGGCCCCCTTCTGGGTGTCTGCTAAGACTGCCCTTCTCCTTGCCATCACTTTAGCAAAGCGTGTTGGGGAGCTACATGCTCTCTCCATGAGCGACTCATGTCTGAAGTGGAGCTCTGATGGCACAGTGTGTCACTCTGTGGCCGAATATGTCCTTCCTTCCTAAGGTTCTGTCATCGTTGAACCTCAATCGACCTATCCACCTGGCACAGCTCTCTCCAAACAGCGACCCTCGCACTGGGTTGTGGATGTTATCACCCAGGCGTATAAACACAGTGGTCGCCCCCTGCCATCCGGGGTGAGGTGCCACGCTACTAGCTACCCGTGTACACAGCGGAGTGAATAGATGGTAGTCGTAGTGCACAATGACTTCCACTGTTTAACACATAACAATAACGTGAGATATATGTCTTGGATAATGGACTCTAACCTGAAACTAATCAAACTGTTAAAAACAGAATGGACTGAAATTGAAAATGTTGGGACGACATTTAGTTAAGCAGGGGAGAGTGTGGCATACCCCTTGTACTATGTAGTTACATGTTTTGGCCAAGAGATGGCACTATGAGACCACTGAATAACAGTTGCACGTTAGTTAAGAACAGTAATCAAAGAAAGTTAGAAAGTAGTTGCTGCGAGAGAAGAAAGGAAGCAGTCGCATTTGTGAAGTGAGCAGTCATAGTTTGCAAAACACTGAATAAATGTGAAAATCTTTCCCATCACGCTGTTGAGAGTGATATTTCTTCAAGTGTGCAACACATACGCAACTTTCCTTGTTGATCCACTGCTGCCTCCATCACTGAGTTCAAATGTCCGATTTTGTGAATTCGGCTTTTAAAATATTTATTTTAGACTTTCTTCAGTGACACAAAGTGACCACACGAGGCAGCAGTAGACCAGCAGCTCCTGTCTTCCTGTGAGCTAAAATCACTGATTTTCATCCGTCTCTGAACGTCGTCTCCTGTATCAACACAGAAGAAAAATATTGTCTTTCCATTAACGTAAGGTACGTCTGTTTGTCACGTGACTGTCAATCACACGTTTGTCAATAACGTGACTGTCAATCACACGTCTGTCAATAACGTGACTGTCAATCACACGTCTGTCAATCACGTGGCTGTCAATCACACGTCTGTCAATAACGTGACTGTCAATCACGCATCTGTCAATCACGTGGCTGTCAATCACACGTCTGTCAATCACGTGGCTGTCAATCACACGTCTGTCAATAACGTGACTGTCAATCACACGTCTGTCAATCACGTGGCTGTCAATCACGTGGCCGTCTCCAAACTATGGACGTGATTAAATGGTATTATTGGTTTTTAACTCACAATTTAAAATGTTTTTTTCAAGAGTCACACGACAGGTTTTTAAATCATAGGCTTATTAAAATGAAGAAGAGAAATGAAACATGACTCGACCCCGACGTTCACGCCTTTGTTTTCTTTTCCAAACCAGAACAGCAGCTCTGTCTTTGTGATTTACAGAAGAGAATTCACACGTTTTATATCATGGTGGACAGACGACGGCCGAGCACCTGTCAATCAATAATACGTTATGTTACCAAAACCATGTCATTTTGGCAGTAGGTGGCGCTGTTCTTTTTGTGAAAGAAATTTCTCTGGAGTCATCGTTGTGAGTAAATCAAGTCTTTACTTCATGCATGAAGGAGAGACTCTGTCACCAAGATGGTCTAAATGTTCTCTGCCTTTGCTTCAGAGAGCTCAAACATATATACAGTCACATCAAAGCATCTTACAAACACCATAAAACATCCAAGTTACAACAAGACAACACACTTTGTTTATGACCCACAGATGCTATCATGTGCACCTCGTGATGACCCCTGGGTTACAATCCCATCATTTGTTCACAGCTTGACTGTTGGTTAATTGTTATCTTTGAACATACAGAAAACCTTACACTAAAAACTCCCCCACGGGAACAGGAAAAAAATGTATTTCCCACAGTTTATGTCCAGATCATTTTATGGATTTATTTAGATATTTTAAATTTTCAGTTTTCAACTGGACATTTTTTGTCCATGAGGACAAATGTGTGTTAGCCTGCTTTGTTCACCTCGTAACGGCCGTGCTTTAATGTTTGAGTCAAACACAGAAGAGTCTCGCTCCAAAAATCTTAATCTCATAGATAATCATCATCATCATCATCATCATCATCATCATCATCATCTCCAGAAGGTCTGCAAAAACCAACCCACACCTGGTGGTCACTGTTGGCTATTACACCTCCCGCCGTTGACATTCATCTGTGTGAGTCACTTCATGTAAAACTACCGATGAACAGGTTTGTTCATGAGGACAGAAGGAGACACAGTGAGAGGACGAGGACATGGAAGAGGAAGAAGGAGCAGGGGTGAGGGAGAGCGCCCCCACTGGTGGTGTCAGGAGCAGCCGTGCTGGTGGTGCTGTTGGTGCTGATGGTGCTGTTGGTGCTGTTGGTGTCAGGAGCAGCCGTGCTGGTGGTGCTGTTGGTGCTGATGGTGCTGTTGGTGGAGGCTGGAGACAAGAGCGCCCCCAGAGTCTTAGACAAGAAGCTGCCGTATTTGGTGAGTGAGGGAAAGACTTTCAAGTTGGTCGCTCGTGTTCTTATGCTGGAGTTGTTTTCAGACGATAAAACCGCCGCCTGGAACCAGGAGCCGTCCTTACACATCAGTGGACCGCCAGAATCTCCCTGAACACACAGGAGCCACGGAAATGACCAACACTTCTTCATTCTGTTTCTCTTTTAAAGGCCCGTGAGTCAAATGAAGCTCAATAATTTTTCTTTTGACAGAAACTGAAGAACTCACGACACACAAACACGGCAACAACAGACTCACACATTTTTCCAAGCTATCGTTCTGCACACGTATGTTTCGCTTGTTTACCCACAATGCCCTTCACTGCAGTCCGCTTCCTGAATTTGGTTCACGTTTGATGCTCGTCAGAGTTCGGTTGCACATTCACACGTCCACAAACTAACTGGACTGACCGAGCAAACGAATTAGGGTTTGATTCAGAAGGAGCTGCTGTGAAAGAATGAACCCTGAAGGTGAAGTTTATGTCATTTGACCTCGTCTGACCCTCGACATGGACATCCTCGGGTCAGGGGTCCACATGTGGCCCACGAGTTACTGAAATGTAAAGATTTGAACTTTACTGGGCATAAACAAAGCAATCAGAGATGACAGATTCAGACTTCACCTCATTCATGCAACAAGCCTCTGGCGGCCTCTGTTGGTCATCGTGGCAAGTGCAAGTGTGGAAGCATAAAAATCAATATGTGACTAAACACAGTTTTAAAGCCGAGTTAAAAACTGTCCTCCTCTGATTCTCAGCTCGTGTCACTATCTCACACAACCACACTTTAAAAAAACATCCCATAATTCACCTGCTCCAGAGTGAAGTCTTGCGTACAGATGCTGTCGGTCGTTGACGCGTTGCCACAATCCACCACTGACGTCTGGATCTCCTGCAGAACTTGTTCCTCTGAGGTTGGAGAATAAGAATGAACGTGTGAATGGTGTCATGTTTCATCTAAAGACCATGCAGAGGGCGTGTCTTCACGTGGACTCACCTCCTCCTCGCCCGGAGCTCCAGCCGGCGGCAAAGCACGCCGAGCCCACGCCAAACGTCTGTCCGATTCTCAGGCAGATGGGCTGGATGTAGTCGGACAGAGTGGGCGGAGCTTCCAGGTGCAGCACTGCGATGTTATCGCCAGTCTGGTTGCTCATGGTGATGTTGGTCACCTTCGTTATCACCTCAAAGGGGTTGGACCCGTTCTGTTGGAGACGACCGAGGACGACGGTCCACTGAGACACTGTGGGTGAGCTGAGACACAGAGGGACAACATGACGAGGACTGAGGACAAGTCAATCGGTTTCATGACTCTCCACTGCCCCCTACTGTCTGCTCAGCCTTGCAAGATTATGGCTTTCGGTGCGGGGGTTGGCTTTTCTTGCATGGACGTGGACAGGAGAGGAGAAAAAGATCTCTGTCCATGACGTCTGTCCAGGTGTCTCACCTTGAGAAACAGCTGGCGTCACTCAGCACAGCGTCCACAGCCACCAGTGTCCCACCACACACATGTGTTCCATTCTTCTGAAGACTCGCCATCCACGGCCACTCGCCGGCTGTCGACACCGACTCTCCGTTCGCGATACGAGGATTCTTCGGGGCTTGGCCACAAACCACAGCTGCAGAGACGAGCGACAGGTGTTTTATAAGGTTCATAAACCTGAGACCATGACGTCATCATCGCCATCATATCTCAGTTAATACTGACTTTGTACAAAATAATGAATTATTAAAAACTCACGCTGGGCTGTGGTGGTTGGAGGGGGAGTGGTGGTGGTGGTGGGAGGGGGAGTGGTGGTGGTGGTTGGAGGGGGAGTGGTGATGGTGGTGGGAGGGGGAGTGGTGGTGGTGGTGGGAGGGGGAGTGGTGGTGGTGGTGGGAGGGGGAGTGGTGGTGTTGGTGGGAGGGGGAGTGGTGGTGGTGGTTGGAGGGGGAGTGGTGGTTGGAGGGGGAGTGGTGGTGGTGGTGGGAGGGGGAGTGGTGGTGGTGGTTGGAGGGGGAGTGGTGGTGGTGGTGGGAGGGGGAGTGGTGGTGTTGGTGGGAGGGGGAGTGGTGGTGGTGGTTGGAGGGGGAGTGGTGGTTGGAGGGGGAGTGGTGGTGGTGGTGGGAGGGGGAGTGGTGGTGGTGGTTGGAGGGGGAGTGGTGGTTGGAGGGGGAGTGGTGGTGGTGGTTGGAGGGGGAGTGGTGGTGGTGGTGGGAGGGGGAGTGGTGGTGGGAGGGGGAGTGGTGGTGGTGGTTGGAGGGGGAGTGGTGGTGGTGGTTGGAGGGGGAGTGGTGGTGGTGGTGGGAGGGGGAGTGGTGGTGGTGGTGGTTGGAGGGGGAGTGGTGGTGGTGGTTGGAGGGGGAGTGGTGGTGGTGGTGGGAGGGGGAGTGGTGGTGGTGGTTGGAGGGGGAGTGGTGGTGGTGGTTGAAGGGGGAGTGGTGGTGGTGGTTGGAGGGGGAGTGGTGGTGGTGGTGGTGGGAGGGGGAGTGGTGGTGGGAGGGGGAGTGGTGGTGGTGGTTGGAGGGGGAGTGGTGGTGGTGGTTGGAGGGGGAGTGGTGGTGGTGGTGGGAGGGGGAGTGGTGGTGGTGGTGGTTGGAGGGGGAGTGGTGGTGGTGGTTGGAGGGGGAGTGGTGGTGGTGGTGGGAGGGGGAGTGGTGGTGGTGGTTGGAGGGGGAGTGGTGGTGGTGGTTGAAGGGGGAGTGGTGGTGGTGGTTGGAGGGGGAGTGGTGGTGGTGGTGGGAGGGGGAGTGGTGGTGGTGGTTGGAGGGGGAGTGGTGGTGGTGTTGGGAGGGGGAGTGGTGGTGGTGGTGGTTGGAGGGGGAGTGGTGGTGGGAGGGGGAGTGGTGGTGGTGGTTGGAGGGGGAGTGGTGGTGGTGGTTGGAGGGGGAGTGGTGGTGGTGGTGGGAGGGGGAGTGGTGGTGGTGGTGGTTGGAGGGGGAGTGGTGGTGGTGGTTGGAGGGGGAGTGATGGTGGTTGGAGGGGGAGTGGTGGTGGGAGGGGGAGTGGTGGTGGTGGTTGGAGGGGGAGTGGTGGTGGTGGTTGGAGGGGGAGTGGTGGTGGGAGGGGGAGTGGTGGTGGTTGGAGGGGGAGTGGTGGTGGTGGTTGGAGGGGGAGTGGTGGTGGTGGTGGGAGGGGGAGTGGTGGTGGTGGTGGGAGGGGGAGTGGTGGTGGTGGTTGTAGGGGGAGTGGTGGTGGGAGGGGGAGTGGTGGTGGTGGTGGTGGTTGGAGGGGGAGTGGTGGTGGTGGTGGTTGGAGGGGGAGTGGTGGTGGTGGTTGGAGGGGGAGTGGTGGTGGTGGTGGTTGGAGGGGGAGTGGTGGTGGGAGGGGGAGTGGTGGTGGTGGTGGGAGGGGGAGTGGTGATGGGAGGGGGAGTGGTGGTGGTGGTGGTTGGAGGGGGAGTGGTGGTGGTGGTTGGAGGGGGAGTGGTGGTGGTGGTGGGAGGGGGAGTGGTGGTGGTGGTGGTTGGAGGGGGAGTGGTGGTGGGAGGGGGAGTGGTGGTGGTGGTGGGAGGGGGAGTGGTGGTGGTGGTTGTAGGGGGAGTGGTGGTGGGAGGGGGAGTCGTGGTGGGAGGGGGAGTGGTGGTGGTGGTGGGAGGGGGAGTGGTGGTGGTGGTTGGAGGGGGAGTGGTGGTGGTGGTGGGAGGGGGAGTGGTGATGGTGGTTGGAGGGGGACTGGTGGTGGTGGTGGGAGGAGCTGGCAGACCTGAGCAGTTGACTGACAGGTCGCTGTCAGTCCCAGTGGAAGTGAAAGAGACGAAACCTGGCTGGTCGGTGGTGATCTGAGCCTCGATCCAGGCTTGATAGCGGGACGCTCTGGCGTAGACTGCTGGGAAATTAGGTTCAGCGCAACCTCTTCCAAAACTCACCACTCCTGCCAGGATCCATTGCTCGCCCTGTTTGCTCACCATTGGACCACCTGAATCTCCCTAGAAGAAGAAGAAGAAGAAGATGAAGAAGAAGATGAAGAACAACTCAGGCGATAGAATCTTCACAGGAAGTTACATCTGACACAAAAGCAGGAGATGAAATGAGCACCTGACAGGAATCCTTCCCTCCAGCTCGTAATCCGGCACAGATCATGTTGTCAGTGATGCCAATGATGTTTTTATAATCACAGGAACACTGTCTGTTCCCCACCACTGACACCTCCACCTCCATCAGGTTTCCTGGAGAAGGAAGAGGCACTAAAGAGACACAGAAGAGTCAGATCATCAGTTCATCAGTTTAAATGAACAGAGTCATGTGACGTCTGTAGCTCTGTAGCAGCTCTGTGGTTGTTATTTATCCAGCTTCTTTCTTTCAGGATTAAACACAACTCCACGTAACACAAATAAACTTGATAATGCTGAGGCAGCAAAGCGCAGTAGTGTGCTGGTAACAGAACTGAAAGAACCTCGCGTAACAGTCCACTGAGCTAAGCTCTTGTTTTTGTCGTTGTTAGCTTTCCACGGACAGAGAGAAAACTGAATAGATCAGAATTACTGTCAACAAACATCAAATCGACTGCTTCTCTTTTTATATCAAAACTGTTCTAAAGCATTAAAGTGATGCTCTGAAGCCAGCACTGACCAGTTGTTGTCCATTTTTTAAGTGATGGCATTGATGGGTGGGATGGGCCATTTATTGGGGGGGAAATAGCAGAAATGTGACGAGACTCGGGTTCACAACCCAGTCTGGCTAAGACTGAGGGTTGGCAGGTGGTCCTCGGATTCTCCTGCTGCTGCTCCAGGGACGCTAACGCTGTAGTTTGTAAACTACATTTGTAAATGTCCATTCTGAAGATATAAAAATATAGCCTAGCTTGCGCTTGGAAATCTATGAGCTTTTTTTTTTACTTGTGGCGAGAATACGCACTGACAACATAATGTAAGACGTGTGATGGGTTCAAGGACAACTGTTGCACAACTGTTCATTTTGGTTTCAGTGTCAGTGGTGTTTTTTCCGAGTTTTGGGTTGTTTTGAACACGTCATAGACTGAAAATAATAGAAACGTCTTCAGGTTCTCCAGGTTCTCCCGGTTCCTCCTGTGCTGAGGATAATTGTTGACTCACACAAACGATGGAGGTCACACTAAGACTCACCTCCAGATGCGATGTTTCCCCAGCCGGTGACCCAGGAGCTGGTGCCGTTGTGGAAGCTGCTGCCTGAAGCAGCCAGGCAGACGGGGAGGATGTTGTTGTTGAAGGTAACAGGTGAGGAGAGCTTCAGGAGCGCGATGTCATTGTTAAAGGGGGACGAGTTGTAGTTGGGATGATTGATGACCTGGATCACGATCCGACTCACTTCGTTAGTGTTGGTTCCCTCTAGTGTCTGACGGCCCAGAGACACCACCGTGCCATTGGTGATCTCACTGCAGAGTTAGAGGAGAAACCTTTAGAGATTTTTCAGTGTCCATATCTGTTGGTGATCACCAGTGTTGGTTTGGTCACTTCTTACCAGTGAGCTGCTGTCAGAACCCACTCACTGTTGATGAGCGATCCTCCACAGCGGTGACTCCCCCTTTGCAGGCTGACCTGCCAGGGCCAGCTGCCCTCGATGGCCACATCACCTCCAACGATCCTGGTGTTGAGTGAAGCTCTGCCACACACTGACAGGACAGAGGCTCAGGGTGAGCGACACACCCACGTTTACACTTTACAGTATGACGTGATATATGACATGTGATAGAGACTGGAACCACTTACCACTGAGCTGTGCACGGCACTCTGAAAAACAAGAACAAAGAAAAACATGTGAAGGACAATCCCAACTTTTCCAGCCAATCCCAGCAGACATATGTTTAACCCATTAAGGCCTGAAGAGCCTGGAAAAACTTCCTCTAAAACAAACCTGAGAGTCAATGGCGACTAAATGACTGATTTCTCAGCCTCTGCAGCAGATATAGGAACACAATTAAAAAAGTATTTGAGAGCTTACACTTGTGGCTTTCCTGTGAAATTTAGTTTATGTTGATAAAAAAATGTAAAATTAAAGTGAATAACTATTTTCAATTAAAAAACAGTAGGAAAATAAAGTCATATCAACTTGTGTCAGGGCCTTGATTTAGTCCTGATGGAGTGTGAAGAACAAGAACAGCATGTAATGACTGTAACAGTCTGCTTCACATGTGACGGTGATGATGCTGCTGTGGCATCTGCAGGTAAATCCACTGTCAGCCCTGGTGCGCGGTCGTAAACACTCCGTCGATTACGGTGGTATTTATCGCCGTCTTCAAACATAATTATGTCTTAACCATAAATCCCGGTCCCAAAGTTATCAGCGATGACGTCATCGAAGACGAAAGTCCTCAAAATCACTGCCTTCAGAAATCTCTCCGCTGTCAAAGTCTTCCATGTTTGTGAGAAGTCATTTCAAAACAATGTCGCGAGGAACCCTGATACACCCGAAAATTGACGCATCTGCTTTACTGGCGTCTATGAGAGAATAAAACGCGCAGCTGCTTTCCCGGCGTCAATGGGTTAAAGGCTACCTGAAGAAGTCAGGTAGCCTTTAACCCTTTAAGGTGTGTGTGCACTGTAAAAAATGTCCGTAGACTTTACAGTTAAAAACTGTCAAACCACCCCTCCTTGAACTGGCACCTTATCGTGGTGGAGGGGTTTGAGTATCCGTATGATCCCAGGAGCTACGTTGTCCGGGGCTTAATGCCCCTGGTAGGGTCTCCCAAGGCAAACAGGTCCTAGGTGACGGATCAGACGAAGAGCAGTTCACTAAACCCCTTATGAGAAAATGCTACAACAAGACGAGTACGTCGCCCGGACTGGCGTTACCGGGGCCCCATCCTGGAGCCAGGCCCGGGAGGGGGGCTCGCAGGCGAGCGCCTGGTGGCCGGGTCTTTGCCCACGAGACCCGGCCGGGCTCAGCCCGAAAGAGCGACGTGGGCGCCCTTTCAAGTGGGCCCACCACCCACATGAAGGGCCATAAGGGGCCGGTGCAATGTGATATGGGTGGCAGTCGTGGGCGGGGGCCCCGACGGCCCAATCGCGGGACAACAATCCTAGCTATGGGGACATGGAATGTCACCTCGCTGGGGGGGAAGGAGCCTGAACTTGTGCGGGAGGTGGAGCGATACCGACTAGAAATAGTCGGGCTCACCTCCACGCACAGTCTGGGCTCTGGAACCCAACTCCTTGAGAGAGGCTGGACTCTCTACTACTCTGGAGTTGCCCAAGGTGAGAGGCGGCGGGCTGGTGTGGGCTTGCTTATAGCTCCCCAGCTCAGCCGCCATGTGTTGGAGTTCTCCCCGCAGAGCAAAAGGGTAGCGTCCCTCCGCCTTCGGGTGGGGGGTAGGTCTCTCACTGTTGTTTCGGCTTACGGGCCGAACAGCAGTGCGGAGTACCCGGCCTTTTTGGAGTCCCTGGAAGGCGTACTGGAAAGTGCTCCAACCGGGGACTCCGTAGTTCTGTTGGGAGACTTCAATGCTCACGTGGGTAATGACAGTGTGACCTGGAGGGGCGTGATTGGGAGGAATGGCCTCCCCGATCTGAACCCGAGTGGTGTTTTGTTATTGGACTTCTGTGCTAGTCATGGTTTGTCCATAACAAACACCATGTTCAAGCATAAGGGTGTCCATCAGTGCACGTGGCACCAGGACACCCTAGGCCGGAGGTCAATGATCGACTTTGTGGTCGTGTCATCTGGCCTCCGACCGCATGTCTTGGACACTCGGGTGAAGAGAGGGGCTGAGCTGAGCATTGTGGACGCGGCTGTTCGAAGCTGCGGTCGTAAGGTCTCCGGTGCCTGTCGTGGCGACAATCCCCAAACCCGGTGGTGGACGCCAGAAGTAAGGGATGCTGTCAAGCTGAAGAAGGAGTCCTATCGAGCCTGGTTGGTTCGAGGGACTCCTGAGGCAGCTGACAGGTACCGACAGACCAAGCGGACGGCGGCCCGAGCAGTCGCAGAAGCAAAAACTCGGGTCTGGGAAAAGTTCGGGGAGGCCATGGAGGAGGACTACCGGTCGGCCTCGAAGAGATTCTGGCAAACTGTCCGGCGCCTCAGGAGGGGGAAGCAGTACTCCGCCAACACTGTCTACAGTGGGGGTGGGGAGCTGTTGATCTCGACTGGGGACATCGTTGGGCGGTGGAAGGAATACTTCGAGGATCTCCTCAATCCCACTGACACGCATTCCCCAGAGGAAGCAGAGGCTGGGGACTCAGGGGTCGACTCATCCATTACCCAAGCTGAAGTCACTGAGGTGGTTAGGAAGCTGCCCAGTGGCAAGGCACCGGGAGTGGATGAGATCCGACCTGAGTACCTTAAGTCTCTGGATGCTGTAGGGCTGTCCTGGTTGACACGTCTCTGCAGCATTGCGTGGCGGTTGGGGACAGTGCCTCTGGAATGGCAGACCGGGGTGGTGGTCCCTCTTTTTAAAAAGGGGGATCGGAGGGTGTGTTCCAACTATCGGGGGATCACACTCCTCAGCCTCCCGGGGAAAGTCTATTCCAGGGTACTGGAGAGGAGAGTTCGGCCGATAGTCGAACCTCGGATTCAAGAGGAACAATGCGGCTTTCGTCCTGGCCGTGGAACACTGGACCAGCTCTATACCCTTCGCAGGGTGCTCGAGGGTTCATGGGAGTTTGCTCAACCAGTCCACATGTGTTTTGTGGACTTGGAGAAGGCTTTCGACCGTGTCCCTCGTGGCATTCTGTGGGGGGTGCTCCGGGAGTATGGGGTCGGGGGCCCTTTGCTAAGGGCCGTGCGGTCCCTGTACGACCGGAGCAGGAGCTTGGTTCGCATCGCCGGCAGTAAGTCAGACTTGTTCCCAGTGCATGTCGGACTCCGGCAGGGCTGCCCTTTGTCACCGGTTCTGTTCATTATTTTTATGGACAGAATTTCTAGGCACAGCCGGGGCCGGAAGGGGTCCAGTTCGGGAGCGGTTGGATTCCATCGCTGCTCTTTGCAGATGATGTGGTCTTGATGGCTCCTACGAACCAGGAACTCCAGAATGCGCTGGGGCGGTTTGCAGCCGAGTGTGAAGCGGCGGGGATGAGAATTAGCACCTCTAAGTCCGAGGCCATGGTTCTCGACCGGAAAAAGGTGGCTTGCTCCCTCCGGGTCAGTGGAGAGATCCTGCCTCAGGTGGAGGAGTTTAAGTATCTTGGGGTCTTGTTCACGAGTGAGGGAAGGATGGAGCGTGAGATTGACAGGCGGATCGGTGCAGCAGCCGCAGTAATGCGGTCGTTGTATCGGTCCGTTGTGGTGAAGAAGGAGCTGAGCCGAAAGGCAAAGCTCTCGATTTACCGGTCAATCTACGTTCCTACCCTCACCTATGGTCATGAGCTTTGGGTTATGACCGAAAGAACAAGATCCCGGATACAAGCGGCTGAAATTAGTTTTCTCCGCAGGGTGGCGGAGCGCTCCCTTAGAGATAGGGTGAGGAGCTCTGTCACCCGGGAGGAGCTCGGAGTAGAGCCGCTGCTCCTCCACATCGAGAGGAGCCAGCTGAGGTGGCTCGGGCATCTGAATCGGATGCCCCCTGGACGCCTCCCTCGGGAGGTGTTCCGGGCATGTCCCACCGGGAGGAGACCCAGAGGAAGACCCAGGACACGCTGGAGTGACTACGTCACCCGGCTGGCCTGGGAACGCCTTGGGGTCCCCCCGGAAGAGCTGGAGGAAGTGTCCTGCGAGAGGGAGGTCTGGGCGTCCCTTCTCAGACTGCTGCCCCCGCGACCCGGCCCCGGATAAGCGGTGGAAAATGGATGGATGGATGGATGGATGGATGGATGGACTGTCAAACCATGACAGAAAAAGACCGTAAACTTACAAATACTATAATACAGTTTTTGTAACAGTGAATTACCGTAAATATATGTATTTCCCAAAACAGTCATTTTTGCATATTTTTTCCTGTAAAAATTACATTTAGTGCAATATCCTTATCCTTATTTAATATCCTTATTTAATAGCTCAGCCTTGTTTCCTTACACTGTAAATACCATGTGCATACTGTGTATATTCTGCAGACCGGTTGTAATGTACATTCTATTTTTAAACCTATTTTTATAGTCAGTGTTAATATCTTTATATATTGTACTTTATAGATTCTATTTCTTTTTGGTAATGCATGTTTATTATTTATTATTTATTATCCTTATCCTTACTGTCTTGCTGCTGTAACACTGTAAATTTCCCCACTGCGGGACGAATAAAGGACTTCTTATCTTATCTTAAATAATCTTGCACTGTAGTAATTATGGAAATATACCGTCATATTTTTAAGAGCCAAAACTGTATCTTTTGCAGGTTTTTTTTTGTAAAAAATGTTTTTTTATTACTGTTAAACTTAGTAACCATTGTATTAATTACGCAAAACCTTTACTTATACAGTACTTTTACGTTAAATATATGGCAAGGCATAGTTATTTATATGGTAGAATATGGAAAAATTCTCCAACCTTTACCGTGATAGAAGAAACAATTTTACCGTATTATAGTAGGGAGGTTAAGTGACTTTTGACTTCAAAGGGCCATAGAAATAAATTAAAATTTATATCTAAAATACGCAAATCTTTTTCAAAATGGTCTCCGACCGTACTTGAGATGCCCATAGCTTTGCTTCTATTATAGCTAAAATAACACATTTGGTGTGAAAGTGTAAATTTTTGGGGTCAATGAATCCAATAAAATAGGTTCCAAGACTAAAAATATATTATATATTCTATATAATATATAATAATACTATCCTCCTTACCATGACAATTGGAGGTAAAATATACATTTTTTAATTTAAAAAACGCATGCCAAAAACACATTCCATTTACAACACTAAGATGATTCCCTATATGTCTGTACCACTGTGGGAACATGAGCCATGACATCCACAGAGAGACATGCAAGGCTGCCTCTGCATGCAACATTTGCATAGCTCCATGTACTGATCATAATCTTCATGAGCACATAGAGAGTAGCTCCAGACACCTGATGCACGTATCGGGTTCTGCAAATGTGGTTAACACTAGGGATGCACCGATTGATCGGCTGGTGACCAGAATTGGCCAATTTTCACGTGACCGGCCATGAACGGCGACCGGGCCGGTCAGACAGAGATATGGCGGTCAAATGCACGTGCACACCACATGATCAACAGCACGCCTCAACAGCAACACACGTTAAGACATGAGCTGGTGCAGGTGGAGAGGAGGAGATAGCAAGTTAACTCAGAGAGTCGACAGAAAGAGAAGTTAAAATCGGTATCGGCAGGTCAAACTCCCTGAATAACCGGAAATTGCAATTGGCCCAAAAACTGACAATAGGTGCATCCCTAGTTAACACAAATCGAGATGCCACTTTAAGTAAGAGCTGTGGTTCACCCGCTGCCATCCAGTCAGTCACCAGACACACTCCACAGCATCTTCTCTGTATGCATTGGCCCCAATGTTACCAGAAAGGAATCCTCGCCAAGCTCTGTCTAGGGAAACTTCCACTAAAGTTACTTGGCCAGTGTGAGGAGTGGTTGATAAGGTACCATTACTGGTGTCTGACCTGGATTAAGGTAGCTGATTGTTTGTCTGAGTACTTTTATTGCATGCCAAGCAAGGGGTTGAAGTAGCCTCTGTGATGCTAGCATAATATGCAGCCCATGAGATCCATTCTCCGGATTGAAGGTTCTCTTTCACAAGAAGGTTTCTGACTCTCTCTAACCACTAACCTCTCTCTAACCTTCTTCAATCACACTGATGAGAGGACGGGAGGCTGGATGAGGATGACTGTTGGTATTCAGGGCAGGAACATACAAAACCTCATCAGGTGGCAGTGACACATCCAGATCCATTGTTGTTTAGTGAGGTGGCAAGGATTTCACAAGCTTCTTCCCCATTTCAGCTGGATCTAGGATGTCAGTCAGATTCTCAGTCTGTTGACTGTCTAAAGAGAAGTGCTGTTGAATGATGCTGATGCATGTACCATGGAGGGCTAATGTTGCTATTTTTGATGATGGGCTGTGGTCAATGTTATCTAAACCACTATTGATAACCTTGACTGCCTGTGGTGGGACCACAACACCAATCTGCTCCAGTGACTGATCACCGAATTCGCTAACTCTATGCTGAATGTTTTCAAGCGGTCATATGACACACATCCTCTTTAATGCATGGTCTCCACCAGATATCTACTACCACTTTGCTGGTGTAGTTTCATTGCCAGATATAGCGAAGCTGGTTTCTGAGCTGCATCTTGCAGAGTTGAATATTATTTGCTGCCCAATGGAAGTTGCATCCTGGGATTTCTCAGGTCCAGGAGATGGCTGATCAATACCTGATCCATCAAGAAGCATGTGTAAGAATGATCTCAGCATGGGAGGGATAGAATCAGCTTCACATGAAGTTGGGAAGGAACCTGTAAAAGCATGATTCATGGGGAGATACTCTTGCCGAAAGATTTTGGCTGCTTGGAAGATGATGGAGACATCAGTAGATGTGTTATTTTTCATGTCAACAACAGCTCTGCTCAGGTCATCATCAAATACAAGGGACCAGACACAATTAATTTGGACTGATCTGATGTCAGGAATCAGGCGTTCAATATCCTCCAGAAGGCATGTGGTGTTGCATTTAATGTTTATAAATCCGAGATTAGCAATATGCTCGTCATTGAAGGCTGTCAAGTCACACATCACCAGTGATTCCCCTGAGCAACGATAGTCCTCGACATATTCAAGCAACTCATTGAGGATAAACAATCAGCTTGAATCATCAGCTGAACTGCATCCTGACTACCACCACTAATATCCACTATAAACTCAGGCAGATCCCCTCATGTCTTCAGCTCCTGGATGTTGTCGACAGCTTCTTTGTTACACGACTGCAATCTTTCAGGATTGTTTCGCAGCTTGAATGATGAAGAGGGATCTAATGTTTTTTCCATCTGTAGGGTAACCCTTACCCAAGCTAACTAGTTAGCTAGTTATTAGTTATATAACATTAAACACATTTTTCTATTCAATGGGTAAATCATGTGTCCCTCAAAGTGTTAACCTTTCACCTCAGACCTTGAACAGCTGTCACAGATGGGATGTGTTGTCGCAGGAACTGATGCATAAGCTACTCCTGACTGGTCAAAATCTCATGCTACTTAGGACAAATGTAATGTACAGAAGTAGCTGCACTGCTTAAATACAACATTGATGTTTTTGAAGGAAAAGATAAATAAAGTCACTTTGATGACACAGTTTGATGACACAATGTGAAATGTGCGTTTTTACCACCAATTGTCATAATAAGGGGATAAATGTTGGTTTCTTAAACTTGAAACCTATTTTATTAGATTCCTTGACCCCCAAAATGTACATTTTGACACCAAATTTGTCATTGTAGCTATAACAGAAGCAAAGATATGGGCTCAAGAGTATTTTCGACACATTGGCGGCCATTTTTGAAAAAACGTGTTTATTTCCGATACAAAGTGTGATCTCACTTGTGTCTTAGGATACATTTATTTGTATGGTCCTAATGTACTTCCATACCAAAGGGGACATTTGCATCATGACTTGAAGTCAAAAGTCACTTAACCTCCCTACTATTATGGTAAAAAACTGGCAACCATAGCTGCCAGTTTTTTACCGTTTAAAATAAGTGGGTTTTTTTTGTTGTTTTTAATGAATAAAGTGGTATTTTATGTTAGTACAGGCTGTTTATTTCACATTACACATTATTTCATGGAGAAATGCTTTACTTATACAATATTTTCACGTTAAATATATGGAAAAAACACACAAAAAAAGGTGTGTATATGGTAGAATATTGAAAAAAATCAACAACCGTATTTACCGTAACATCAGCAGTAGTTCTATCCTTTTACCGTAATGTAAGAAAAGGTTCAACCGTGTTTATTACGGTAGAATTCTGGCAACCACAGCTGCCAGTTTTTTACCGTAAAAACAGTGTGTGTGTGTGTGTGTGTGTGTGTGTGTGTGTGTGTGTGTGTGTGTGTGTGTGTGTGTGTGTGTGTGTGTGTGTGTTCAGTCCTTACCTGGTGTCGTCAGCAGAGTGAACAGAGTGGTCACACACACCACTGTGGCTGTGGAGAGAGTCATGGCTGAAAGTGTGAAGCGTCTGATCTGACTCATTAATAACCTTCACCTCTCTCTCTCTCTCTCTCTCTCTCTCTCTCTCTCTCTCTCTCTCTCTCTCTCTCTCTCTCTCTCTCTCTCTCTCTCACAACACAACACAACACAACACAACACAACACAACAACAAACACACCTCTCTCTACCTGTCATTCACCTGTCAGCACACGCCCACCATCTGTCAGTCAAACAGCTGCTGCTGATGCTGGAGAAGTTATTAAGTGTGAGTGTGAATGAGCTCATGATACATGGTGCAGCACTGACTGAGCTGTGAGCGCCCCCTGTGTCCACCATCTACGTCAGTTTAAGTCCACGACATCTGAAGAACACGTTCACGTCTTTATCTTCACTGTTAGACGGACTTTAACAACAGGAAACTGATGTTTGTAAACCACTCACTCTCCCACACCAAAGCCCATAGAGAAAACCAGTGATTTTAGCTCGTCCAACATCAGCGTCCGACTTCATCGACACTAACGTCCAACATCAGCGTCTGACGTCATCGACGCTCACGTCCAACATCAGCGTCTGACGTCATCGACGCTCACGTCCAACATCAGCGTCTGACGTCATCGACGCCAACGTCCAACATCAGCGTCTGACGTCATCGACGCCAACGTCCAACATCAGCGTCTGACGTCATCGACGCTCACGTCCAACATCAGCGTCTGAAGTCATCGACGCCAACGTCCAACATCAGCCTCTGACTTCATCGACGCCAACGTCCAACATCAGCGTCTGACGTCATCGACGCCAACGTCCAACATCAGCGTCTGACGTCATCGACGCTCACGTCCAACATCAGCGTCTGACGTCATCGACGCCAACGTCCAACATCAGCGTCTGACGTCATCGACGCCAACGTCCAACATCAGCGTCTGACGTCATCGACGCTCACGTCCAACATCAGCGTCTGACGTCATCGACGCTCACGTCCAACATCAGCGTCTGACGTCATCGACGCCAACGTCCAACATCAGCGTCTGACGTCATCGACACCAACGTCCAACATCAGCGTCTGACGTCATCGACGACAACGTCCAACATCAGCGTCTGACGTCATCGACGCTCACGTCCAACATCAGCGTCTGACGTCATCGACGCCAACGTCCAACATCAGCGTCTGACGTCATCGACGCTAACGTCCAACATCAGCGTCTGACGTCATCGACGCCAACGTCCAACATCAGCGTCTGACGTCATCGACGACAACGTCCAACGTCATCGACGCCAACGTCCAACATCAGCGTCTGACGTCATCGACGACAACGTCCGACGTCATCGACGCCAACGTCCAACATCAGCGTCTGACGTCATCGACGCCAACGTCCAACATCAGCCTCTGACTTCATCGACACCAACGTCCAACATCAGCGTCTGACGTCATCGACGACAACGTCCAACATCAGCGTCTGACGTCATCGACACCAACGTCCAACATCAGCGTCTGACGTCATCGACGCCAACGTCCAACATCAGCGTCTGACGTCATCGACGCTCACGTCCAACATCAGCGTCTGACGTCATCGACGCCAACGTCCAACATCAGCGTCTGACGTCATCGACGCCAACGTCCAACATCAGCGTCTGACGTCATCGACGCTCACGTCCAACATCAGCGTCTGAAGTCATCGACGCCAACGTCCAACATCAGCCTCTGACTTCATCGACGCCAACGTCCAACATCAGCGTCTGACGTCATCGACGCCAACGTCCAACATCAGCGTCTGAAGTCATCGACGCCAACGTCCAACATCAGCGTCTGACATCATCGACGCCAACGTCCAACATCAGCATCTGACGTCATCGACGCCAACGTCCAACATCAGCGTCTGACGTCATCGACGACAACGTCCAACATCAGCCTCTGACTTCATCGACGCCAACGTCCAACATCAGCGTCTGACGTCATCGACGCCAACGTCCAACATCAGCGTCTGACGTCATCGACGCTCACGTCCAACATCAGCGTCTGACGTCATCGACGCTAATGTCCAACATCAGCGTCTGAAGTCATCGACGCCAACGTCCAACATCAGCGTCCGACTTCATCGAACGCCAACGTCCAACATCAGCGTCTGACGTCATCGACGACAACGTCCAACATCAGCCTCTGACTTCATCGACGCCAACGTCCAACATCAGCGTCTGATGTCATCGACGCTAACATCCAACATCAGCGTCTGACGTCATCGACGACAACGTCCAACATCAGCGTCTGACGTCATCGACGCTCACGTCCAACATCAGCGTCTGAAGTCATCGACGCCAACGTCCAACATCAGCGTCTGACGTCATCGACGCTAACGTCCAACATCAGCGTCTGAAGTCATCGACGCCAACGTCCAACATCAGCGTCTGACGTCATCGACGCCAACGTCCAACATCAGCGTCTGACGTCATCGACCACAACGTCCAACATCAGCGTCTGACGTCATCGACGCTAATGTCCAACATCAGCGTCTGAAGTCATCGACGCCAACGTCCAACATCAGCGTCCGACTTCATCGAACGCCAACGTCCAACATCAACCCCAATGTCCAACATCAGCGTCTGATGTCATCGACGCTAACATCCAACATCAGCGTCTGACGTCATCGACGACAACGTCCAACATCAGCGTCTGACGTCATCGACGCTCACGTCCAACATCAGCGTCTGAAGTCATCGACGCCAACGTCCAACATCAGCGTCTGACGTCATCGACGCTAACGTCCAACATCAGCGTCTGAAGTCATCGACGCCAACGTCCAACATCAGCGTCTGACGTCATCGACGCCAACGTCCAACATCAGCGTCTGACGTCATCTACGCCAACGTCCAACATCAGCGTCTGAAGTCATCGACGCCAACGTCCAACATCAGCGTCTGACGTCATCGACGCCAACGTCCAACATCAGCGTCTGACGTCATCGACCACAACGTCCAACATCAGCGTCTGACATCATCGACGCCAACGTCCAACATCAGCGTCTGACGTCATCGACGACAATGTCCAACATCAGCGTCTGACGTCATCGACGACAACGTCCAACATCAGCCTCTGACTTCATCGACGCCAACGTCCAACATCAGCGTCTGACGTCATCGACGCCAACGTCCAACATCAGCGTCTGACGTCATCGACGCTCACGTCCAACATCAGCGTCTGACGTCATCGACGCTAACGTCCAACATCAGCGTCTGACGTCATCGACCACAACGTCCAACATCAGCGTCTGACATCATCGACGCCAACGTCCAACATCAGCGTCTGACGTCATCGACGACAACGTCCAACATCAGCGTCTGACGTCATCGACGACAACGTCCAACATCAGCCTCTGACTTCATCGACGCCAACGTCCAACATCAGCGTCTGACGTCATCGACGCCAACGTCCAACATCAGCGTCTGACGTCATCGACGCTCACATCCAACATCAGCGTCTGACGTCATCTACGCTAACGTCCAACATCAGCGTCTGAAGTCATCGACGCCAACGTCCAACATCAGCGTCTGACGTCATCGACGCCAACGTCCAACATCAGCGTCTGACGTCATCGACCACAACGTCCAACATCAGCGTCTGACATCATCGACGCCAACGTCCAACATCAGCGTCTGACGTCATCGACGACAATGTCCAACATCAGTGTCTGACGTCATCGACGACAACGTCCAACATCAGCCTCTGACTTCATCGACGCCAACGTCCAACATCAGCGTCTGACGTCATCGACGCCAACGTCCAACATCAGCGTCTGACGTCATCGACGCTCACGTCCAACATCAGCGTCTGACGTCATCGACGCTAACGTCCAACATCAGCGTCTGAAGTCATCGACGCCAACGTCCAACATCAGCGTCCGACTTCATCGAACGCCAACGTCCAACATCAACCCCAATGTCCAACATCAGCGTCTGATGTCATCGACGCTAACATCCAACATTATAAGACGAGATCATTTCCTCGTCTGTCTCAACATTTACTCAGGTATTTCAGGTTTGTCTTAGATAATGACATAACGCTTTAAAATAGCATGACCTTCATAACTGCTGCTTTGTTTTCACTTTGGATCTGAGTTGATGAACATTATCCAACATTATTATGTGCAGCACTTCCTCCTCAGGAACAAACTGGTCGAACAACATCAGAGAACAAACCACGAGCAGCAGAGTGATTTCATACAGAAACTCAGTGTGTGTGTGTGTGTGTGTGTGTGTGTGTGTGTACATATAATTAAAGTCAGTCGTTCTTTACATGAATGTAATGGACGCAGCTGAATGCAAAAGAACAAAAGAAAAAGTGACTTGTGTCATAAAATCTCTGTCAGTTTAAGTTTACGATGTTTTAAGAACATGTTTCACGTCTTTATCTCACTGTGAAACAGACTTTTGTAAACCACTCACTCTCCTGCACCAAACCCCATTGAGACAATCAGTGATTCTGACTTCCTATCATGTTGCAAGCCTCCCCCGGGGGAGTGGCGGCTTCACCCAGAGGTGGTGCTCTATATCTGGGACGTCTTCGGCAGGGCAGAGTGGGATCTCTTTGCCACAGAGGAGTTGACCCATTTCCCCCTCTGGTTCTCCTTGACAGAGGAGACCAGTCCTCTGGCCAGGATGCTCTTGACCACCATTGGGCAGAGAGTCTTCTCTATGCCTTTCCACCGATGCCTCTGATCCCTCAAATACTGCTATTGGTGGCCCCCTTCTGGGTGTCTGCTAAGACTGCCCTTCTCCTTGCCATCACTTTAGCAAAGCGTGTTGGGGAGCTACATGCTCTCTCCATGAGCGACTCATGTCTGAAGTGGAGCTCTGATGGCACAGTGTGTCACTCTGTGGCCGAATATGTCCTTCCTTCCTAAGGTTCTGTCATCGTTGAACCTCAATCGACCTATCCACCTGGCACAGCTCTCTCCAAACAGCGACCCTCGCACTGGGTTGTGGATGTTATCACCCAGGCGTATAAACACAGTGGTCGCCCCCTGCCATCCGGGGTGAGGTGCCACGCTACTAGCTACCCGTGTACACAGCGGAGTGAATAGATGGTAGTCGTAGTGCACAATGACTTCCACTGTTTAACACATAACAATAACGTGAGATATATGTCTTGGATAATGGACTCTAACCTGAAACTAATCAAACTGTTAAAAACAGAATGGACTGAAATTGAAAATGTTGGGACGACATTTAGTTAAGCAGGGGAGAGTGTGGCATACCCCTTGTACTATGTAGTTACATGTTTTGGCCAAGAGATGGCACTATGAGACCACTGAATAACAGTTGCACGTTAGTTAAGAACAGTAATCAAAGAAAGTTAGAAAGTAGTTGCTGCGAGAGAAGAAAGGAAGCAGTCGCATTTGTGAAGTGAGCAGTCATAGTTTGCAAAAGACTGAATAAATGTGAAAATCTTTCCCATCACGCTGTTGAGAGTGATATTTCTTCAAGTGTGCAACACATACGCAACTTTCCTTGTTGATCCACTGCTGCCTCCATCACTGAGTTCAAATGTCCGATTTTGTGAATTCGGCTTTTAAAATATTTATTTTAGACTTTCTTCAGTGACACAAAGTGACCACACGAGGCAGCAGTAGACCAGCAGCTCCTGTCTTCCTGTGAGCTAAAATCACTGATTTTCATCCGTGTCTGAACGTCGTCTCCTGTATCAACACAGAAGAAAAATATTGTCTTTCCATTAACGTAAGGTACGTCTGTTTGTCACGTGACTGTCAATCACACGTCTGTCAATAACGTGACTGTCAATCACACGTCTGTCAATAACGTGACTGTCAATCACACGTCTGTCAATCACGTGGCTGTCAATCACGTGGCCGTCTCCAAACTATGGACGTGATTGAATGGTATTATTGGTTTTTAACTCACAATTTAAAATGTTTTTTTCAAGAGTCACACGAGAAGAGAAATCAAAGATGACTCGACCCCGACGTTCACGCCTTTGTTTTCTTTTCCAAACCAGAACAGCAGCTCTGTCTTTGTGATTTACAGAAGAGAATTCACACGTTTTATATCATGGTGGACAGACGACGGCCGAGCACCTGTCAATCAATAATACGTTATGTTACCAAAACCATGTCATTTTGGCAGTAGGTGGCGCTGTTCTTTTTGTGAAAGAAATTTCTCTGGAGTCATCGTTGTGAGTAAATCAAGTCTTTACTTCATGCATGAAGGAGAGACTCTGTCACCAAGATGGTCTAAATGTTCTCTGCCTTTGCTTCAGAGAGCTCAAACATATATACAGTCACATCAAAGCATCTTACAAACACCATAAAACATCCAAGTTACAACAAGACAACACACTTTGTTTATGACCCACAGATGCTATCATGTGCACCTCGTGATGACCCCTGGGTTACAATCCCATCATTTGTTCACAGCTTGAGTGTTGGTTAATTGTTATCTTTGAACATACAGAAAACCTTACACTAAAAACTCCCCCACGGGAACAGGAAAAAAATGTATTTCCCACAGTTTATGTCCAGATCATTTTATGGATTTATTTAGATATTTTAAATTTTCAGTTTTCAACTGGACATTTTTTGTCCATGAGGACAAATGTGTGTTAGCCTGCTTTGTTCACCTCGTAACGGCCGTGCTTTAATGTTTGAGTCAAACACAGAAGAGTCTCGCTCCAAAAATCTTAATCTCATAGATAATCATCATCATCATCATCATCATCATCTCCAGAAGGTCTGCAAAAACCAACCCACACCTGGTGGTCACTGATGGCTATTACACCTCCCGTCGTTTACATTCATCTGTGTCAGTCACTTCATGTAAAACTACCCATGAACAGGTTTGTTCATGAGGACAGAAGGAGACACAGTGAGAGGACGAGGACATGGAAGAGGAAGAAGGAGCAGGGGTGAGGGAGAGCGCCCCCACTGGTGGTGTCAGGAGCAGCCGTGCTGGTGGTGCTGTTGGTGCTGTTGGTGCTGTTGGTGCTGTTGGTGTCAGGAGCAGCCGTGCTGGTGGTGCTGGTGGTGCTGATGGTGCTGTTGGTGCTGATGGTGCTGATGGTGCTGTTGGTGCTGTTGGTGCTGTTGGTGGAGGCTGGAGACAAGAGCGCCCCCAGAGTCTTAGACAAGAAGCTGCTGTATTTGGTGAGTGAGGAGAAGACTTTCACGTTGGTCGCTCGTGTTCTTCTCCTGGAGTTGTTTTCAGACGATAAAACCGCCGCCTGGAACCAGGAGCCGTCCTTACACATCAGTGGACCGCCAGAATCTCCCTGAACACACAGGAGCCACGGAAATGACCAACACTTCTTCATTCTGTTTCTCTTTTAAAGGCCCGTGAGTCAAATGAAGCTCAATCATTTTTCTTTTGACAGAAACTGAAGAACTCACGACACACAAACACGGCAACAACAGACTCACACATTTTTCCAAGCTATCGTTCTGCACACGTATGTTTCGCTTGTTTACCCACAATGCCCTTCACTGCAGTCCGCTTCCTGAATTTGGTTCACGTTTGATGCTCGTCAGAGTTCGGTTGCACATTCACACGTCCACAAACTAACCGGACTGACCGAGCAAACGAATTAGGGTTTGATTCAGAAGGAGCTGCTGTGAAAGAATGAACCCTGAAGGTGAAGTTTATGTCATTTGACCTCGTCTGACCCTCGACATGGACATCCTCGGGTCAGGGGTCCACATGTGGCCCACGAGTTACTGAAATGTAAAGATTTGAACTTTACTGGGCATAAACAAAGCAATCAGAGATGACAGATTCAGACTTCACCTCATTCATGCAACAAGCCTCTGGCGGCCTCTGTTGGTCATCGTGGCAAGTGCAAGTGTGGAAGCATAAAAATCAATATGTGACTAAACACAGTTTTAAAGCCGAGTTAAAAACTGTCCTCCTCTGATTCTCAGCTCGTGTCACTATCTCACACAACCACACTTTAAAAAACATCCCATAATTCACCTGCTCCAGAGTGAAGTCTTGCGTACAGATGCTGTCGGTCGTTGACGCGTTGCCACAATCCACCACTGACGTCTGGATCTCCTGCAGAACTTGTTCCTCTGAGGTTGGAGAATAAGAATGAACGTGTGAATGGTGTCATGTTTCATCTAAAGACCATGCAGAGGGCGTGTCTTCACGTGGACTCACCTCCTCCTCGCCCGGAGCTCCAGCCGGCGGCAAAGCACGCCGAGCCCACGCCAAACGTCTGTCCGATTCTCAGGCAGATGGGCTGGATGTAGTCGGACAGAGTGGGCGGAGCTTCCAGGTGCAGCACTGCGATGTTATCGCCAGTCTGGTTGCTCATGGTGATGTTGGTCACCTTCGTTATCACCTCAAAGGGGTTGGACCCGTTCTGTTGGAGACGACCGAGGACGACGGTCCACTGAGACACTGTGGGTGAGCTGAGACACAGAGGGACAACATGACGAGGACTGAGGACAAGTCAATCGGTTTCATGACTCTCCACTGCCCCCTACTGTCTGCTCAGCCTTGCAAGATTATGGCTTTCGGTGCGGGGGTTGGCTTTTCTTGCATGGACGTGGACAGGAGAGGAGAAAAAGATCTCTGTCCATGACGTCTGTCCAGGTGTCTCACCTTGAGAAACAGCTGGCGTCACTCAGCACAGCGTCCACAGCCACCAGTGTCCCACCACACACATGTGTTCCATTCTTCTGAAGACTCGCCATCCACGGCCACTCGCCGGCTGTCGACACCGACTCTCCGTTCGCGATACGAGGATTCTTCGGGGCTTGGCCACAAACCACAGCTGCAGAGACGAGCGACAGGTGTTTTATAAGGTTCATAAACCTGAGACCATGACGTCATCATCGCCATCATATCTCAGTTAATACTGACTTTGTACAAAATAATGAATTATTAAAAACTCACGCTGGGCTGTGGTGGTTGGAGGGGGAGTGGTGGTGGTGGTGGGAGGGGGAGTGGTGGTGGTGGTTGGAGGGGGAGTGGTGATGGTGGTGGGAGGGGGAGTGGTGGTGGTGGTTGGAGGGGGAGTTGTGGTGGTTGTTGGATGGGGAGTGGTGGTGGTGGTGGTGGGAGGGGGAGTGGTGGTGGTGGTGGGAGGGGGAGTGGTGGTGGTGGTTGGAGGGGGAGTGGTGGTGGTGGTTGGAGGGGGAGTGGTGGTGGTTGTTGGATGGGGAGTGGTGGTGGTGGTGGTGGGAGGGGGAGTGGTGGTGGTGGTTGGAGGGGGAGTGGTGGTGGTGGTTGGAGGGGGAGTGGTGGTGGTTGGAGGGGGAGTGGTGGTGGTGGTTGGAGGGGGAGTGGTGGTGGTGGTGGAAGGGGGAGTGGTGGTGGTGGTTGGAGGGGGAGTGGTGGTGGTGGTGGGAGGGGTAGTGGTGGTGGTGGTTGGAGGGGGAGTGGTGGTGGTGGTTGGAGGGGGAGTGGTGGTGGTTGTTGGATGGGGAGTGGTGGTGGTGGTGGTGGGAGGGGGAGTGGTGGTGGTGGTTGGAGGGGGAGTGGTGGTGGTGGTGGGAGGGGGAGGGGTGGTGGGTGTTGGAGGGGGAGTGGTGGTGGTGGTGGGAGGGGGAGTGTTGGTGGTGGTGGGAGGGGGAGTGGTGGTGGTGGTTGGAGGGGGAGTGGTGGTGGTGGTGGGAGGGGGAGTGGTGGTGTTGGTGGGAGGGGGAGTTGTGGTGGTTGTTGGATGGGGAGTGGTGGTGGGAGGGGGAGTGGTGGTGGTGGTTGGAGGGGGAGTGGTGGTGGTGGTGGGAGGGGGAGTGGTGGTGGTTGTTGGATGGGGAGTGGTGGTGGTGGTGGTGGGAGGGGGAGTGGTGGTGGTGGTTGGAGGGGGAGTGGTGGTGGTGGTGGGAGGGGGAGGGGTGGTGGGTGTTGGAGGGGGAGTGGTGGTGGTGGTGGGAGGGGGAGTGTTGGTGGTGGTGGGAGGGGGAGTGGTGGTGGTGGTTGGAGGGGGAGTGGTGGTGGGAGGGGGAGTGGTGGTGTTGGTGGGAGGGGGAGTGGTGGTGGTGATTGGAGGGGGAGTGGTGGTTGGAGGGGGAGTGGTGGTGGTGGTGGGAGGGGGAGTGGTGGTGGTGGTTGGAGGGGGAGTGGTGGTGGTGGTTGGAGGGGGAGTGGTGGTGGTGGTGGTGGGAGGGGGAGTGGTGGTGGTGGTTGGAGGGGGAGTGGTGGTGGGAGGGGGAGTGGTGGTGGTGGTTGGAGGGGGAGTGGTGGTGGTGGTGGGAGGGGGAGTGGTGGTGGTGGTGGTGGGAGGGGGAGTGGTGGTGGTGGTGGGAGGGGGAGTGGTGGTGGTGGTTGGAGGGGGAGTGGTGGTGGTGGTTGGAGGGGGAGTGGTGGTGGTTGTTGGATGGGGAGTGGTGGTGGTGGTGGTGGGAGGGGGAGTGGTGGTGGTGGTTGGAGGGGGAGTGGTGGTGGTGGTTGGAGGGGGAGTGGTGGTGGTTGGAGGGGGAGTGGTGGTGGTGGTTGGAGGGGGAGTGGTGGTGGTGGTGGAAGGGGGAGTGGTGGTGGTGGTTGGAGGGGGAGTGGTGGTGGTGGTGGGAGGGGTAGTGGTGGTGGTGGTTGGAGGGGGAGTGGTGGTGGTGGTTGGAGGGGGAGTGGTGGTGGTTGTTGGATGGGGAGTGGTGGTGGTGGTGGTGGGAGGGGGAGTGGTGGTGGTGGTTGGAGGGGGAGTGGTGGTGGTGGTGGGAGGGGGAGGGGTGGTGGGTGTTGGAGGGGGAGTGGTGGTGGTGGTGGGAGGGGGAGTGTTGGTGGTGGTGGGAGGGGGAGTGGTGGTGGTGGTTGGAGGGGGAGTGGTGGTGGTGGTGGGAGGGGGAGTGGTGGTGTTGGTGGGAGGGGGAGTTGTGGTGGTTGTTGGATGGGGAGTGGTGGTGGGAGGGGGAGTGGTGGTGGTGGTTGGAGGGGGAGTGGTGGTGGTGGTGGGAGGGGGAGTGGTGGTGGTTGTTGGATGGGGAGTGGTGGTGGTGGTGGTGGGAGGGGGAGTGGTGGTGGTGGTTGGAGGGGGAGTGGTGGTGGTGGTGGGAGGGGGAGGGGTGGTGGGTGTTGGAGGGGGAGTGGTGGTGGTGGTGGGAGGGGGAGTGTTGGTGGTGGTGGGAGGGGGAGTGGTGGTGGTGGTTGGAGGGGGAGTGGTGGTGGGAGGGGGAGTGGTGGTGTTGGTGGGAGGGGGAGTGGTGGTGGTGATTGGAGGGGGAGTGGTGGTTGGAGGGGGAGTGGTGGTGGTGGTGGGAGGGGGAGTGGTGGTGGTGGTTGGAGGGGGAGTGGTGGTGGTGGTTGGAGGGGGAGTGGTGGTGGTGGTGGTGGGAGGGGGAGTGGTGGTGGTGGTTGGAGGGGGAGTGGTGGTGGGAGGGGGAGTGGTGGTGGTGGTTGGAGGGGGAGTGGTGGTGGTGGTGGGAGGGGGAGTGGTGGTGGTGGTGGTGGGAGGGGGAGTGGTGGTGGTTGTTGGAGGGGGAGTGGTGGTGGGAGGGGGAGTGGTGGTGGTGGTTGGAGGGGGAGTGGTGGTGGTGTTGGGAGGGGGAGTGGTGGTGGTGGTGGTTGGAGGGGGAGTGGTGGTGGGAGGGGGAGTGGTGGTGGTGGTGGTGGTGGTTGGAGGGGGAGTGGTGGTGGTGGTTGGAGGGGAAGTGGTGGTGGGAGGGGGAGTGGTGGTGGTGGTGGTGGTTGGAGGGGGAGTGGTGGTGGTGGTGGGAGGGGGAGTGTTGGTGGTGGTTGGAGGGGGAGTGGTGGTGGTGGTGGTTGGAGGGGGAGTGGTGGTGGTGGTGGGAGGGGGAGTGGTGGTGGTGGTTGGAGGGGGAGTGGTGGTGGTGGTGGTTGGAGGGGGAGTGGTGGTGGTGGTGGGAGGGGGAGTGTTGGTGGTGGTGGGAGGGGGAGTGGTGGTGGTGGTTGGAGGGGGAGTGGTGGTGGTGGTGGGAGGGGGAGTGGTGGTGGTGGTGGGAGGGGGAGTGGTGGTGGTGGTTGGAGGGGGAGTGGTGGTGGTGGGAGGGGGAGTGGTGGTGGTGGTGGGAGGGGGAGTGGTGGTGGTGGTTGTAGGGGGAGTGGTGGTGGGAGGGGGAGTGGTGGTGGTGGTGGTGGTGGTGGTTGGAGGGGGAGTGGTGGTGGTGGTGGGAGGGGGAGTGGTGGTGGTGGTGGTTGGAGGGGGAGTGGTGGTGGTGGTTGGAGGGGGAGTGGTGGTGGTGGTGGGAGGGGGAGTGGTGGTGGTGGTGGTTGGAGGGGGAGTGGTGGTGGTGTTGGGAGGGGGAGTGGTGGTGGTGGTGGTTGGAGGGGGAGTGGTGGTGGGAGGGGGAGTGGTGGTGGTGGTTGGAGGGGGAGTGGTGGTGGGAGGGGGAGTGGTGGTGGTGGTTGGAGGGGGAGTGGTGGTGGTGGTTGGAGGGGGAGTGGTGGTGGTGGTGGGAGGGGGAGTGGTGGTGGTGGTTGGAGGGGGAGTGGTGGTGGTGGTGGGAGGGGGAGTGGTGGTGGTGGTTGTAGGGGGAGTGGTGGTGGGAGGGGGAGTGGTGGTGGTGGTGGGAGGGGGAGTGGTGGTGGTGGTTGGAGGGGGAGTGGTGGTGGTGGTTGGAGGGGGAGTTGTGGTGGTGGTGGGAGGGGGAGTGGTGATGGTGGTTGGAGGGGGACTGGTGGTGGTGGTGGGAGGAGCTGGCAGACCTGAGCAGTTGACTGACAGGTCGCTGTCAGTCCCAGTGGAAGTGAAAGAGACGAAACCTGGCTGGTCGGTGGTGATCTGAGCCTCGATCCAGGCTTGATAGCGGGACGCTCTGGCGTAGACTGCTGGGAAATTAGGTTCAGCGCAACCTCTTCCAAAACTCACCACTCCTGCCAGGATCCATTGCTCGCCCTGTTTGCTCACCATTGGACCACCTGAATCTCCCTAGAAGAAGAAGAAGAAGAAGATGAAGAAGAAGATGAAGAACAACTCAGGCGATAGAATCTTCACAGGAAGTTACATCTGACACAAAAGCAGGAGATGAAATGAGCACCTGACAGGAATCCTTCCCTCCAGCTCGTAATCCGGCACAGATCATGTTGTCAGTGATGCCAATGATGTTTTTATAATCACAGGAACACTGTCTGTTCCCCACCACTGACACCTCCACCTCCATCAGGTTTCCTGGAGAAGGAAGAGGCACTAAAGAGACACAGAAGAGTCAGATCATCAGTTTGTCAGTTTAAATGAACAGAGTCATGTGACGTCTGTAGCTCTGTAGCAGCTCTGTGGTTGTTATTTATCCAGCTTCTTTCTTTCAGGATTAAACACAACTCCACGTAACACAAATAAACTTGATAATGCTGAGGCAGCAAAGCGCAGTAGTGTGCTGGTAACAGAACTGAAAGAACCTCGCGTAACAGTCCACTGAGCTAAGCTCTTGTTTTTGTCGTTGTTAGCTTTCCACGGACAGAGAGAAAACTGAATAGATCAGAATTACTGTCAACAAACATCAAATCGACTGCTTCTCTTTTTATATCAAAACTGTTCTAAAGCATTAAAGTGATGCTCTGAAGCCAGCACTGACCAGTTGTTGTCCATTTTTTAAGTGATGGCATTGATGGGTGGGATGGGCCATTTATTGGGGGGGAAATAGCAGAAATGTGACGAGACTCGGGTTCACAACCCAGTCTGGCTAAGACTGAGGGTTGGCAGGTGGTCCTCGGATTCTCCTGCTGCTGCTCCAGGGACGCTAACGCTGTAGTTTGTAAACTACATTTGTAAATGTCCATTCTGAAGATATAAAAATATAGCCTAGCTTGCGCTTGGAAATCTATGAGCTTTTTTTTTTACTTGTGGCGAGAATACGCACTGACAACATAATGTAAGACGTGTGATGGGTTCAAGGACAACTGTTGCACAACTGTTCATTTTGGTTTCAGTGTCAGTGGTGTTTTTTCCGAGTTTTGGGTTGTTTTGAACACGTCATAGACTGAAAATAATAGAAACGTCTTCAGGTTCTCCAGGTTCTCCTGGTTCTCCAGGTTCCTCCTGTGCTGAGGATAATTGTTGACTCACACAAACGATGGAGGTCACACTACGACTCACCTCCAAATGCGATGTTTCCCCAGCCGGTGACCCAGGAGCTGGTGCCGTTGTGGAAGCTGCTGCCTGAAGCAGCCAGGCAGACGGGGAGGATGTTGTTGTTGAAGGTAACAGGTGAGGAGAGCTTCAGGAGCGCGACGTCATTGTTAAAGGGGGACGAGTTGTAGTTGGGATGATTGATGACCTGGATCACGATCCGACTCACTTCGTTAGTGTTGGTTCCCTCTAGTGTCTGACGGCCCAGAGACACCACCGTGCCATTGGTGATCTCACTGCAGAGTTAGAGGAGAAACCTTTAGAGATTTTTCAGTGTCCATATCTGTTGGTGATCACCAGTGTTGGTTTGGTCACTTCTTACCAGTGAGCTGCTGTCAGAACCCACTCACTGTTGATGAGCGATCCTCCACAGCGGTGACTCCCCCTTTGAAGGCTGACCTGCCAGGGCCAGCTGCCCTCGATGGCCGCCTCACCTCCAACGATCCTGGTGTTGAGTGAAGCTCTGCCACACACTGACAGGACAGAGGCTCAGGGTGAGCGACACACCCACGTTTACACTTTACAGTATGACGTGATATATGACATGTGATAGAGACTGGAACCACTTACCACTGAGCTGTGCACGGCACTCTGAAAAACAAGAACAAAGAAAAACATGTGAAGGACAATCCCAACTTTTTCAGCCAATCCCAGCAGACATATGTTTAACCCATTAAGGCCTGAAGAGCCTGGAAAAACTTCCTCTAAAACAAACCTGAGAGTCAATGGCGACTAAATGACTGATTTCTCAGCCTCTGCAGCAGATATAGGAACACAATTAAAAAAGTATTTGAGAGCTTACACTTGTGGCTTTCCTGTGAAATTTAGTTTATGTTGATACAAAAATGTAAAATTAAAGTGAATAACTATTTTCAATTAAAAAACAGTAGGAAAATAAAGTCATATCAACGTGTGTCAGGGCCTTGATTTAGTCCTGATGGAGTGTGAAGAACAAGAACAGCATGTAATGACTGTAACAGTCTGCTTCACATGTGACGGTGATGATGCTGCTGTGGCATCTGCAGGTAAATCCACTGTCAGCCCTGGTGCGCGGTCGTAAACACTCCGTCGATTACGGTGGTATTTATCGTCGTCTTCAAACATAATTATGTCTTAACCATAAATCCCGGTCCCAAAGTTATCAGCGATGACGTCATCGAAGACGAAAGTCCTCAAAATCACTGCCTTCAGAAATCTCTCCACTGTCAAAGTCTTCCATGTTTGTGAGAAGTCATTTCAAAACAATGTCGCGAGGAACCCTGATACACCCGAAAATTGACGCATCTGCTTTACTGGCGTCTATGAGAGAATAAAACGCGCAGCTGCTTTCCCGGCGTCAATGGGTTAAAGGCTACCTGAAGAAGTCAGGTAGCCTTTAACCCTTTAAGGTGTGTGTGCACTGTAAAAAATGTCCGTAGACTTTACAGTTAAAAACTGTCAAACCACCCCTCCTTGAACTGGCACCTTATCGTGGTGGAGGGGTTTGAGTATCCGTATGATCCAGGAGCTACGTTGTCCGGGGCTTAATGCCCCTGGTAGGGTCTCCCAAGGCAAACAGGTCCTAGGTGACGGATCAGACGAAGAGCAGTTCACTAAACCCCTTATGAGAAAATGCTACAACAAGACGAGTACGTCGCCCGGACTGGCGTTACCGGGGCCCCATCCTGGAGCCAGGCCCGGGAGGGGGGCTCGCAGGCGAGCGCCTGGTGGCCGGGTCTTTGCCCACGAGACCCAGCCGGGCTCAGCCCGAAAGAGCGACGTGGGCGCCCTTTCAAGTGGGCCCACCACCCACATGAAGGGCCATAAGGGGCCGGTGCAATGTGATATGGGTGGCAGTCGTGGGCGGGGGCCCCGACGGCCCAATCGCGGGACAACAATCCTAGCTATGGGGACATGGAATGTCACCTCGCTGGGGGGGAAGGAGCCTGAACTTGTGCGGGAGGTGGAGCGATACCGACTAGAAATAGTCGGGCTCACCTCCACGCACAGTCTGGGCTCTGGAACCCAACTCCTTGAGAGAGGCTGGACTCTCTACTACTCTGGAGTTGCCCAAGGTGAGAGGCGGCGGGCTGGTGTGGGCTTGCTTATAGCTCCCCAGCTCAGCCGCCATGTGTTGGAGTTCTCCCCGCAGAGCGAAAGGGTCGCGTCCCTCCGCCTTCGGGTGGGGGGTAGGTCTCTCACTGTTGTTTCGGCTTACGGGCCGAACAGCAGTGCGGAGTACCCGGCCTTTTTGGAGTCCCTGGAAGGCGTACTGGAAAGTGCTCCAACCGGGGACTCCGTAGTTCTGTTGGGAGACTTCAATGCTCACGTGGGTAATGACAGTGTGACCTGGAGGGGCGTGATTGGGAGGAATGGCCTCCCCGATCTGAACCCGAGTGGTGTTTTGTTATTGGACTTCTGTGCTAGTCATGGTTTGTCCATAACAAACACCATGTTCAAGCATAAGGGTGTCCATCAGTGCACGTGGCACCAGGACACCCTAGGCCGGAGGTCAATGATCAACTTTGTGGTCGTGTCATCTGGCCTCCGACCGCATGTCTTGGACACTCGGGTGAAGAGAGGGGCTGAGCTGAGCATTGTGGACGCGGCTGTTCGAAGCTGCGGTCGTAAGGTCTCCGGTGCCTGTCGTGGCGACAATCCCCAAACCCGGTGGTGGACGCCAGAAGTAAGGGATGCTGTCAAGCTGAAGAAGGAGTCCTATCGAGCCTGGTTGGTTCGAGGGACTCCTGAGGCAGCTGACAGGTACCGACAGACCAAGCGGACGGCGGCCCGAGCAGTCGCAGAAGCAAAAACTCGGGTCTGGGAAAAGTTCGGGGAGGCCATGGAGGAGGACTACCGGTCGGCCTCGAAGAGATTCTGGCAAACTGTCCGGCGCCTCAGGAGGGGGAAGCAGTACTCCGCCAACACTGTCTACAGTGGGGGTGGGGAGCTGTTGATCTCGACTGGGGACATCGTTGGGCGGTGGAAGGAATACTTCGAGGATCTCCTCAATCCCACTGACACGCATTCCCCAGAGGAAGCAGAGGCTGGGGACTCAGGGGTCGACTCATCCATTACCCAAGCTGAAGTCACTGAGGTGGTTAGGAAGCTGCCCAGTGGCAAGGCACCGGGAGTGGATGAGATCCGACCTGAGTACCTTAAGTCTCTGGATGCTGTAGGGCTGTCCTGGTTGACACGTCTCTGCAGCATTGCGTGGCGGTTGGGGACAGTGCCTCTGGAATGGCAGACCGGGGTGGTGGTCCCTCTTTTTAAAAAGGGGGATCGGAGGGTGTGTTCCAACTATCGGGGGATCACACTCCTCAGCCTCCCGGGGAAAGTCTATTCCAGGGTACTGGAGAGGAGAGTTCGGCCGATAGTCGAACCTCGGATTCAAGAGGAACAATGCGGCTTTCGTCCTGGCCGTGGAACACTGGACCAGCTCTATACCCTTCGCAGGGTGCTCGAGGGTTCATGGGAGTTTGCTCAACCAGTCCACATGTGTTTTGTGGACTTGGAGAAGGCTTTCGACCGTGTCCCTCGTGGCATTCTGTGGGGGGTGCTCCGGGAGTATGGGGTCGGGGGCCCTTTGCTAAGGGCCGTGCAGTCCCTGTACGACCGGAGCAGGAGCTTGGTTCGCATCGCCGGCAGTAAGTCAGACTTGTTCCCAGTGCATGTCGGACTCCGGCAGGGCTGCCCTTTGTCACCGGTTCTGTTCATTATTTTTATGGACAGAATTTCTAGGCACAGCCGGGGGCCGGAAGGGGTCCAGTTCGGGAGCGGTTGGATTCCATCGCTGCTCTTTGCAGATGATGTGGTCTTGATGGCTCCTACGAACCAGGAACTCCAGAATGCGCTGGGGCGGTTTGCAGCCGAGTGTGAAGCGGCGGGGATGAGAATTAGCACCTCTAAGTCCGAGGCCATGGTTCTCGACCGGAAAAAGGTGGCTTGCTCCCTCCGGGTCAGTGGAGAGATCCTGCCTCAGGTGGAGGAGTTTAAGTATCTTGGGGTCTTGTTCACGAGTGAGGGAAGGATGGAGCGTGAGATTGACAGGCGGATCGGTGCAGCAGCCGCAGTAATGCGGTCGTTGTATCGGTCCGTTGTGGTGAAGAAGGAGCTGAGCCGAAAGGCAAAGCTCTCGATTTACCGGTCAATCTACGTTCCTACCCTCACCTATGGTCATGAGCTTTGGGTTATGACCGAAAGAACAAGATCCCGGATACAAGCGGCTGAAATGAGTTTTCTCCGCAGGGTGGCGGAGCGCTCCCTTAGAGATAGGGTGAGGAGCTCTGTCACCCGGGAGGAGCTCGGAGTAGAGCCGCTGCTCCTCCACATCGAGAGGAGCCAGCTGAGGTGGCTCGGGCATCTGAATCGGATGCCCCCTGGACGCCTCCCTCGGGAGGTGTTCCGGGCATGTCCCACCGGGAGGAGACCCAGAGGAAGACCCAGGACACGCTGGAGTGACTACGTCACCCGGCTGGCCTGGGAACGCCTTGGGGTCCCCCCGGAAGAGCTGGAGGAAGTGTCCTGCGAGAGGGAGGTCTGGGCGTCCCTTCTCAGACTGCTGCCCCCGCGACCCGGCCCCGGATAAGCGGTGGAAAATGGATGGATGGATGGACTGTCAAACCATGACAGAAAAAGACCGTAAACTTACAAAGACTATAATACAGTTTTTGTAACAGTGAATTACCGTAAATATATGTATTTCCCAAAACAGTCATTTTTGCATATTTTTTCCTGTAAAAATTACATTTAGTGCAATATCCTTATCCTTATTTAATATCCTTATTTAATAGCTCAGCCTTGTTTCCTTACACTATAAATACCATGTGCATACTGTGTATATTCTGCAGACCGGTTGTAATGTACATTCTATTTTTAAACCTATTTTTATAGTCAGTGTTAATATCTTTATATATTGTACTTTATAGATTCTATTTCTTTTTGGTAATGCATGTTTATTATTTATTATTTATTATCCTTATCCTTACTGTCTTGCTGCTGTAACACTGTAAATTTCCCCACTGCGGGACGAATAAAGGACTTCTTATCTTATCTTAAATAATCTTGCACTGTAGTAATTATGGAAATATACCGTCATATTTTTAAGAGCCAAAACTGTATCTTTTGCAGGGTTTTTTTTGTAAAAAATGTTTTTTTATTACTGTTAAACTTATTAACCATTGTGTTAATTACGCAAAACCTTTACTTATACAGTACTTTTACGTTAAATATATGGCAAGGCATAGTTATTTATATGGTAGAATATGGAAAAATTCTCCAACCTTTACCGTGATAGAAGAAACAATTTTACCGTATTATAGTAGGGAGGTTAAGGCCAAAAAATAGGCCTTTGACTTCAAGTCATGATGCAAAGGTCCCCTTTGGTATGGAAGTACATTAGGACCATACAAATAAATGTATCCTAAGACACAAGTGAGATCACACTTTGTATCGGAAATAAACACGTTTTTTCAAAAATGGCCGCTAATACGCCGAAAATACTCTTGAGCCCATATCTTTGCTTCTGTTATAGCTACAATGACAAATTTGGTGTCAAAGTGTACATTTTGGGGGTCAAGGAATCTAATAAAATAGGTTTCAAGTTTAAGAAACCAACATTTATCCCCTTATTATGACAATTGGGGGTAAAAATGCACATTTCACATTGTGTCATCGAACTGTCATCAAAGTGACTTTATTTATCTTTTCCTTCAAAAACATTAATGTTGTATTTAAGCAGTGCAGCTACTTCTGTACATTACATTTGTCCTAAGTAGCATGAGATTTTGACCAGTCAGGAGTAGCTTATGCATCAGTTCCTGCGACAACACATCCCATCTGTGACAGCTGTTCAAGGTCTGAGGTGAAAGGTTAACACTTTGAGGGACACATGATTTACCCATTGAATAGAAAAATGTGTTTAATGTTATATAACTAATAACTAGCTAACTAGTTAGCTTGGGTAAGGGTTACCCTACAGATGGAAAAAACATTAGATCCCTCTTCATCATTCAAGCTGCGAAACAATCCTGAAAGATTGCAGTCGTGTAACAAAGAAGCTGTCGACAACATCCAGGAGCTGAAGACATGAGGGGATCTGCCTGAGTTTATAGTGGACATTATAGTAGGGAGGTTAAGTGACTTTTGACTTCAAGTCATGATGCAAATGTCCCCTTTGGCATGGAAGTACCTTAGGGCCATAGAAATAAATTAGAAATTTATATCTAAAATACGCAATATCTTTTTCAAAATGGTCTCCGACCGTACTTGAGATGCCCATAGCTTTGCTTCTATTATAGCTAAAATAACACATTTGGTGTGAAAGTGTAAATTTTTGGGGTCAATGAATCCAATAAAATAGGTTCCAAGACTAAAAATATATTATATATTCTATATAATATATAATAATACTATTCTCCTTACCATGACAATTGGAGGTAAAATATACATTTTTTTATAAAAAAAAAAAACGCATGCCAAAAATACATTCCATTTACAACACTAAGATGATTCCCTATATGTCTGTACCACTGTGGGAACATGAGCCATGACATCCACAGAGAGACATGCAAGGCTGCCTCTGCATGCAACATTTGCATAGCTCCATGTACTGATCATAATCTTCATGAGCACATAGAGAGTAGCTCCAGACACCTGATGCACGTATCGGGTTCTGCAAATGTGGTTAACACTAGGGATGCACCGATTGATCGGCTGGTGACCAGAATTGGCCAATTTTCACGTGACCGGCCATGAACGGCGACCGGGCCGGTCAGACAGAGATATGGCGGTCAAATGCACGTGCACACCACATGATCAACAGCACGCCTCAACAGCAACACACGTTAAGACATGAGCTGGTGCAGGTGGAGAGGAGGAGATAGCAAGTTAACTCAGAGAGTCGACAGAAAGAGAAGTTAAAATCGGTATCGGCAGGTCAAACTCCCTGAATAACCGGAAATTGCAATTGGCCCAAAAACTGACAATAGGTGCATCCCTAGTTAACACAAATCGAGATGCCACTTTAAGTAAGAGCTGTGGTTCACCCGCTGCCATCCAGTCAGTCACCAGACACACTCCACAGCATCTTCTCTGTATGCATTGGCCCCAATGTTACCAGAAAGGAATCCTCGCCAAGCTCTGTCTGGGGAAACTTCCACTAAAGTTACTTGGCCAGTGTGAGGAGTGGTTGATAAGGTACCATTACTGGTGTCTGACCTGGATTAAGGTAGCTGATTGTTTGTCTGAGTACTTTTATTGCATGCCAAGCAAGGGGCTGAAGTAGCCTCTGTGATGCTAGCATAATATGCAGCCCATGAGATCCATTCTCCGGATTGAAGGTTCTCTTTCACGAGAAGGTTTCTGACTCTCTCTAACCACTAACCTCTCTCTAACCTTCTTCAATCACACTGATGAGAGGACGGGAGGCTGGATGAGGATGACTGTTGGTATTCAGGGCAGGAACATACAAAACCTCATCAGGTGGCAGTGACACATCCAGATCCATTGTTGTTTAGTGAGGTGGCAAGGATTTCACAAGCTTCTTCCCCATTTCAGCTGGATCTAGGATGTCAGTCAGATTCTCAGTCTGTTGACTGTCTAAAGAGAAGTGCTGTTGAATGATGCTGATGCATGTACCATGGAGGGCTAATGTTGCTATTTTTGATGATGGGCTGTGGTCAATGTTATCAAAACCACTATTGATAACCTTGACTGCCTGTGGTGGGACCACAACACCAATCTGCTCCAGTGACTGATCACCGAA
Source organism: Microchirus variegatus (assembly GCF_963457635.1). Lineage (NCBI taxonomy): Eukaryota > Metazoa > Chordata > Actinopteri > Pleuronectiformes > Soleidae > Microchirus > Microchirus variegatus. The sequence goes on from NC_139811.1 coordinate 877,415, forward strand.
TTCGCTAACTCTATGCTGAATGTTTTCAAGCGGTCATATGACACACATCCTCTTTAATGCATGGTCTCCACCAGATATCTACTACCACTTTGCTGGTGTAGTTTCATTGCCAGATATAGCGAAGCTGGTTTCTGAGCTGCATCTTGCAGAGTTGAATATTATTTGCTGCCCAATGGAAGTTGCATCCTGGGATTTCTCAGGTCCAGGAGATGGCTGATCAATACCTGATCCATCAAGAAGCATGTGTAAGAATGATCTCAGCATGGGAGGGATAGAATCAGCTTCACATGAAGTTGGGAAGGAACCTGTAAAAGCATGATTCATGGGGAGATACTCTTGCCGAAAGATTTTGGCTGCTTGGAAGATGATGGAGACATCAGTAGATGTGTTATTTTTCATGTCAACAACAGCTCTGCTCAGGTCATCATCAAATACAAGGGACCAGACACAATTAATTTGGACTGATCTGATGTCAGGAATCAGGCGTTCAATATCCTCCCGAAGGCATGTGGTGTTGCATTTAATGTTTATAAATCCGAGATTAGCAATATGCTCGTCATTGAAGGCTGTCGAGTCACACATCACCAGTGATTCCCCTGAGCAACGATAGTCCTCGACATATTCAAGCAACTCATTGAGGATAAACAATCAGCTTGAATCATCAGCTGAACTGCATCCTGACTACCACCACTAATATCCACTATAAACTCAGGCAGATCCCCTCATGTCTTCAGCTCCTGGATGTTGTCGACAGCTTCTTTGTTACACGACTGCAATCTTTCAGGATTGTTTCACAGCTTGAATGATGAAGAGGGATCTAATGTTTTTTCCATCTGTAGGGTAACCCTTACCCAAGCTAACTAGTTAGCTAGTTATTAGTTATATAACATTAAACACATTTTTCTATTCAATGGGTAAATCATGTGTCCCTCAAAGTGTTAACCTTTCACCTCAGACCTTGAACAGCTGTCACAGATGGGATGTGTTGTCGCAGGAACTGATGCATAAGCTACTCCTGACTGGTCAAAATCTCATGCTACTTAGAACAAATGTAATGTACAGAAGTAGCTGCACTGCTTAAATACAACATTAATGTTTTTGAAGGAAAATATAAATAAAGTCACTTTGATGACACAGTTTGATGACACAATGTGAAATGTGCGTTTTTACCACCAATTGTCATAATAAGGGGATAAATGTTGGTTTCTTAAACTTGAAACCTATTTTATTAGATTCCTTGACCCCCAAAATGTACATTTTGACACCAAATTTGTCATTGTAGCTATAACAGAAGCAAAGATATGGGCTCAAGAGTATTTTCGACACATTGGCGGCCATTTTTGAAAAAACGTGTTTATTTCCGATACAAAGTGTGATCTCACTTGTGTCTTAGGATACATTTATTTGTATGGTCCTAATGTACTTCCATACCAAAGGGGACCTTTGCATCATGACTTTAAGTCAAAAGTCACTTAACCTCCCTACTATTATGGTAAAAAACTGGCAACCATAGCTGCCAGTTTTTTACCGTTTAAAATAAGTGGGTTTTTTTTGTTGTTTTTAATGAATAAAGTGGTATTTTATGTTAGTACAGGCTGTTTATTTCACATTACACATTATTTCATGGAGAAATGCTTTACTTATACAATATTGTCACGTTAAATATATGGAAAAAACACACAAAAAAAGGTGTGTATATGGTAGAATATTGAAAAAAATCAACAACCGTATTTACCGTAACATCAGCAGTAGTTCTATCCTTTTACCGTAATGTAAGAAAAGGTTCAACCGTGTTTATTACGGTAGAATTCTGGCAACCACAGCTGCCAGTTTTTTACCGTAAAAACAGTGTGTGTGTGTGTGTGTGTGTGTGTTCAGTCCTTACCTGGTGTCGTCAGCAGAGTGAACAGAGTGGTCACACACACCACTGTGGCTGTGGAGAGAGTCATGGCTGAAAGTGTGAAGCGTCTGATCTGACTCATTAATAACCTTCACCTCTCTCTCTCTCTCTCTCTCTCTCTCTCTCTCTCTCTCTCTCTCTCTCTCTCTCTCTCACAACACAACACAACACAACACAACACAACACAACAACAAACACACCTCTCTCTACCTGTCATTCACCTGTCAGCACACGCCCACCATCTGTCAGTCAAACAGCTGCTGCTGATGCTGGAGAAGTTATTAAGTGTGAGTGTGAATGAGCTCATGATACATGGTGCAGCACTGACTGAGCTGTGAGCGCCCCCTGTGTCCACCATCTACGTCAGTTTAAGTCCACGACATCTGAAGAACACGTTCACGTCTTTATCTTCACTGTAAGACGGAATTTAACAACAGGAAACTGATGTTTGTAAACCACTCACTCTCCCACACCAAAGCCCATAGAGAAAACCAGTGATTTTAGCTCGTCCAACATCAGCGTCCGACTTCATCGACACTAACGTCCAACATCAGCGTCTGACGTCATCGACGCTCACGTCCAACATCAGCGTCTGACGTCATCGACGCTCACGTCCAACATCAGCGTCTGACGTCATCGACACCAACGTCCAACATCAGCGTCTGACATCATCGACGACAACGTCCAACATCAGCGTCTGACGTCATCGACGCCAACGTCCAACATCAGCGTCTGACGTCATCGACGCTCACGTCCAACATCAGCGTCTGACGTCATCGACACCAACGTCCAACATCAGCGTCTGACGTCATCGACGACAACGTCCAACATCAGCGTCTGACGTCATCGACGCTCACGTCCAACATCAGCGTCTGACGTCATCGACGCCAGCGTCCAACATCAGCGTCTGACGTCATCGACGCTCACGTCCAACATCAGCGTCTGACGTCATCGACGCTCACGTCCAACATCAGCGTCTGACGTCATCGACGCTAACGTCCAACATCAGCGTCTGACGTCATCGACGCTAACGTCCAACATCAGCGTCTGACGTCATCGACGACAACGTCCAACATCAGCGTCTGACGTCATCGACGCCAACGTCCAACATCAGCGTCTGACGTCATCGACGCCAACGTCCAACATCAGCGTCTGACGTCATCGACGCCAACGTCCAACATCAGCGTCTGACGTCATCGACGACAACGTCCAACATCAGCGTCTGACGTCATCGACGCCAACGTCCAACATCAGCGTCTGACGTCATCGACGACAACGTCCAACGTCATCGACGCCAACGTCCAACATCAGCGTCTGACGTCATCGACGCCAACGTCCAACATCAGCGTCTGACGTCATCGACGACAACGTCCAACATCAGCGTCTGACGTCATCGACGCCAACGTCCAACATCAGCGTCTGACGTCATCGACGACAACGTCCAACATCAGCGTCTGACGTCATCGACGCCAACGTCCAACATCAGCGTCTGACGTCATCGACCACAACGTCCAACATCAGCGTCTGACGTCATCGACCACAACGTCCAACATCAGCGTCTGACGTCATCGACACCGACGTCCAACATCAGCGTCTGACGTCATCGACGACAACGTCCAACATCAGCGTCTGACGTCATCGACACCGACGTCCAACATCAGCGTCTGACGTCATCGACGCCAACGTCCAACATCAGCGTCTGACGTCATCGACGCTCACGTCCAACATCAGCGTCTGACGTCATTGACGCCAACGTCCAACATCAGCGTCTGACGTCATCGACGCTCACGTCCAACATCAGCATCTGACGTCATCGACGCTCACGTCCAACATCAGCGTCTGACGTCATTGACGCCAACGTCCAACATCAGCGTCTGACGTCATCGACCACAACGTCCAACATCAGCGTCTGACATCATCGACGCCAACGTCCAACATCAGCGTCTGACGTCATCGACGCCAACGTCCAACATCAGCGTCTGACGTCATCGACGCCAACGTCCAACATCAGCGTCTGACGTCATCGACGACAACGTCCAACATCAGCGTCTGACGTCATCGACGCCAACGTCCAACATCAGCGTCTGACGTCATCGACCACAACGTCCAACATCAGCGTCTGACGTCATCGACGCCAACGTCCAACATCAGCGTCTGACGTCATCGACGCCAACGTCCAACATCAGCGTCTGACGTCATCGACGCCAACGTCCAACATCAGCGTCTGACGTCATCGACGCCAACGTCCAACATCAGCGTCTGACGTCATCGACGCCAACGTCCAACATCAGCGTCTGACGTCATCGACGCTCACGTCCAACATCAGCGTCTGAAGTCATCGACGCCAACGTCCAACATCAGCGTCTGACGTCATCGACGTTAACGTCCAACATCAGCGTCTGAAGTCATCGACGCCAACGTCCAACATCAGCGTCTGACGTCATCGACGTTAACGTCCAACATCAGCGTCTGAAGTCATCGACGCCAACGTCCAACATCAGCGTCTGACGTCATCGACGCCAACGTCCAACATCAGCGTCTGACGTCATCGACCACAACGTCCAACATCAGCGTCTGACATCATCGACGCCAACGTCCAACATCAGCGTCTGACGTCATCGACGACAACGTCCAACATCAGCGTCTGACGTCATCGACGACAACGTCCAACATCAGCCTCTGACTTCATCAACGCCAACGTCCAACATCAGCGTCTGACGTCATCGACGCCAACGTCCAACATCAGCGTCTGACGTCATCGACGCTAACGTCCAACATCAGCGTCTGACGTCATCGACGCCAACGTCCAACATCAGCGTCTGAAGTCATCGACGCCAACGTCCAACATCAGCGTCCGACTTCATCGAACGCCAACGTCCAACATCAACCCCAATGTCCAACATCAGCGTCTGATGTCATCGACGCTAACATCCAACATTATAAGACAAGATCATTTCCTCGTCTGTCTCAACATTCTTTACTCAGGTATTTCAGGTTTGTCTTAGATAATGACATAACGCTTTAAAACAGCATGACCTTCATAACTGCTGCTTTGTTTTCACTTTGGATCTGAGTTGATGAACATTATCCAACATTATTATGTGCAGCACTTCCTCCTCAGGAACAAACTGGTCGAACAACATCAGAGAACAAACCACGAGCAGCAGAGTGATTTCATACAGAAACTCAGTGTGTGTGTGTGTGTGTGTGTGTGTGTGTGTGTGTGTGTGCGTGGGATGTGCGGTGGAAAGGCATAGAGAAGACTCTCTGCCCAATGGTGGTCAAGAGCATCCTGGCCAGAGGACTGGTCTCCTCTGGCCAGGAGAACCAGAGGGGGAAATGGGTCAACTCCTCTGTGGCAAAGAGATCCCACTCTGCCCTGCCGAAGACGTCCCAGATATAGAGCACCACCTCTGGGTGAAGCCGCCACTCCCCCGGGGGAGGCTTGCAACATGATAGGAAGTCCGCTGCCTGGTTCCGTTCCCCAGGCAAATACATAGATAATCATCATCATCATCATCATCATCATCATCTCCAGAAGGTCTGCAAAAACCAACCCACACCTGGTGGTCACTGATGGCTATTACACCTCCCGTCGTTTACATTCATCTGTGTGAGTCACTTCATGTAAAACTACCTGTAGCAGGCCCTTGGCGTTCACAAATAAGGCGGAGAGAATCAACGGGTGCTTAAATTTTATTAGTTGACATTGCACCGTGAAAACTATAAAGAGGAAATACAGAAAGGAAAAATAGGAAATTAGATCAAATACATCAGAGAAATATGTCATTTATACACATCAATACATTTATTTCTGTTCAATAAAAAGATTAAATATACATTTATTAAATCATGTTCAGAATCATTGTTAAAACCCAATCGGACCATATCAAACAATGTGCACATTCCTCAGAATTAACTGAATCTAGACATCCCAAGGATAAAAATAATTCAGAAACTGAGGTCCACATACCTCGTTCCACTATACCAAGGGAGCTAATTGTTTGATTCAAAGGTGCCGTCGGGGGAAACCATCTGCCTCCTAACAACAATAAAACAAACTTAAAGCGGACCACAGCACCAAATCAACATGAGGATTACAATAAATGGTTTTAAAATAAAACTTACATGGAAAGCCACAATTAATCAGACAAAGGAGAAACTCAGCAGCACATGCACCATGCTAGCACAGAGGAGACAAAGACTCAGGAGGGGGAATGTGCACAGGTGAGGATTACAGGCGTCAATAGTCTCTTCCCTCTTATACCTTGTTGCCCTCCACAAAGACTGGCCACCAGATGTCAGTATTAGCTCATTTACTGACTCAACAAACAAAAAAAAACAAAGGAAAACTAAGGTGACAGCCTAAAAGAATCTTCTGTCATTTACACTACCCATGAACAGGTTTGTTCATGAGGACAGAAGGAGACACAGTGAGAGGACGAGGACATGGAAGAGGAAGAAGGAGCAGGGGTGAGGGAGAGCGCCCCCACTGGTGGTGTCAGGAGCAGCCGTGCTGGTGGTGCTGATGGTGCTGTTGGTGCTGTTGGTGCTGTTGGTGCTGTTGGTGGAGGCTGGAGACAAGAGCGCCCCCAGAGTCTTAGACAAGAAGCTGCTGTATTTGGTGAGTGAGGAGAAGACTTTCACGTTGGTCACTCGTGTTCTTCTCCTGGAGTTGTTTTCAGACGATAAAACCGCCGCCTGGAACCAGGAGCCGTCCTTACACATCAGTGGACCGCCAGAATCTCCCTGAACACACAGGAGCCACGGAAATGACCAACACTTCTTCATTCTGTTTCTCTTTTAAAGGCCCGTGAGTCAAATGAAGCTCAATCATTTTTCTTTTGACAGAAACTGAAGAACTCACGACACACAAACACGGCAACAACAGACTCACACATTTTTCCAAGCTATCGTTCTGCACACGTATGTTTCGCTTGTTTACCCACAATGCCCTTCACTGCAGTCCGCTTCCTGAATTTGGTTCACGTTTGATGCTCGTCAGAGTTCGGTTGCACATTCACACGTCCACAAACTAACCGGACTGACCGAGCAAACGAATTAGGGTTTGATTCAGAAGGAGCTGCTGTGAAAGAATGAACCCTGAAGGTGAAGTTTATGTCATTTGACCTCGTCTGACCCTCGACATGGACATCCTCGGGTCAGGGGTCCACATGTGGCCCACGAGTTACTGAAATGTAAAGATTTGAACTTTACTGGGCATAAACAAAGCAATCAGAGATGACAGATTCAGACTTCACCTCATTCATGCAACAAGCCTCTGGCGGCCTCTGTTGGTCATCGTGGCAAGTGCAAGTGTGGAAGCATAAAAATCAATATGTGACTAAACACAGTTTTAAAGCCGAGTTAAAAACTGTCCTCCTCTGATTCTCAGCTCGTGTCACTATCTCACAAAAACCACACTTTAAAAAACATCCCATAATTCACCTGCTCCAGAGTGAAGTCTTGCGTACAGATGCTGTCGGTCGTTGACGCGTTGCCACAATCCACCACTGACGTCTGGATCTCCTGCAGAACTTGTTCCTCTGAGGTTGGAGAATAAGAATGAACGTGTGAATGGTGTCATGTTTCATCTAAAGACCATGCAGAGGGCGTGTCTTCACGTGGACTCACCTCCTCCTCGCCCGGAGCTCCAGCCGGCGGCAAAGCACGCCGAGCCCACGCCAAACGTCTGTCCGATTCTCAGGCAGATGGGCTGGATGTAGTCGGACAGAGTGGGCGGAGCTTCCAGGTGCAGCACTGCGATGTTATCGCCAGTCTGGTTGCTCATGGTGATGTTGGTCACCTTCGTTATCACCTCAAAGGGGTTGGACCCGTTCTGTTGGAGACGACCGAGGACGACGGTCCACTGAGACACTGTGGGTGAGCTGAGACACAGAGGGACAACATGACGAGGACTGAGGACAAGTCTGTCCTGCATGTGTGACGAGACATAGAAGTCATCTGGAATTCATCTGCAGTCATTTCATGGTGACTGTCAGAATGAATGTGTTCATTCAGAACATCTGCAGAGGCTGAATGTGAACGATGAACGTCAGGAACGATGAAGAGAAGACAGCGTCTCTCTGAAGGACAGACGGTCCACATTGTCCTCTTTGTAGCTTACTCTACCCTCTAACCCTAGGTTACCCTAACCCTTACCCTAGTGTTACCCTAGCTTACTTTAGCTTACCTCAGCTGCAGCGTACCATTCCTCTGGTCGTCCAAAGGAAGGGCCTGTGCCCTTTGGACAATGGAGCTCAGTTCTTCTCCATCAGTGACAGAACCTGGTGTTTTTCAATCAACGACTGACCTAAATATCAACTTCACTTCCTCTGCGCACAAAATCCAAGCACTTTCAATGACCCATGTCTATTTAGGGACATTTTCACAAACTTTCAAGGATTTCAAGGACCCGTGGGAAGGCTGGTGATCGGAGTGGAACCGAGACATTATACTGAGAGACATCATTACTTTGGTATAAAACATGCGTCCAGGTGTCTCACCTTGAGAAACAGCTGGCGTCACTCAGCACAGCGTCCACAGCCACCAGTGTCCCACCACACACATGTGTTCCATTCTTCTGAAGACTCGCCATCCACGGCCACTCGCCGGCTGTCGACACCGACTCTCCGTTCGCGATACGAGGATTCTTCGGGGCTTGGCCACAAACCACAGCTGCAGAGACGAGCGACAGGTGTTTTATAAGGTTCATAAACCTGAGACCATGACGTCATCATCGCCATCATATCTCAGTTAATGCTGACTTTGTACAAAAGAATGAATTATTAAAAACTCACGCTGGGCTGTGGTGGTGGTGGTGGGAGGAGCTGGCAGACCTGAGCAGTTGACTGACAGGTCGCTGTCAGTCCCAGTGGAAGTGAAAGAGACGAAACCTGGCTGGTCGGTGGTGATCTGAGCCTCGATCCAGGCTTGATAGCGGGACGCTCTGGCGTAGACTGCTGGGAAATTAGGGAGAGCGCAACCTACTCCAAAACTCACCACTCCTGCCAGGATCCATTGCTCGCCCTGTTTGCTCACCATTGGACCACCTGAATCTCCCTAGAAGAAGAAGAAGAAGAAGATGAAGAAGAAGATGAAGAACAACTCAGGCGACAGAATCTTCACAGGAAGTTACACCTGACACAAAAGCAGGAGATTAAATGAGCACCTGACAGGGACCCTTCCCTCCAGCTCGTAATCCGGTACAGATCATGTTGTCAGTGATGCCAACGAGGTCTTTATAATCACAGGAACACTGTCTGTTCCCCACCACTGACACCTCCACCTCCGTCAGGTTTCCTGGAGAAGGAAGATCCACTAAAGAGACACAGAAGAGTCAGATCATCAGTTTGTCAGTTTAAATGAACAGAGTCATGTGACGTCTGTAGCTCTGTAGCAGCTCTGTGGTTGTTATTTATCCAGCTTCTTTCTTTCAGGATTAAACACAACTCCACGTAACACAAATAAACTTGATAATGCTGAGGCAGCAAAGCGCAGAGAGAAAACTGAATAGATCAGAATTACTTTCAACAAACATCAAATCAACTGCTTCTCTTTTTATATCAAAACTGTTCTAAAGCATTAAAGTGATGCTCTGAAGCCAGCACTGACCAGTTGTTGTCCATCTTTTAAATTATGGCATTCATGGGTTACACACGTCATAGACTGAAAACAATAGAAACGTCTTCAGGTTCTCCAGGTTCTCCAGGTTCCTCCTGTGCTGAGGATAATTGTTGACTCACACAAACGATGGAGGTCACACTACGACTCACCTCCAGATGCGATGTCGCCCCAGCCGGTGACCCAGGAGCTGGTGCCGCTGTGGAAGCTGCTGCCTGAAGCAGCCAGGCAGACGGGGAGGATGTTGTTGTTGAAGGTAACAGGTGAGGAGAGCTTCAGGAGCGCGATGTCATTGTTAAAGGGGGACGAGTTGTAGTCGGGATGATTGATGACCTGGATCACGATCCGAATCTCTTCATTGGTGTTGGTTCCCTCTAGTGTCTGAAGGCCCAGGAACACCACCATGGCATAGGTGATTCCACTGCAGAGTTAGAGGAGAAACCTTTAGAGATTTTTCAGTTTCCATATCTGTTGGTGATCACCAGTGTTGGTTTGGTCACTTCTTACCAGTGAGCTGCTGTCAGAACCCACTCACTGTTGATGAGCGATCCTCCACAGCGGTGACCCCTACTTTGCAGGCTGACCTGCCAGGGCCAGCTGCCCTCGACGGCCACCTCACCTCCAACGATCTTGGTGTTGAGCGAAGCTCTGCCACACACTGACGGGACAGGGGGATTGGTAATGGGAGGAGCTGAGCAGTTGACTGACAGGTCGCTGTCAGTCCCATTGGAAGTGAAATTGACGAAACCTGGCTGGTCGGTGGTGATCTGAGCCTCGATCCAGGATTGATAGCGGGACACTCTGATGAAGACTGCTGGGAAATTAGGGAGAGCGCAACCTACTCCAAAACTCACCACTCCTGCCAGGATCCATTGATCGCCCTGTTTGCTCACCATTGGACCGCCTACATCTCCCTAAAAGAAGAAGAAGATGATGAAGAACAACCCAGGCGACAGAATCTTCACAGGAAGTTACATCTGACACAAAAGCAGGAGATAAAATGAGCACCTGACAGGGACCCTTCCCTCCAGCTCGTAATCCGGCACAGATCATGTTGTCAGTGATGCCAAAGATGTTTTTATAATCACAGGAACACTGTCTGTTCCCCACCACTGACACCTCCACCTCCGTCAGGTTTCCTGGAGAAGGAAGAGGCACTAAAGAGACACAGAAGAGTCAGATCATCAGTTTGTCAGTTTAAATAAACAGAGTCATGTGACGTCTGTAGCTCTGTAGCAGCTCTGTGGTTGTTATTTATTGCTGAGGCAGCAAAGAGCAGCAGCGTGTTAAAACTGTACATCTGTTGTTGTATTGTTGTCCATCTTTTAAGTGATGGCATTCATGGGTTACACACGTCATAGACTGAAAACAATAAAAACGTCTCCAGGTTCTCCAGGTTCTCCAGGTTCCTCCTGTGCTGAGGATAATTGTTGACTCACACAAACGATGGAGGTCACACTACGACTCACCTCCAGATGCGATGTTTCCCCAGCCGGTGACCCAGGAGCTGGTGCCGCTGTGGAAGCTGCTGCCTGAAGCAGCCAGGCAGACGGGGAGGATGTTGTTGTTGAAGGCAACAGGTGAGGAGAGCTTCAGGAGCGCGATGTCGTTGTCAAAGGTGGACGAGTTGTAGTCGGGATGATTGATGACCTGGATCACGGTCCGAATCACCACGTTGGTGTTGGTTCCTTCTAGTGTCTGACGGCCCAGAGACACCAGAATGCCACCAGTGCTCCCACTGCAGTTAGAGGAGAAACCTTTAGAGATTTCTCAGTTTCCATATCTGTTGGTGATCACCAGTGTTGTTTTGGTCACTTCTTACCTTGGGAAACAGTGAGCTGCTGTCAGAACCCACTCACTGTTGATGAGCAATCCTCCACAGAAGTGATACCAACCTATCACAATGACCTGCCAGGGCCAGCTGCCCTCGACGGCCACCTCACCTCCAACGATCTTGGTGTTGAGCGAAGCTCTGCCACACACTGACGGGACAGGGGGATTGGTAATGGGAGGAGCTGAGCAGTTGACTGACAGGTCGCTGTCAGTCCCAGTGGAAGTGAAATTGACGAAACCTGGCTGGTTGGTGGTGATCTGAGCCTCGATCCAGGATTGATAGCGGGACGCTCTGGCGTAGACTCCTGGGAAATTAGGGAGAGCGCAACCTACTCCAAAACTCACCACTCCTGCCAGGATCCATTGCTCGCCCTGTTTGCTCACCATTGGACCGCCTGAATCTCCCTAGAAGAAGAAGAAGAAGAAGAAGATGATGAAGAACTGAAGCGACAGAATCTTCACAGGAAGTTACATCTGACACAAAAGCAGGAGATGAAATGAGCACCTGACAGGAACCCTTCCCTCCAGCTCGTAATCCGGCACAGATCATGTTGTCAGTGATGCCACCATTATAATCACAGGAACACTGTCTGTTCCCCACCACTGACACCTCCACCTCCATCAGGTTTCCTGGAGAAGGAAGAGACACTAAAGAGACACAGAAGAGTCAGATCATCAGTTTGTCAGTTTAAATGAACAGAGTCATGTGACGTCTGTAGCTCTGTAGCAGCTCTGTGGTTGTTATTTATCCAGCTTCTTTCTTTCAGGATTAAACACAACTCCACGTAACACAAATAAACTTGATAATGCTGAGGCAGCAAAGCGCAGTAGTGTGCTGGTAACAGAACTGAAAGAACCTCGCGTAACAGTCCACTGAGCTAAGCTCTTGTTTTTGTCGTTGTTAGCTTTCCACGGACAGAGAGAAAACTGAATAGATCAGAATTACTGTCAACAAACATCAAATCGACTGCTTCTCTTTTTATATCAAAACTGTTCTAAAGCATTAAAGTGATGCTCTGAAGCCAGCACTGACCAGTTGTTGTCCATTTTTTAAGTGATGGCATTGATGGGTGGGATGGGCCATTTATTGGGGGGGAAATAGCAGAAATGTGACGAGACTCGGGTTCACAACCCAGTCTGGCTAAGACTGAGGGTTGGCAGGTGGTCCTCGGATTCTCCTGCTGCTGCTCCAGGGACGCTAACGCTGTAGTTTGTAAACTACATTTGTAAATGTCCATTCTGAAGATATAAAAATATAGCCTAGCTTGCGCTTGGAAATCTATGAGCTTTTTTTTTTTACTTGTGGCGAGAATACGCACTGACAACATAATGTAAGACGTGTGATGGGTTCAAGGACAACTGTTGCACAACTGTTCATTTTGGTTTCAGTGTCAGTGGTGTTTTTTCCGAGTTTTGGGTTGTTTTGAACACGTCATAGACTGAAAATAATAGAAACGTCTTCAGGTTCTCCAGGTTCTCCAGGTTCTCCAGGTTCCTCCTGTGCTGAGGATAATTGTTGACTCACACAAACGATGGAGGTCACACTAAGACTCACCTCCAGATGCGATGTTTCCCCAGCCGGTGACCCAGGAGCTGGTGCCGCTGTGGAAGCTGCTGCCTGAAGCAGCCAGGCAGACGGGGAGGATGTTGTTGTTGAAGGCAACAGGTGAGGAGAGCTTCAGGAGCGCGATGTCGTTGTCAAAGGTGGACGAGTTGTAGTCGGGATGATTGATGACCTGGATCACGGTCCGACTCACTTCGTTAGTGTTGGTTCCCTCTAGTGTCTGACGGCCCAGAGACACCACCGTGCCATTGGTGATCTCACTGCAGAGTTAGAGGAGAAACCTTTAGAGATTTTTCAGTGTCCATATCTGTTGGTGATCACCAGTGTTGGTTTGGTCACTTCTTACCAGTGAGCTGCTGTCAGAACCCACTCACTGTTGATGAGCGATCCTCCACAGAAGTGACCCCCCCTTTGCAGGCTGACCTGCCAGGGCCAGCTGCCCTCGATGGCCACCTCACCTCCAACGATCCTGGTGTTGAGTGAAGCTTTGCCACACACTGACAGGACAGAGGCTCAGGGTGAGCGACACACACACATGTTTACACTTTACAGTATGACGTGATATATGACATGTGATAGAGACTGGAACCACTTACCACTGAGCTGTGCACGGCACTCTGAAAAACAAGAACAAAGAAAAACATGTGAAGGACAATCCCAACTTTTTCAGCCAATCCCAGCAGACATATGTTTAAAGGCGGGGCCACACCTGGTCAGGTGACGTGTCCATCACAGGGACAGAAACAAACCTCACACCAACTTCCATTCAGCTTCCAATTGGCCTAATGCCTAAATGTGCATGTATCTGTACTGCGGGCGGAGGGAGGGGCTCATTAACATATACAAACAAGCTAAAGAAAAAAAGTTCATCCTTATTTGTTCCTACAGGGGGCAGTAGAGAATTAAGCTAAACTAGAATGCATTTCCGGGGGAACTGCAGTGTGCTTGCTCGGGTGCATTTCACTAATGTGTCAGTAAATGGTTAGATAGTTACGGGGCAGTGATCTTGAGCTTCCTCATATTGGAGTCCCGAGGTCATGTACAAAGTTTGGTTTCGATACGTGAAAGCGTTCCTGATATATGCGCTAACTTCCTGTTTCGATTTTGTCTGGCTGTTACGGGCTTTTCCCTTCGAAAATCAAAAATCCTTTTTGTAACTTTTGTGAGGCTTGGTCCAAGGATCATGTACGTCAAGTTTCGTGAAGATCGGACAAAATTTGTGACCTGTGAAAGTTTAGTTTCGCTTTCTATTCAATCCAATATGGCGGAAGAACGACAAGGGTCAGTAACACTATCTAATCCAGCAGGAGCAGGATTCTTTTTTGATGCCAAAAAAGACGGTTATTTGCGCCCCTGTATCGACTATAGTCCGCTTAACGCAATCACAGTCAAAAACCGCTACCCATTGCCACTTATGTCCACAGCTTTTGAACAGCTCAACACGTACGTTTAGTTCTTCGCCGCTTCCTAAGTCATCAGCTGTATGTCAAGGCAGAGAAGTGCGAATTCGACTCACCCTTAATAACTTCCTATGCTTTGTGGTTTCGCTGGGGAAAATTGAGATGGACCCGGCTAAGGTTCAATCGGTTAGAGACTGGTCCTCTCCCACAACCCGAAAACGGGTGCAACAGTTCCTCGGTTTCGCAAACTTTTACCGGAAGTTTATCCGAAACTTTAGCACCGTCGCAGCTCCTCTCCACGCCTTGACCTCCTCCAAGATCTTGTTCAGCTGGTCTCCACAGGCGGAGGCAGCATTTCAGCGCCTGATGGGCGCCTGTTCCTCTGCTCCCATCCTCACCATTCCTGACCCACAAAGGCAGTTCGTGGTGGAGGTGGATGCCTCCAATGGGGGAATCGGAGGCATTCTCTCTCAGCGCTCGGCCCAGGACAACATACTTCATCTAGGTGCTTTTATGTCCTGAAAGCTAACCCCAGCCGAGCGCAACTATGATGTGGAAGACAAAGTGTTGCTGGTGGTGAAGGAAGCTCTGACTGAGTGGAGGCAGTAGCTGGAGGGGGCTCCTGTCCTGTTTCTGGTGTGGACGGACCACAAAAACCTTGAGTATATCTGCAGAGCTAAGAGATTAAATTCCCACCAGGCTCGGTGGTCGCTGATTTTTAACTGCTTTGACTTTGACTTGTCCTACAGGCCTGGGTCCAAGAATGGGAAGCCGGACGCTCTATTCCACCTCCACGACCCCAAGCCTTTGGCCATGGATCGAGCACCTATCCTACCACCTGGCCGTGTGGTAGGAGGCGTTTCCTGGCCTATAGATCAATTTGTCAAACGCGAGAGTGGTGAGTGCCCTGTGTCTAGCGGTTGCCTGCCGAGACGGCTCTTTGTCCCAGAGACCTTGCAGTCTCGGGTCGTTGACTGGGCACACACTTCACACCTGACTTGTCATCCAGCAAGGAGCTGATTTTCTCTCTGGACTTTGGTGTGGGAGAGTGAGTGGTTTCAGTTTCCTGTTGTTAAAGTCTGTATAACAGTGAAGATAAAGACGTGAACATGTGACGTAGATATTGTCGACTTAAACTGACGTAGATTTTATGATCCAAGTCTTTTGCTCAGTGGTTAAAATCAAGTTTTTCTTTGTGCCACAGTGAGAACATTTCCCTTAGATATGATTAGATCATATCAAAGGGGAGATAATTTCTTCATCTGTCTCAACATTCTTTACTCATGTATTTCAGGTTTGTCTTGGATAATGACATAAAGCTTTAAAACAGCAAGGTCTACCCAGAATGCATTGCTTGTTTTGACAAAACAAAGATGGCGCAGAAAGCAGCAAAACGAGTTTTGAGCGCCAGTTAAGATTAAGGGTTGAGTTTGAGGGTAAAGATAGGAATTGGAATTGGCATTGGCCCAATGTCTAACATTATAATGTGCAGCACTTCCTCCTCAGGAACAAACTGGTCGAACAACATCAGAGAAAAAACCAGAAACTTCACACACTTCACACCTGACTTGTCATCCTGGGACCAATCGAACAAGCTACATCGCCCGCAAGAGGTTCTGGTGGCCATCTCTGGACCGTGACGTGAAGGAGTACGTGGCAGCCTGCCCGGTTTGCGCCCGCAACAAGATGTCCACGAGACCCCAGCAGGGACTTCTTCAACCCCTTCCAGTGCCCAGGTGACCATGGAGTGACATCTCGCTAGACTTCGTCACCAGTCTGCCATCCGCCAGGGGCAACACCACGGTTCTAACGCTCGTCGATCGGTTTTCAAAGAGGGTCCACTTCGTTCCCTTGTAGGGGCTGCCATCGGCCAAGGAGAAAGCGAGACTGGTGCTGGAGCAGTGGTGCGACTACATGGGATTCCCTGGGACTTCTGCCAGTTCTGCGACCTGCTGGGGACCACCGTCAGCCTTACGTCAGGCTACCATCCCCAGTCCAACGGGCAGACGGAGAGGATGAATCAGGAACTCAAGACCACCCTGCGGTGCCTGGTGTCACAGAACCCTATGACCTGGAGTGAGCACTTGATCTGGGTGGAGTATGCACACAATTCCTTGCCAACATCTGCTTCTGGTCTGTCTCCTTTTCAGTTTGCTTACGGTTACCAACCACAGCTGTTCCCCGAAACCGAGAAAGAGGTTGCGGTGCCATCCGCCCACGCCATGGTGAGACGCTGCCGTCAGGTCTGGTCGGCGGCTAGGAAGGTTCTACTGCGAGAGCCGGCTTGTATGAAGGCGGCAGAAGATCGCCATCGGCGGGCAGTGCCAGAATACAGGCCAGGGCAGAAGGTTTGGCTCTCCACCAAGGACCTCCCCTCCAAGTGCTCTCAAGAAAGCTTGCTCCACGGTTCATAGGCCCATTTCCTATAACTAAGGTCATTAATCCTATTTCTGTCTGTCTCGGTCTGCCCAGGTCGCTCCGAGTTCATCCGGCCTTCCATGTCAGCAAGGTCAAGCCCGTTCAGGAAAGCCCACTGGTCCCACCCTCCAAGAACCCCTCCTCCTCCTAGGATGGTGGATGGAGGCCCCACATACACCGTCAAAAGACTCCTGACGGCCAGGAACCAAGGTCGTGGATGCCAGTTCCTGGTGGACTGGGAGGGGTACGGCCCAGAGGAACGATCATGGGT
Source organism: Microchirus variegatus (assembly GCF_963457635.1). Lineage (NCBI taxonomy): Eukaryota > Metazoa > Chordata > Actinopteri > Pleuronectiformes > Soleidae > Microchirus > Microchirus variegatus. Next base: position 894,424 of record NC_139811.1, read on the forward strand.
CCCAGCCAGCTTCATATTATATAAAGAATTAATAAGACAATTTCATGATGGATCAGGTCCTTCAGGGGAAGGACTTAAAGCGGGGGGGTAATGTCACGAGGCGGCAGATCTGTTAATGTTTTCGTTGATTGGTCAGTTTTTGTTTTAAGTCACGTCAAGTTCATGTCACATTTTGGTGTTGGGTAAACACTCACTCTTCCTGTCGCGCTACCACTGCATCCACCTCGACACATCCATCCATCCATCCATTATCTACCGCTTTTTCCTCCACCAGAGGGTCACGGGGGGTGCTGTGCCTATCTCAGCAGACATTGGGCGATAGGCGGGGTACGCCCTGGACAGTTCGCCAGTCCATCGCAGGGCCACATATAGAGACAAACAACCATTCACTCACACACTCACACCTACGGTCAATTTAGAGTGACCAATTCACCTAATCCCCATATCGCATGTTTTTGGACTGTGGGAGGAAGCCGGAGAACCCGGAGAAAACCCACGCACACACGGGGAGAACATGCAAACTCCTTGCAGAAAGGCCCTTGTTCCGAAGTTGTTCCAAACGGGGCTCGAACCAAGGAACCCGGGTCTTCTTGCTGCAAAGGCAAGAGTGCTAACCACTACACCAACCGTGGGCCCCACCTCGACACACCTCCTCCTAATTCCCTCATGCACTTCACCTGGTGATCATCAGTAATCACACACTTCCTCTCCCCTTTATATGTCCTCACTTCCCTCAGTCTGTGCCAGTGCGTTGTTTACCACTTCTTCAGGTAGCGTAAGACGTGACCTGTGTGTGTGTGTGTGTGTGTGTGTGTTTGTTCAGTCCTTACCTGGTGTCGTCAGCAGAGTGAACAGAGTGGTCACACACACCACTGTGGCTGTGGAGAGAGTCATGGCTGAAAGTGTGAAGCGTCTGTTCTGACTGCATTAATAACCTTCACCTCTCTCTCTCTCTCTCTCTCTCTCTCTCTCTCTCTCTCTCTCTCTCTCTCTCTCTCTCTCTCTCTCTCTCTCTCTCTCTCTCACACACAACTCTCTCTACCTGTCATTCACCTGTCAGGAAACGCCCACCATCTGTCAGTCAAACACCTGCTGCTGATGCTGGAAAGTTTAGTCCATGTTATTTGAAGTGTGAGTGTGAATGAGCTCATGATACATGGTGCAGCTGATTTTCTCTATGGACTTTGGTGTGGGAGAGTGAGTGGTTTCAGTTTCCTGTTAAAGTCTGTCTAACAGTGAAGATAAAGACGTAGATATTGTCGACTTAAACTGACGTAGATTTTATGATCAAGTCGAAGTCTTAGATATGATCAAGACGAGGTCATTTCCTCGTCCGTCTCAACATTCTTTACTCATGTATTTCAGGTTTGTCTTGAATAATGACATAACGCTTTAAAACAGCATGACCTTCATAACTGCTGCTTTATTTTCACTTTGGCTCTGAGTTGATGAAATTTTAAGGGTGAATTCCAATTCCTTGCTTAACCCTCAATCTCAAAAATCCATGCTCCCTCTAGTGCAAGTGCTGTCCCGATTCTCAGGGACAAGTTTAAGGGCTGTATCGCCCTCAATATTGAGATCTACTGAGACCACCATTGGAAGCAAGGTCTACCCAGAATGCACTGATTGTTTTGACAAAACAAAGATGGCACAGAAAGCAGCGAAACGAGTTTTGAGCGCCAGGTAAGATTAAGGGTTGAGCTTGAGGGTAAAGATAGGAATTGGAATTGGCATTGGCTCAATGTCTAACATGTGCAGCACTTCCTCCTCAGGAACAAACTGGTCGAACAACATCACAGAACAAACCAGAAACATGAGTGCGTGTTTGCGTGTCTCTCAGCAACACGGTCCAAGTGTGACATCACACAACGTTAGGGTTTGTGAAAGAAATTTCTCTGGAGTCATTAGTGTTGAGTAAATCAAGTCTTTACTTCATGCATGAAGGAGAGACTCTGTCACCAAGATGGTCTAAATGTTCTCTGCCTTTGCTTCAGAGAGCTCAAACATATATACAGTCACATCAAAGCATCTTACAAACACCATAAAACATCCAAGTTACAACAAGACAACACACTTTGTTTATGACCCACAGATGCTATCATGTGCACCTCGTGATGACCCCTGGGTTACAATCCCCTGCATCATCTGTTCACAGCTTGACTGTTGGTTAATTGTTATCTTAAAACAACAAACAGAAAACCTTACACTAAAAACTCCCCCATGGGAACAGGAAAACAATTTATTTCCCTCATTGACGCTAACGTCCAACATCAGCGTCTGACGTCATCGACGCCAACGTCCAACATCAGCGTCTGACGTCATCGACGCCAACGTCCAACATCAGCGTCTGACGTCATCGACGCCAACGTCCAACATCAGTGTCGGACGTCATCGACACAAACGTCCAACATCAGTGTTTGACGTCATCGACGCTAACGTCCAACATCAGCGTCTCAAAAATCCATGCTCCCTCAAGTGCAAGTGCTGTCCCAATTCTCAGGGACAAGTTTAAGGGCTGTATTGCCCTTAATATTGAGATTTACTGAGACCACCATTGGAAGCAAGGTCTACCCAGAATGCACTGATTGTTTTGACAAAACAAAGATGGCGCAGAAAGCAGCGAAACGAGTTTTGAGCGCCAGGTAAGATTAAGGGTTGAGCTTGAGGGTAAAGATAGGAATTGGAATTGGCATTGGCATCATTCAATGACTTTGCAGCTTTTTTTACAGATAAAATTCAGGGGATAAGACAAACAGCATGTGGCTCTTTCGCAGGCAACTTGGTTATGTCACCAGTTCCTCCTCAGCCTTCTAGAAACCTAGAAACATTTCAACTTGTAGACCACACATCTCTGACAGAAACGGTTCAGAATCTAAAATCCACGACCTGCTGTCTTGATGTGCTGCCTACAAGCTTAGTGAAAGATGTCTTTAATTGTGTTGCCCCAGATGTATTAAAGATAGTTAACACTTCTCTTCTATCAGGACAATTTCCCAAGGCCCTGAAAACTGCAGTGATCAAACCTCTTTTGAAAAAGCCTAATCTGGATGCCTCTTTAATAAGTAACTACAGACCCATATCAAACCTTGCATTTTTGTCCAAGATCATTGAGCGAGTTGTTTATCAAAAAATTCACTCTTTCATGACCCAAAACAATCTCTTCAATGCTTTCCAGTCAGGTTTTCGACCACACCACAGCACTGAAACTGCACTTATTAAGGTCTTAAATGACATACGTCTTAATAATGATGCATCAAAAACTTCAGTGTTGGTGTTACTGGATCTCAGTGCTGCATTCGACACTGTTGATCACAACATGCTGCTCCAAAGACTGGAGAAGTGGGTCGGAATTTCTGGTACGGCGCTAAATTGGCTCAAATCTTACTTAGAAGATCGTGACTTCTTTGTCTCACTGGGCAATTGTGAATCTGAGCGAACAAAGATGACATGTGGGGTCCCTCAAGGCTCCATTCTTGGGCCACTCTTGTTCAACATCTACATGCTCCCACTGGCCCAGATCATGTAATATCATAACATCTCATACCACTCATATGCTAAAGACACACAACTCTATATTACAGTGTCACCACATGATTACGGTCCATTACAGTTGCTGAGTGAGTGTATCCAACAAGTCAATCAGTGGATGGGCCATAATTTTCTCCAGCTCAATGCAGAAAAGGCAGAAGTTATTGTTTTTGGTCCCAAAAATGCGAGGCTTGAGGTCAGTGACCAACTTGACTCAATGACACTAAAAACCACCGACCAAGCCAGAAATCTTGGTTTAGTTATGGACTCAGACCTGAACTTTAACAGCCACATAAAGACCATCACTAAATCAGCCTATTATCATCTCAAAAACATTGCACAACTCAACAAGACATGGAAAAACTTGTTCATGCATTTATTCTTAGTAGGTTAGATTATTGTAATGGTGTCTTCACAGGTCTCAGTAAAAAATCAATCAAGCAGCTGCAGCTCATCCAGAATGCTGCTGCCAGAGTCCTGACCAACAGTAAGAAAATGGACCATATCACACCTGTCCTTAAATCATTGCACTGGCTCCCTGTGAGTCAAAGGATCGAGTTTAAAATCCTGCTACTAGTCTACAAGTCGCTGAATGGTCTTGGGCGCTAACGTCCAACATCAGTGTCTGACGTCATCGACGCTAACGTCCAACATCAGCATCTGACGTCATCGACGCTAACGTCCAACATCAGCATCTGACGTCATCGACGCTAACGTCCAACATCAGCATCTGACGTCATCGCCGCTCAACACCAGAGTTTGTCAAGATGTGATAAAGATGTGATGTCGAGAACACTGATCTTTGTCCACGTCACAGTTTAGTATCAGCTCAGCTGAAACTCGTCAGAGCAGATACTAACAAACCCACCAGGATCCAGGTTTTATCAACAATCACTCACTCAGTCACTGACATGTTAGAAGATGAATTATCTCAGCTACTGGCTGCTTCCACCACTGACCGTTGGGTGATTTCCACTCTAACCAACGGGTACAGACTTCACTTCCGACAACACCCCAACCTACGGCCGGGTCGGGATGACCATCATATGCGACCCGGCAAAAGCCCATGCCCTCAACCAGGAGTTGTCCACCCTCCTGGACAAGGGTCGAGCCAGTAGACCCCTTGTCCCCCGGGGGTTCTACTCGACTTATTTTCTTGTGGAAAAGAAAGACGGCAGACTCCGCCCTATCCTCGATCTCAGGGGACTCAACAGGTTCCTGAAGGTCTTGGAGTTCCACATGCTCAGTACTGCAGAGGTTCTGCGTACTGTTGCCAGAGTGGAATGGTTTACCTCAATAGACCTGAAGGACGCGTACTTTCATGTCATCCATAGAACCAGGCAATTTCTGTGGTTTGGTTTTCAGGGCCGCCATTATCAGTTCAGTGTGCTCCCGTTCGGCCTCTCCCTTTCACCACGGGTGTTCACCAGGTGTGAGGCAGCAGCCCTCTCACCTCACAGGGAATGAAGGTCCTACCGTATGTGGACGACTGGCTGGTCTGTGCACCATCCCGGTTGTGTCACAGTGAGAAACTTTCCCTTAGATATGATCAAGACGAGGTAATTTCCTCGTCCGTCTCAACATTCTTTACTCATGTATTTCAGGTTTGTCTTGGAAAATGACATAAGGCTTTAAAACAGCGTGACCTTCACCAACTGCTTTGTTTTCACTTTGGATCTGAGTTGATGAAAGTTTAAGGGTGAATTCATCTTGTTTTCACATAACAAAGATGGCGCAGAAAGCAGCGAAGCGAGTACGCTACTAGTTTTAAGTATTTTCTTTGTTAATAGAGATATAAAAATGATGAAAACCATTGTATTATCTTAGTTTAGGCCCATATTATGGATTACTGACGTCATTTATTTTTATTTTACGATCTTTTGTCAATAGTCGGCCGGTGTGGTTTACTTTTCAATAAGTCGTGGTGTGTGGTAACTGTCAGCTGAATATTTGTATGAGTATCATCTTATAACTAACTGACAACCTAATAACAATTAAATAATAAATAATCCTGACGTAAATGTCTTCTTCTTCTTCTTCTTCTTTTTTGGAGTTGACAGACTGGACGCAGCTTTGGTGTTATTCTGCCCCCTACAGTCTGAAGACGTATCTGCATTTAAGGGGTGTCCCATTTCTAATTGACAAAATAACCCTCAACACTTGGTTTTGAGGCCAATTAAGATAAAGGGTTGAGGGTTAAGATAGGAATTGGATTTGGCCCTAAAGACAGTGGACACAGAGGACACGAGGTCACGTGAGTGTTGGACAAACACTCTTTATTTACATATGAAATTCACTTGATTCAATATTATATCAAAGTCACTGCACACTTGTTTTGGTGGTAATGGACGTGATTCAGTGGCATTATGGGTTTTGAACTCACATGGTTTCATGTGAGTTCAAATTGTTGTTTTGTCACACGACAGGTTTTTAAATCATAGGCTTATTAAAATGAAGAGGAAGAGAAATGAAACATGACTCGACCCCGACGTTCACGCCTTTGTTTTCTTTTCCAAACCAGAACAGCAGCTCTGTCTTTGTGATTTACAGAAGAGAATTCACATGTTTTATATCATGGTGGACAGACGACGGCCGAGCAACTGTCAGGTCTTCTCAGCTGCTCATGACAATCAATAATATGTTATGTTACCAAAAACATGTCATTTTGGCAGTAGGTGGCGCTGTTCACATCCATTTCCAGACATCATGTCAGGGGTTTGTGCTGGAGTTAGCTTGTGTGTGTGCGTGTGCGTGTGCGTGTGTGTGTGTGTGACATTACCAGCTACATACATGTTGTAACATAAAGATTATAAAGGAGTTTATGTCCAGATCATTTTATGGATTTATTTAGATATTTTAAATTTTCAGTTTTCAACTGGACATTTTTTGTCCATGAGGACAAATGTGTGTTAGCCTGCTTTGTTCACCTCGTAACGGCCGTGCTTTAATGTTTGAGTCAAACACAGAAGAGTCTCGCTCCAAAAATCTTAATCTCATAGATAATCATCATCATCGTCATCATCATCATCATCATCATCATCATCTCCAGAAGGTCTGCAAAAACCAACCCACACCTGGTGGTCACTGTTGGCTATTACACCTCCCGTCGTTTACATTCATCTGTGTGAGTCACTTCATGTAAAACTACCGATGAACAGGTTTGTTCATGAGGACAGAAGGAGACACAGTGAGAGGACAAGGACATGGAAGAGGAAGAAGGAGCAGGGGTGAGGGAGAGCGCCCCCACTGGTGGTGTCAGGAGCAGCCGTGCTGTTGGTGCTGTCGGTGCTGTTGGTGCTGTTGGTGGAGGCTGGAGACAAGAGCGCCCCCAGAGTCTGAGACAAGAAGCTGCCGTATTTGGTGAGTGAGGGAAAGACTTTCACGTTGGTCGCTCGTGTTCTTATGCTGGAGTTGTTTTCAGACGATAAAACCGCCGCCTGGAACCAGGAGCCGTCCTTACACATCAGTGGACCGCCAGAATCTCCCTGAACACACAGGAGCCACGGAAATGACCAACACTTCTTCATTCTGTTTCTCTTTTAAAGGCCCGTGAGTCAAATGAAGCTCAATCATTTTTCTTTTGACAGAAACTGAAGAACTCACGACACACAAACACGGCAACAACAGACTCACACATTTTTCCAAGCTATCGTTCTGCACACGTATGTTTCGCTTGTTTACCCACAATGCCCTGCAGTCCGCTTCCTGAATTTGGTTCACGTTTGATGCTCGTCAGAGTTCGGTTGCACATTCACACGTCCACAAACTAACCGGACTGACCGAGCAAACGAATTAGGGTTTGATTCAGAAGGAGCTGCTGTGAAAGAATGAACCCTGAAGGTGAAGTTTATGTCATTTGACCTCGTCTGACCCTCGACATGGACATCCTCGGGTCAGGGGTCCACATGTGGCCCACGAGTTACTGAAATGTAAAGATTTGAACTTTACTGGGCATAAACAAAGCAATCAGAGATGACAGATTCAGACTTCACCTCATTCATGCAACAAGCCTCTGGCGGCCTCTGTTGGTCATCGTGGCAAGTGCAAGTGTGGAAGCATAAAAATCAATATGTGACTAAACACAGTTTTAAAGCCGAGTTAAAAACTGTCCTCCTCTGATTCTCAGCTCGTGTCACTATCTCACAAAAACCACACTTTAAAAAACATCCCATAATTCACCTGCTCCAGAGTGAAGTCTTGCGTACAGATGCTGTCGGTCGTTGACGCGTTGCCACAATCCACCACTGACGTCTGGATCTCCTGCAGAACTTGTTCCTCTGAGGTTGGAGAATAAGAATGAACGTGTGAATGGTGTCATGTTTCATCTAAAGACCATGCAGAGGGCGTGTCTTCACGTGGACTCACCTCCTCCTCGCCCGGAGCTCCAGCCGGCGGCAAAGCACGCCGAGCCCACGCCAAACGTCTGTCCGATTCTCAGGCAGATGGGCTGGATGTAGTCGGACAGAGTGGGCGGAGCTTCCAGGTGCAGCACTGCGATGTTATCGCCAGTCTGGTTGCTCATGGTGATGTTGGTCACCTTCGTTATCACCTCAAAGGGGTTGGACCCGTTCTGTTGGAGACGACCGAGGACGACGGTCCACTGAGACACTGTGGGTGAGCTGAGACACAGAGGGACAACATGACGAGGACTGAGGACAAGTCTGTCCTGCATGTGTGACGAGACATAGAAGTCATCTGGAATTCATCTGCAGTCATTTCATGGTGACTGTCAGAATGAATGTGTTCATTCAGAACATCTGCAGAGGCTGAATGTGAACGATGAACGTCAGGAACGATGAAGAGAAGAACAGAGTTCTCTGATGCGGCGTAACATACAGACATGAACATGAGGACAGCGTCTCTCTGAAGGACAGACGGTCCACATTGTCCTCTTTGTAAAGAATCAGGAACAGGTCCACAAACTGACAGAGCGCAAACAACGTGTGAAGAAACACCGGGGGGTTAGGGTTACCCTAGCTTGCTCTTACCCTTACCCTAGGGTTACCCTAGCTTACTCGTACCCTTACCCTAGCTTACTCTAACCCTAACCCTAACCCTAGCTTACTCTTACCCTTGCCCTAGGGTTACCCTAGCTTACTCTAATCCTAGGGTAACCCTAGCTTACTCTAACCCTTGGGTTACCCTAGCTTACTCTAACCCTAGGGTTACCCTAGCTTACTCTAACCCTAGGGTTACCCTAGCTTACTCTAACCCTAGGGTTACCCTAGCTTACTCTAATCCTAGGGTTACCATAGCTTACTCTACCCCTAACCCTAGCTTACTCTACCCCAACCCTAGGGTTACCCTAGCTTACTCTAACCCTAGGGTTACCCTAGCTTACTCTAATCCTAGGGTTACCATAGCTTACTCTACCCCTAACCCTAGCTTACTCTACCCCAACCCTAGGGTTATCCTAGCTTACTCTTACCCTAACCCTAGCTTACTCTAATCCTTACCCCAAAGTTACCCGAGTTTACCCTAACCCTAGGGTTACCCTAGCTTACTCTAACCCTAGGGTTACCCTAGCTTACTCTAATCCTTACCCCAAAGTTACCCGAGTTTACCCTAACCCTAGGGTTACCCTAGCTTACTCTAACCCTAGGGTTACCCTAGCTTACTCTAACCCTAGGGTTACCCTAGCTTACTCTAATCCTTACCCCAAAGTTACCCGAGTTTACCCGAACCCTAGGGTTACCCTAGCTTACTCTAACCCTAGGGTTACCCTAGCTTACTCTAACCCTAGGGTTACCCTAGCTTACTCTAATCCTTACCCCAAAGTTACCCGAGTTTACCCTAACCCTAGGGTTACCCTAGCTTACTCTTACACTTACCCTAGGGTTACTGAGACATTATACTGAGAGACATCATTACTTTGGTATAAAACATGCGTCCAGGTGTCTCACCTTGAGAAACAGCTGGCGTCACTCAGCACAGCGTCCACAGCCACCAGTGTCCCACCACACACATGTGTTCCATTCTTCTGAAGACTCGCCATCCACGGCCACTCGCCGGCTGTCGACACCGACTCTCCGTTCGCGATACGAGGATTCTTCGGGGCTTGGCCACAAACCACAGCTGCAGAGACGAGCGACAGGTGTTTTATAAGGTTCATAAACCTGAGACCATGACGTCATCATCGCCATCATATCTCAGTTAATGCTGACTTTGTACAAAAGAATGAATTATTAAAAACTCACGCTGGGCTGTGGTGGTTGGAGGGGGAGTGGTGGTGGTGGTTGGAGGGGGAGTGGTGGTGGGAGGAGCTGGCAGACCTGCACAGGTGACTGACAGGTCGCTGTCAGTCCCAGTGGAAGTGAAAGAGACGAAACCTGGCTGGTTGGTGGTGATCTGAGCCTCGATCCAGGCTTGATAGCGGGACGCTCTGGCGTAGACTCCTGGGAAATTAGGGAGAGCGCAACCTCTTCCAAAACTCACCACTCCTGCCAGGATCCATTGATCGCCCTGTTTGCTCACCAATGGACCACCTGAATCTCCCTAGAAGAAGAAGAAGAAGAAGATGAAGAAGATGATGAAGAACTGAAGCGACAGAATCTTCACAGGAAGTTACACCTGACACAAAAGCAGGAGATAAAATGAGCACCTGACAGGAATCCTTCCCTCCAGCTCGTAATCCAGCACAGATCATGTTGTCAGTGATGCCACCATTATAATCACAGAAACACTGTCTGTTCCCCACCATTGGCACCTCCACCTCCATCAGGTTTCCTGGAGAAGGAAGAGACACTAAAGAGACACAGAAGAGTCAGATCATCAGTTTAATCATCATAGATCATCAGTAAGTGATGGCATTGATGGGTGGGTGGAACAACTTTTGGGGGGGGAAATGGCAGAAATGTGACGAGACTAGGGTTCACAACCCAGTCTGACTAAGACTGAGGGTTGGCAGGTGGTCCTCTGCTTCTCCGGTTCTCCTGCTGCTGCTCCAGGGATGCTAACGCTGTAGTTTCTGGCCTTTTCAGTCATTTGCGAATGTCCATTGTGAAGATAGAAAAATATAGCTGTAGCTTGCGCTTGGAAATCTGTGACCTTTTTTTCCCCTTGTGTCGAGAAGACGCACTGACAACATAATGTAAGACCTGTGATGGGTTCAAGGACAACTGGAAACAACTGTTGCACAACTGTTCATTTTGGTTTTAACAAGTCAGTGGTGTTTTTTCAGAGTTTTGGGTTGTTTTGAACACGTTATAGACTGAAAACAATTAAAAAAAACATCCCCCTTCTGGTTTTTTGACAAATCGCACCCTGGTTGTTACTATAGTTCTCCCCGTATTCTCCAGGTTCTCCAGGTTCTCCCGGTTCCTCCTGTGCTGAGGATAATTGTTGACTCACACAAACGATGGAGGTCACACTACGACTCACCTCCAGATGCGATGTTTCCCCAGCCGGTGACCCAGGAGCTGGTGCCGTTGTGGAAGCTGCTGCCTGAAGCAGCCAGGCAGACGGGGAGGATGTTGTTGTTGAAGGTAACAGGTGAGGAGAGCTTCAGGAGCGCGACATCGTTGTCCGAGGTGGACGAGCTGTAGTTGGGATGATTGATGACCTGGATCACGGTCCGACTCACTTCGTTAGTGTTGGTTCCCTCTAGTGTCTGACGGCCCAGAGACACCACCGTGCCAATGGCGACCCCACTGCAGAGTTAGAGGAGAAACCTTTAGAGATTTTTCAGTTTCCATATCTGTTGGTGATCACCAGTGTTGGTTTGGTCACTTCTTACCAGTGAGCTGCTGTCAGAACCCACTCACTGTTGATGAGCGATCCTCCACAGAAGTGACCCCCCCTTTGCAGGCTGACCTGCCAGGGCCAGCTGCCCTCGATGGCCACCTCACCTCCAACGATCCTGGTGTTGAGTGAAGCTCTGCCACACACTGACAGGACAGAGGCTCAGGGTGAGCGACACACCCACATGTTTACACTTTACAGTATGACGTGATATATGACATGTGATAGAGACTGGAACCACTTACCACTGAGCTGTGCACGGCACTCTGAAAAACAAGAACAAAGAAAAACATGTGAAGGACAATCCCAACTTTTTCAGCCAATCCCAGCAGACATTTGTTTAAAGGCGGGGCGACACCTGGTCAGGTGACTTGTCCATCACAGGGACAGAAACAAACCTCACACCAACTTCCATTCAGCTTCCAATTCGCCTAATGCCTAAATGTGCATGTACAGTGGTATGCAAAGGTTTGGGCACCCCTGTACATTTTCATGATTTTCCTTTATAAATCATTGGTTGTTTGGACAATAAATGTCAGTTAAATATATCATATTGGAGACAAACACAGTGATATTTGAGAAGTGAAATAAAGTTTATACGATTTACAGAAAGTGTGCAAGAATTATTTATACAAAATTAGGCATGTGCACAAATTTAATATTTTGTTATTGATTTCAAAACCTTTAGCACTAATTATTGGAACTCAAAATTGGTTTGGTAACCTCAGTGACCCTTGACCTCCATACACAGGTGAATCCAATCATGAGAAAGGGTATTTAAGGAGGTCAATTGTAAGTGTTTCTCTTCTTTGCATCTTCTCTGAAGAATATGGGAGCCTCAAAACAACTCTCAAATGACCTGAAAACAATGATTGTTCAACATCATGGTTTAGGGGAAGGATACAGAAAGATATCTCAGAGATTGGAACATTGTGAGGAATGTGAAGACCACAGGAACAGTTCTAGTTAAGGCCAGAAGTGACAGACCAAGAAAAATCTCAGATAATCAGAGGTGAAGGATGGTGAGAACAGTCACAGTCAGCCCACAGACCAGCTCTAAAGACCTACAACATCATCTTGCTGCAGATGGTGTCACTGTGCATCGTTCAACTATTCACTTTACACAAGGAGATGCTGTATGGAAGAGTAATGCAGGAAAAGCCTTTTCTCTGCACCCGCTACAAACGGAGTCGCTTGAGCTATGCTAAAGCACAGAAGCTAAAATAGAGTTATTTGGGCAAAACAAGGGGCGTTATGTGTGGTGGAAAAAGAACACAGCATTCCAAGGAAAACACTTGCTACCTACAGTAAAATGTGGTGGTGGTTCCATCATCATGCTGTGGAGCTGTGTGGCCAGTGCAGGGACTGGGAATCTTGTTAAAGATGAAGGTCGCATTGACTCCACTGAATATCAGCAGATTCTGGAGAACAATGTCCAGGAATCAGTGACAAAGTTGAAGTTGTGTCGGGGCTGAATCTTTCAACAAGACAACGACTCTAAACACTGCTCAAAATCTACTAAGACATTCATGCAGAGGAACAAATACAACGTTCTGGAATGACCATCTCAGTCCACAGACCTGAATATTATTGAACATTTGTGGTGTGATTTAAAGTGGACTGTTCATGCTCAGAAACCATCAAACCTGACTGAAGTGGAGATGTTTTGTAAAGAAGAAAAGGTCCAAAATACCTTCAGCCAGAATCCAGAATCTAATTGGAAGCTAAAGGAAGCGTTTAGAGTCAGTTATTTTAAACTTGTGCACATGCCTAATTTTGTTTAAATAATTCTTGCACACTTTCTGTAAATCATATCAAACTTTATTTCAAATATCTCTGTGTTTGTCTCTTATATGATATATTTAACTGACCTTTCTTATTCAAACAACCAATGATTTAAAAAGGAAAATCATGAACATTTACAGGGGTGAACATTACAGGGGTGAACATTACAGGGGTGAACATTACAGGGATGAACATTACAGGGATGAACATTACAGGGGTGAACATTACAGGGGTGAACATTACAGGGGTGAACATTACAGGGGTGCCCAAACTTTGGCATACCACTGTATTTGTACTGTGGGCGGAGGGAGGGGCTCATTTACATATACAAACAAGCCAAAGAAAAAAAAGTTCATCCTTATTTGTTCCTACAGGGGGCAGTAGAGAATTAAGCTAAAATAACTTCATTATCACATTCATGTCTTAATTCATTTTTTTAGGCGTTTTGAAGCCTGATTGACCTCAGTGACACAACGTGACCACATGAGGCAGCAGAGGACCAGCTGCTCCTTGTTGGGGATTTCTGAGCCCCATAACCTTTAAGGACCTTTTCAGCTTCTCAAGACCTGGTTTTAGAGTGAGGCACTTCAAAACACTCAAACACAAATATCCTCTTCCTCTCTCTCTTTCTTTGGTGTTGATTATACTTTTAGCTCATACGTGTAATAAACACACTCTCCGTCTTTGACCTTTCACCTCAGTGTGTCACCTGACGCACTCAGACCGGTTCAGCCTGTATTTTCACAGGATTTAACTTTGTTCTCAGCGTCATGTTTGTTGACAGACGAGAATGTTAACACTTGACAGCTGATGATAATCTGTCTTCACACAGAAATGTGCAGGTTTGAGCAAGATCTCTAAACTGTGAAGCTACTATTCACATATTTATTTACGAGTGCAGCTGTGATGACGACGTTTGAACTGTGGAGGGCAGCAACACACCTCTCAGACTACAACCTGCCGCAAATTAAGATTAGTAGAAGAAAAATAAGAATTGACCTAGTTTATAAAAAGGGGGAGGAGTCTGGGTTGGATAAGGGAGTGATGAAAAAATGGACTCTGTAAACACTGTAGTGCACATGCCAGGCCTCTGTGTGGCACTGTGGCGCTGCTACACCAAACCAAACTTTATTTTATAAATAAAGCTTTATCTGAACATCGTCCCACCAACAGGTGACGCTCATCGACAGAACGCATTCCCCAACCCTAACCAGTTAATGACTAACACTAACCTAAACCATAACCAGTTAACGACTAACACTAACCATAACCAGTTAATGACTAACACTAACCTTAACCATAACCAGTTAATGACTAACACTAACCATAACCAGTTAATGACTAACACTAACCATAACCATAACCAGTTAATGACTAACACTAACCTTAACCATAACCAGTTAATGACTAACACTAACCATAACCATAACCAGTTAATGACTAACACACTAACCATAACCAGTTAATGACTAACACTAACCATAACCATAACCAATTAACGACTAACACTAACCTTAACCAGTTAATGACTAACACTAACCTTAACCATAACCAGTTAATGACTAACACTAACTTTGACCTTAACCAGTTACACTAACCTTAATGGTTAATGACTAACACTAACCTTAACCAGTTAATGACTAACACTAACCTTAACCATAACCAGTTAATGACTAACACACTAACCATAACCAGTTAATGACTAACACTAACTTTGACCTTAACCAGTTACACTAACCTTAATGGTTAATGACTAACACTAACCTTAACCAGTTAATAACTAACCCTAACTCCCTTAAATGAGGACCGTAACATTTTTACCATTTTGTCCACATGTTAACGATTTACGACGACTTTCTAAAAGAACGGAATTACAACTCGCTCGTTATGACTCCGCCCACGTGGAGGAGGAGCTATGAAGTCATGGAAAACCAGACCAAACAGTGCAGAGTCAGAGAACTGCTCTCTGTCTCCCCCTGTGTCCATCAGTGGTACTGCAGCCTCACAGCAGGACTCTGCTCTTCTTCTCTCATTCATTTCCTCATCTTTCAGGATAGATTTTAAATAAAGTGATTTTGAAATAAGAGATTTTCTGAGTTTTAACCTGGTTTTCAGGACGTGAAGGATCAGCTAACAGTTAGTCACCAGTGAGCGGTTAACTGTTTAGAAAAGTCACTGACGAGTTATGATAACTATGACTCTAGTGAGTCATGACTAAAAAAGAGAAACGGTTATAGAACTGTGCGAATATACAATATGTGAAGAGGAGAAACTCTGGATTTGCTTTACAGGGACTTTAAAATGGTTACATTTGAATATATTTATCTCATTTAGTGTGAAATATAAAGAAATTCACTTAAATAGTTATACTTAACACTATTGATGAGTATATTTAACTGGATATGTATAATATACAAGGGTTCCAAAAGGGTTCTTCTACAAGGGCTGAGGTTCTACCTGGAACCGTTTTCTTCTGAAAAACGTTTTTCAAGGGTTCTTGGTGGAACTAATGGTTCCAGTAAGAACCATTTTGATCCATAGAACCCTTTAAAACCCTTTTCCTGAATAAAGGGTTTTAAAAGGGTTCCAGGTGGAACCTTAATAAAAAAGGTTCTACCTGGAGCCAAAAATGTTCTCCCATGAGGACAAGCCGAAGAACCATATATGGTTCTACTTAGCACTTTTATTTCTAAGAGTGTATATGTGTGTGTGTGTGTGTGTGTGTATATTCCTGTGGGGGTGGACCATGAGTCGGACAGGTGAGCTGGATTATTCTGACTGGAACATAAAGAGCACATCAGTGTGTGTGTGTGTGTGTGTGTGTGTGTGTGTGTGTGTGTGTGTGTGTGTGTGTGTGTTCAGTCCTTACCTGGTGTCGTCAGCAGAGTGAACAGAGTGGTCACACACACCACTGTGGCTGTGGAGAGAGTCATGGCTGAAAGTGTGAAGCGTCTGTTCTGACTCTGCATTAATAACCTTCACCTCTCTCTCTCTCTCTCTCTCTCTCTCTCTCTCTCTCTCTCTCTCTCACACACACACACACAACAAACACACCTCTCTCTACCTATCATTCACCTGTCAGGACACGCCCACCATCTGTCAGTCAAACACCTGCTGCTGATGCTGGAAAAGTTAGTCCATGTTATTTGAAGTGTGAGTGTGAATGAGCTCATGATACATGGTGCAGCACTGACTGAGCTGTGAGCGCCCCCTGTGTCCACCATCTACGTCAGTTTAAGTCCACGACATCTGAAGAACACGTTCACGTCTTTATCTTCACTGTTAGACGGACTTTAACAACAGGAAACTGATGTTTGTAAACCACTCACTCTCCCACACCAAAGCCCATAGAGAAAACCAGTGATTTTAGCTCACAGGGACACAGGAGCTGCTGGTCCTCTGCTGCCTCGTGTGGTCACAATTAAATATTTTAAAAGCTGAATTCACTAAAATCAGTCATTGTAAGTTAGTGATGGAGGCAGCAGTGGATCAACAACTCCTGTGAACTCCTGTGTCTCTGTGATGTTAAAATCACTGGTTTACTCTATGGACTTTGGTGTGGGAGAGTGAGTGACTTTGGTGTGGGAGAGTGAGTGGTTTCCAAACTTCAGTTTCCTGTTGTTAAAGTCTGTCTAACAGTGAAGATAAAGACGTGAACATGTGACGTAGACATCGTCGACTTAAACTGACGTAGATTTTATGATCCAAGTCTTTTGCTCAGTGGTTCAAGTTGTTCTTTGTGTCACAGTGAGAAACTTTCCCTTAGATATGATTAAGACGAGGTCATTTCCTCGTCCGTCTCAACATTCTTTACTCAGGTATTTCAGGTTTTGTCTTGGAAAATGACATAAGGCTTTAAAACAGCATGACCTTCACAAACGCTGCTTTGTTTTCACTTTGGCTCTGAGTTGATGAAAGTTTAAGTCTAACATTATTATGTGCAGCACTTCCTCCTCAGGAACAAACTGGTCGAACAACATCAGAGTGTGTGTGTGTGTGTGTGTGTGTGTGTGTGTGTGTGTGTGTGTGTGTGTGTGTGTTTCTCAGCAACACTGTCCGACATCACACAACGTTAGAGTTTCACGTCTGTAGCGATAACGACTGAAGACAGAGGAGAAAAACACAAAGATCCATAAGTGTGTGGACACACCTGTGACGGTGTCTCAGACTTTGTCCTCATCTCAAGTGAAGTCAACACTTTGGACAATGTCTGTGTCAACAGTCTGAGGACGGACATTTTTGTCCCAGTGCACAAAGCAACCACAATAAAGACGAGGTTTGACGTCAACAATTGTCTCCCCTTGACTCAGTACGATCGAGGACTCTGACCGAACCTTTTGAATAACGTGTTCCCCTCCTCGCCAGAGGTGGCGCTGCATCAAGAAAGACTGAAGAAGAAGACAAGACTTTGGGCCAATTCCAATTCCTATCTTAACCCTCAACCCTTAATCTTAATTGGCCTCAAAACCAAGTGTTGAGGGTTATTTTGTCACTTAGAAATGGGACACCCCTTAAATGCAGATACGTCTTCAGACTGTAGGGGGCAGAATAACACCAAAGCTGCGTCCAGTCTGTCAACTCCAAAAAAGAAGAAGAAGAAGAAGAACACATTTACGTCAGGATTATTTATTATTTATTTGTTATTAGGTTGTCAGTTAGTTATAAGATGATACTCATACAAATATTCAGCTGACAGTTACCACACACCACGACTTATTGAAAAGTAAACCACACCGGCCGACTATTGACAAAAGATCGTAAAATAAAAATAAATGTTAGGCAACAATGACGTCAATAATCCATAATATGGGCCTAAACTAAGATCATTTTTATATCTCTATTAACAAAGAAAATACTTCATTTGTATCGTACTCGTTTCACTGCTTTCGACGCCATCTTTCTTATGTGAAAACACGCAATGCATTCTGGGTAGCCCTTGCTCCCAAGGGTGGTCTCGGAAAATCTCAATATTGAGGGCGATACAGCCCTTAAACTTGGCCTCAACTTAATTTTTCTGAGAATCAGGACAGAACTTGGACTAGAGGGAGAACATTTATGAGATTAAGCAAGGAATTGGAATTCACCCAAAGACTGAAGGTGAAAACTGTGTTTCCTCCATCCATCTTCTACTACTAATCCGAGGTTGGGTCGAGGGGGTCGTAGCTTGAGCAGAGAAGCCCAGACTCCTCCTCCCAGTGGGACGTGGCCAGAACACCTCACCAGGGAGGCGTCCAGGAGGCGTCTTCACCAGGGAGGCGTCCAGGAGGCGTCTTCACCAGGGAGGCGTCCAGGTGGCGTCCTCACCAGGGAGGCGTCCAGGAGGCGTCCTCACCAGGGAGGCGTCCAGGTGGCGTCCTCACCAGGGAGGCGTCCTCACCAGGGAGGCGTCCTCACCAGGGAGGCGTCCTCACCAGGGAGGCGTCCTCACCAGGGAGGCGTCCAGGTGGCGTCTTCACCAGGGAGGCGTCCAGGAGGGGTGCCCGAGCCACCTCATCTGGCTTCTCTCAATGCGGAGGAGCAGCGGTTCTGCTCTGAGCCTCTCCCAGACGACCAAGCTTCTCACCCCATCTCTAAGGGAGAGTCCAGACACCCTGCAGAGGAAACCCATTTCGGCCGCTTGTATCTCGTTCTTTCGGTCACTACCCACAGCTCGTGACCACAGGTGAGGATACGAGCGTAGATCGACCGGTAAATTGACTTCTGCACCAAGACAGACGATGCAGAGTCTACATTACTGCAGACGCCGCACCAATCCGTCTGTCGATCTCTCGTTCCATTTTTCCATCACTCGTAAACAAGACCCAGAGATACTTAAACTCCTCCACTTGGGGCAGGATCTCATCCCCGACCCGAATAGAGCACTCCACCCTTTTCCGGTTGAGGACCATGGTCTCAGATTTGGAGGTGCCGATTCTCATCCCAGCCGCTTCACACCCAGCTGCGAATCGCTCCAGTGAGAGCTGGAGATCACGGCCCGACGAGGCGAACAGGACTAACATCATCCACAAAGAGCAGAGACCCAATCCTGAGCTCACCAAACCGGACTCCCTCAACGCCCTGGCTGCGTCTAGACTTTCTGTTCATAAAGGTTATGAACAGAATCGGTGACGAAGGGAAACCTTGGCAGAGTCCAACTGTCTGAAATGCAGACCAAGCTCTGTACAGGCACCGAATGGCCCTTACCAAGGGTTCCGGAACCCCATACTCCCGGAGCACTCTCCACAGGAGTCCCAGAGGGACACGATCGAACGCCTTCTCCAAATCCACAAAGCACATGTAGACGGGTTGGGCGAACTCCCATGCATCCTCCAGGACCCTGCCGAGAGTATAGAGCTGATCCACCGTTCCACGACCAGGACGAAAACCACACTGTTCCTCCTGGATCCGAGGTTCGACTAACCGACGTCTCTCCTCTCCAGGACCTCCGAAAAGGTCTTACCCGGGAGGCTGAGGAGTGTGATACCCTTGTAGTTGTCACACACCCTTCAGTCCCCCTTCTTAAAAAGAGGGACCACTAACCTGGATCAGCCAATGCAGAGGCACCGTCTCTGACATCCAAGCAATGTTGCAGAGACGCGTCACCCAAGACAGTCCTATAACATCCAGAACCTTAAGGAACTCCAGGCGGATCTCATCCACCCCCGGGGCCCTGCCACTGAGGAGCTTTTTAACCACCTCAGCAACTTCAACCAGAGATAGGACAGCCCACCCCTGGGTCACCAGACTCTGCTTCCTCATTGGAAGGCGTGTCAGTGGGATAGAGGAGATCGTCGAGGTAATTCTGCCACCGACCCACAACGTCCCGAGTCGAGGTCAGCTGCACCCGATCTCCACTGTACACAGTGTTGATGTTACACTGCTTCCCCCTACTGAGTCGCCGGATCGCCGACCAGAACCTCTTCGAAGCCGTTCGGAAAGTCGTTCTCCATGGCCTCACCAAACTCCTCCCACGCCTGAGTTTTTGCCTTAGTGACCGCATTGCACTTGGCCTGCCAGTACCCGTCAGCTGCCTCTGGAGTCCCACAAGCCAAAAAGGCCCAGTAGGACTCCTTCTTCAGCTTGATGGCATACCTGCCACCAACGGGTTCAGGGGTTGCCGCCGCGACAGGCACCAACCACTTTGCGGCCACAGCTCTGGTCAGCCGCCTCGACAATGGAGGCAAAACATGGCCCATTCGGACTCAATGTCTCCTGCCTCCCTCGGGACGGGGGCCCCGGTGACCCGCTTCCGGGCGATGGAGTGTTTAGTCCATTTAATGTTTTCTTCATAGGAGGTCTTTGAACGTCCTACATCAGTGTCTGACGTCATCAACGATCACGTCCAACATCAGTGTCTGAAACAGCGACTAAAAAACCACCAGGAACCAGATTTTATCACCAATCAGTCACTCGCATGTTAGAAGATGAATTCCAGAGATTTTCTCGTGTTTCCAGGAACTAACGATGAGTTCATTTAAAGTCTGGATCTGACAGTGACACGGTTAGTCACACACACACACACATGCACGCACGCACGCACGCACACACACACACAGGTGTGGCAGCAGATTTAACAGGAAAAACCAACGCCTCAGGTCACACAAACGCTGCCAGAAACCATTTCACCATCACATGATGAGACAACAGCTGATGTTTGTCTGACGTATAATTAAAGTCAGTCGTTCTTTACATGAATGTAATGGAAGCAGCTGAATGCAAAAGAACAAAAGAAAAAATGACTTGTGTCATAAAATCTCTGTCAATTTTAGTTTACGATGTTTTTAGAACATGTTTCACGTCCCTGTGAGCTTTGGTGTGGGAGAGTGAGTGGTTTACAAACTTCAGTTTCCTGTTGGAAAAATCTGTCTAACAGTGAAGATAAAGACGTGAACATTTTTGTTTTGACCACAGTTTCCACTCATTCACGCGCTGTAACATGACCTGACTTTTTTCATACTTTTACGTCTAAAACTTAAGTAGACTTCATATCAGAAAATGACTTTTGATACTTACGTAAATATCATAAATTTTAAGACTTTTATATTAAAAAGGGCCATTTCACGTACTGGTTCTTTAACTCAGTTCATACACAGACTAAAGACAGTGGACACAGAGGACACGAGGTCACGTCAGTGTTGGACAAACACTCTTTATTTACATATGAAATTCACTTGATTCAATATTAAATCAAAGTCACTGCACACTTGTTTTTGGTGGTAATGGACGTGATTAAATGGTATTATGGGTTTTTAACTCACAATTTAAAATGTTTTTTTTCAAGAGTCACACGACAGGTTTTTAAATCATAGGCTTATTAAAATGAAGAGGAAGAGAAATGGAACATGACTCGACCCCGACGTTCACGCCTTTGTTTTCTTTTCCAAACCAGAACAGCAGCTCTGTCTTTGTGATTTACAGAAGAGAATTCACATGTTTTATATCATGGTGGACAGACGACGGCCGAGCACCTGTCAGGTCTTCTCAGCTGCTCATGACAATCAATAATATGTTATGTTACCAAAAACATGTCATTTTGGCAGTAGGTGGCGCTGTTCACATCCATTTCCAGACATCTTTGATGACATAAAATATCACACTGGACCTTTAATTGTCAAATGTTTTGATCACAGATAAAGTTGTGATTGAGTTGATGGATTTTTTGGCCTCTGAAACTCGCTATAAATAAACAAAAATCCTGCTGTTCAATTTAGTTATGGTGTGTGTGTGTGTGTGTGTGTGTGTGTTATTGCAGCCTCTTTGCTTTTCTTCAGGTGGCCATTGATGCCGAGTTTGTTTTATTAAACGACACCACACCTTCACCAGGAGTGTGAACAGACGTGGAAAGAAAGAAAGAAAGAAAGAAAGAAAGAAAGAAAGAAAGAAAGAAAGAAAGAGGTGGACGATGATTACGAGGACGAGAGTTTGTTCTGTTCTATCAGTACGGACGACCTCGACGCTCCTGCCTGTGGTCACCCCTGAAACACACACACACACACACACACATTATGACTTTAATCTCAGAATGAATTTCTTTCTAAACATTATTGAGATTAATCCGACTTAAATCTGAAAATGTTCCATAATGTGTCACATGTCCCCTCGTCATCTTTGTAGATTTGTTTTTTAAATATTTATATAAACATAACATAGCATAGCATAACATAACAAAACATTACAAAACATAGCATAACATAACATAGCGTAGCATAACATAGCGTAGCATAACATAGCATAGCATAGCATAACATAACATAACATAACATAGCATAGCATAGCATAGCATAGCATAACATAGCGTAGCATAACAACATAGCATAGCATATGTAGCATAACATAGCATAGCGTAGCATACATTGTTTTAATATTAATTGGTTTTGTTTAACTTGAGTGAATCTGACCTTGCGTCCATTTTGCCAGGGCCGTATCCTCCGCGGTCTCCACGGTCACCTCCTCGCCCCCCTCTGAAGCCCCCACGGTCGCCGCCGCGGCCCCTGAAGCCGCCACGATCAAAGCCTCTGCGCTCGCCCCCGTAACCTCCTGACAGTAGAGCAGAGCAGACCACATGACCTTTAACTGACCTCTGACTGACTATTAACTAACCTTTAACTAGCCTTTTAACTGACCTCTTAACTGACCTCTAACTGACCTCTAATTGACCTCTGACCTTTTCACAGTCCATTCAGTGACCTGTGGCCCATGTGTGCTGCAGATTTGCTGAGTCACAGTTTGATGCTACAGATTTGCTGAGTCACAGTTTGGCGACATGAACCTGTGACTCACAGTGTAAATAAACTTCCAGATTATAATGACAGGCTTCTGTCGTCTTTGTGCAGTGAATCATTCACAACCACACAAAAAAACAGACGTGTTGTGGTTTTAAAAATGAATTAATTAGTGTTGACGATCATCGAAGAATAAATCATTCAAACTGAATCCTTTCCAGGTTTGAGAAACTCTGACTTTGAGTGAACAGATCGTCATTAGCCTTAATTACAAAGTTTAAATTAAACAAAAAA
>NC_139811.1:917671-962671 GCF_963457635.1 Microchirus variegatus
AATGATCCCAATCTGCTTAAAAAAGTCAGCCACTGATTCCACAGTGTAGTCGTCGCCCAGGCCTTGTACAAAGATGGTGTTGTTATCAGAGTTATCCTGGTCCTGCACTGTTCGAAGAAAAGCAACAACACAAAGCTGAATCATGAAAACACAGATAGAAAACAGAAAACAGAGGATAGATTTACACGACGAGTCCGGTGAGTTTTATTTTAATGTCAAATGCACCTGATGTTATGATATGATTGGTGGTTAAAGCACAATGTTTAGGTCTTCTTCTTCTTCTAAGGATAGATTTTAAAATCTTATTTTTGGTTTTCAAAGCACTGAATGGTCTTGGACCAAAAGTACGTCCTGGACTTATATGAGTTCCCTATGAAGCATCCAGAGCTCTAAGATCATCAGGACTCAGTTCTTCTGAGGTCTGCTCTGCTCTGTCAGCTCGTGGAAAACAGGCCACGCTTTTATCTCTGATAATGTTAAAAATGATGTTCATGTCATTTTCATGTCTTGCTTTTATTCTGTGATTTTTCGATGTATTTCTTGCGTTGCTCTGTGAACAGTGATATACAAATAAACTTCAAACCTTGTAATTGCAATTAAAATAGCCGGCTGATAAATGTGACGATAAACTGTCTCAGTGTTAAGCCCAATTTATACTCCTGCGTAAAGTGCTCTGCGTAGGTTACGCAGAGTCCTCTGCGTCGACGCAAAACCTGTTGTAGAGCCTCTGCGTCGTCTCCGACTGCACAGAATATTTTTTAAGTGTCCGTCACTCCGTCAAGGGACAACGGAGACGGCAAGAGCTGCGATTGGTCCTCAGGACAGGCCGAGCGAAGCTGCTCTGTGCCGGCTCACAGTGAGCACCAAGCGTCCTCAGAAGCGGAGCTGAACACCGCCGACTTCGTCGCTGCCAAACTATAAATACGTCATATCTTAACACACACAGCACATGTTTAGACTCTAAATGGCCAATTTCTCGCCTCAAATTATCTTAAAACTGCGTTCCGTGACACAGAAAAGTGACAAACGGCCACTGTTTCAACAACAACAGTCTTTCTCCCTCGGACGCCATTGCTCACTGTAGCCAAAAGCACAACAACGTTGCGCAGCGACCCCTACTGATCGGGCGGGAAATTGCAGCGCCTCATCCGTCACCACGACGCAGAAGTATAAAGGCTCGAGTGGTCTACGTGGTGACGCAGACGGATAACTGGACTTCCTCAAAACTCGACTGGCAGCAGACATTTTGTGCTTGGTTTTAATAAAGCTTTAAAATTGTTTCTGTTGTGTGTTGCTGGTGGAAGTTGGGAGGAGGGAGTCTCTTTAATTCTTGCTGTGATCAGGTTTTTCCCCTAGGCCTGGTCGTAACAACAAGTTTACATTTCACAGAAGAGATGGTTTTTGTCGACTCTCAGCTGATGTGTTTTACTGTGGTAATGAGCGCGTGCAGTCTGACTGAAATACCAGAGGGGGAGGGGCTTCACAACACACAGGAGGTCACCATAGCAACCGATAAAATGTGACCCAATAATAATAGACTTACTGAAGCCTCCGGGTCCTCCAGGTCCTCCAGGTCCATGTCCTGGATCTCTTGGTCCTTGAGAGGACAAAAAACACAAATGAGTTGTGGGAGTGAACACACACACACACACGCGCACGCGCACACGCACACGCACACACACACAGCGCTAGCAGGAGGCGTGAATCTAACGTGATATCGCAGACCTCCGACGACACGTCAGCACGTCAAAGCATGACTTTAACCATGTTGAGATACGACATTCCAACATGAATCTGACGCCGTCATTAAATCACTCTTCTGCGTCGACTGTAATTACATTTCTCAGAAGCCTCCGACAGAATTAGAACTACGTTATTATGAGTTGACCAAAACCAGACTGTGCACATTATTGACCTGGAGAACATTCTGTGGCCCAGGATCAGGCATTTATTATTTATGATGCATTTATTGATCAACGGTCTCTGGCTTGAGCACATGAGAGCCTTCAGTGGACCATGTTGAAGCACCTCCTTCATCCCTTTGTCTACTTTACATTTCCCCCACAGTTCAACACAGACTCACGACGTTTGACACTGAACAGACTTTCATTCATCGGTTCATCTCAGGTCGGCTCGCAGGCCTTCACCAGAACAACATGATATCGTGGCTTTCTCTGAGCGATTGTGAGCCACTCACCCTGGGTTTAAACAGACCTTCACCACTTTGACCATTTAACACTTGTTTTTCACACACTTCACCTCGACTTAATTGGGTTTTTAATTTGACCCAATCAATCTGTTTTGGACCGGTTTAAATCACCTGTGATGTTTTCTGGATCTGTCCAGAAACCAGAACCACCAGAACACAAACATGTGAACCCTGTCACCAAACCTGTAATCTGGATCAGATCCATACGAAAGTTAATCTGACGATGGAGACGCCGTGGAAACGCTTCAACAACGCAAACCTCCTGGTGATGAGGAAACACTGAGAAAGTAAACAAAGACTTAAGAAAAGGATTCTCGTGGTTTAAGCTGTTTTAATGAAAAGTCTGGAGCAGTTTCTGCTGTATTTTTACACACACACACACACACACACGGACAGACACACACGGACACAGATAGACAGACAGACAGACAGACAGACAGACACACACACACACAGACACACAGACAGACAGACAGACAGACAGACACACACACAGACAGACAGACAGACACACAGACAGAGACACACAGACACACACACAGACAGACACAGACACACACAGACAGACACACAGACAGACAGACAGACAGACACACGGACACAGATAGACAGACAGACAGACAGACCGACAGACAGACACACACACACACAG
Organism: Microchirus variegatus; assembly: GCF_963457635.1. Taxonomy (NCBI): domain Eukaryota; kingdom Metazoa; phylum Chordata; class Actinopteri; order Pleuronectiformes; family Soleidae; genus Microchirus; species Microchirus variegatus. The sequence goes on from NC_139811.1 coordinate 920,533, forward strand.
ACAGACAGACAGACACACACACAGACAGACAGACAGACAGACAGACACACAGACAGAGACACACAGACACACACACAGACAGACACAGACACACACAGACAGACACACAGACACAGACACACACAGACAGACACACAGACACAGACACACACACACAGACAGAGACACACAGACACACACACACACAGACAGAGACACACAGACACACACACACACAGACAGACAGACAGACACAGACACACACAGACAGACACAGACACACACGCACACAGACAGAGACACACACACACACACACACAGACAGACAGACACACACACACACAGACAGACAGACACACACACACACAGACCTGAATGACAGATATAGTAGGGAGGTTAAGTGACTTTTGACTTAAAGTCATGATGCAAAGGTCCCCTTTGGTATGGAAGTACATTAGGACCATACAAATAAATGTATCCTAAGACACAAGTGAGATCACACTTCGTATCGGAAATAAACACGTTTTTTCAAAAATGGCCGCCAATGTGTCGAAAATACTCTTGAGCCCATATCTTTGCTTCTGTTATAGCTACAATGACAAATTTGGTGTCAAAGTGTACATTTTGGGGGTCAAGGAATCTAATAAAATAGGTTTCAAGTTTAAGAAACCAATATTTTTCCCCTTATTATGACAATTGGGGGTAAAAACGCACATTTCACATTGTGTCATCAAACTGTGTCATCAAAGTGACTTTATTTATATTTTCCTTCAAAAACATTAATGTTGTATTTAAGCAGTGCAGCTACTTCTGTACATTACATTTGTCCTAAGTAGCATGAGATTTTGACCAGTCAGGAGTAGCTTATGCATCAGTTCCTGCGACAACACATCCCATCTGTGACAGCTGTTCAAGGTCTGAGGTGAAAGGTTAACACTTTGAGGGACACATGATTTACCCATTGAATAGAAAAATGTGTTTAATGTTATATAACTAATAACTAGCTAACTAGTTAGCTTGGGTAAGGGTTACCCTACAGATGGAAAAAACATTAGATCCCTCTTCATCATTCAAGCTGCGAAACAATCCTGAAAGATTGCAGTCGTGTAACAAAGAAGCTGTCGACAACATCCAGGAGCTGAAGACATGAGGGGATCTGCCTGAGTTTATAGTGGATATTAGTGGTGGTAGTCAGGATGCAGTTCAGCTGATGATTCAAGCTGATTGTTTATCCTCAATGAGTTGCTTGAATATGTCGAGGACTATCGTTGCTCAGGGGAATCACTGGTGATGTGTGACTCGACAGCCTTCAATGACGAGCATATTGCTAATCTCGGATTTATAAACATTAAATGCAACACCACATGCCTTCGGGAGGATATTGAACGCCCGATTCCTGACATCAGATCAGTCCAAATTAATTGTGTCTGGTCCCTTGTATTTGATGATGACCTGAGCAGAGCTGTTGTTGACATGAAAAATAACACATCTACTGATGTCTCCATCATCTTCCAAGCAGCCAAAATCTTTCGGCAAGAGTATCTCCCCATGAATCATGCTTTTACAGGTTCCTTCCCAACTTCATGTGAAGCTGATTCTATCCCTCCCATGCTGAGATCATTCTTACACATGCTTCTTGATGGATCGGGTATTGATCAGCCATCTCCTGGACCTGAGAAATCCCAGGATGCAACTTCCATTGGGCAGCAAATAATATTCAACTCTGCAAGATGCAGCTCAGAAACCAGCTTCGCTATATCTGGCAATGAAACTACACCAGCAAAGTGGTAGTAGATATCTGGTGGAGACCATGCATTAAAGAGGATGTGTGTCATATGACCGCTTGAAAACATTCAGCATAGAGTTAGTGAATTCGGTGATCAGTCACTGGAGCAGATTGGTGTTGTGGTCCCACCACAGGCAGTCAAGGTTATCAATAGTGGTTTTGATAACATTGACCACAGCCCATCATCAAAAATAGCAACATCAGCCCTCCATGGTACATGCATCAGCATCATTCAACAGCACTTCTCTTTAGACAGTCAACAGACTGAGAATCTGACTGACATCCTAGATCCAGCTGAAATGGGGAAGAAGCTTGTGAAATCCTTGCCACCTCACTAAACAACAATGGATCTGGATGTGTCACTGCCACCTGATGAGGTTTTGTATGTTCCTGCCCTGAATACCAACAGTCATCCTCATCCAGCCTCCCGTCCTCTCATCAGTGTGATTGAAGAAGGTTAGAGAGAGGTTAGTGGTTAGAGAGAGTCAGAAACCTTCTCGTGAAAGAGAACCTTCAATCCGGAGAATGGATCTCATGGGCTGCATATTATGACAGCATCACAGAGGCTACTTCAGCCCCTTGCTTGGCATGCAATAAAAGTACTCAGACAAACAATCAGCTACCTTAATCCAGGTCAGACACCAGTAATGGTACCTTATCAACCACTCCTCACACTGGCCAAGTAACTTTAGTGGAAGTTTCCCCAGACAGAGCTTGGCGAGGATTCCTTTCTGGTAACATTGGGGCCAATGCATACAGAGAAGATGCTGTGGAGTGTGTCTGGTGACTGACTGGATGGCAGCGGGTGAACCACAGCTCTTACTTAAAGTGGCATCTCGATTTGTGTTAACTAGGGATGCACCTATTGTCAGTTTTTGGGCCAATTGCAATTTCCGGTTATTCAGGGAGTTTGACCTGCCGATACCGATTTTAACTTCTCTTTCTGTCGACTCTCTGAGTTAACTTGCCATCTCCTCCTCTCCACCTGCACCAGCTCATGTCTTAACGTGTGTTGCTGTTGAGGCGTGCTTTTGATCATGTGGTGTGCACGTGCATTTGACCGCCATATCTCTGTCTGACCGGCCCGGTCGCCGTTCATGGCCGGTCACGTGAAAATTGGCCAATTCTGGTCACCAGCCGATCAATCGGTGCATCCCTAGTGTTAACCACATTTGCAGAACCCGATACGTGCATCAGGTGTCTGGAGCTACTCTCTATGTGCTCATGAAGATTATGATCAGTACATGGAGCTATGCAAATGTTGCATGCAGAGGCAGCCTTGCATGTCTCTCTGTGGATGTCATGGCTCATGTTCCCACAGTGGTACAGACATATAGGGAATCATCTTAGTGTTGTAAATGGAATGTGTTTTTGGCATGCGTTTTTTAAATAAAAAAATGTATATTTTACCTCCAATTGTCATGGTAAGGAGAATAGTATTATTATATATTATATAGAATATATAATATATTTTTAGTCTTGGAACCTATTTTATTGGATTCATTGACCCCAAAAATTTACACTTTCACACCAAATGTGTTATTTTAGCTATAATAGAAGCAAAGCTATGGGCATCTCAAGTACGGTCGGAGACCATTTTGAAAAAGATTTGCGTATTTTAGATATAAATTTCTAATTTATTTCTATGGCCCTAAGGTACTTCCATGCCAAAGGGGACATTTGCATCATGACTTGAAGTCAAAAGTCACTTAACCTCCCTACTATAATATCCACTATAAACTCAGGCAGATCCCCTCATGTCTTCAGGTCCTGGATGTTGTCGACAGCTTCTTTGTTACACGATTGCAATCTTTCAGGATTGTTTCGCAGCTTGAATGATGAAGAGGGATCTAATGTTTTTTCCATCTGTAGGGTAACCCTTACCCAAGCTAACTAGTTAGCTAGTTATTAGTTATATAACATTAAACACATTTTTCTTTTCAATGGGTAAATCATGTGTCCCTCAAAGTGTCACTTTGATGACAGTTCGATGACACAATGTGAAATGTGCATTTTTACCCCCAATTGTCATAATAAGGGGATAAATGTTGGTTTCTAAAACTTGAAACCTCTTTTATTAGATTCCTTGACCCCCAAAATGTACACTTTGACACCAAATGTGTCATTGTAGCTATAACAGAAGCAAAGATATGGGCTCAAGTGTATTTTCGGCGTATTAGCGGCCATTTTTGAAAAAACGTGTTTATTTCCGATACAAAGTGTGATCTCACTTGTGTCTTAGGATACATTTATTTGTATGGTCCTAATGTACTTCCATACCAAAGGGGACCTTTGCATCATGACTTGAAGTCAAAGGCCTATTTTTTGGCCTTAACCTCCCTACTAATATGTTGATTTACCAGTTGAAGGAACTGAACGACAGAAAGAGGAAATGATGAGAAGTTCAAACACAGTGGTGTAAATAATCCTCATCATCCTCCTCTTCCTCACATGACCCTCACACACTGTTCAGTGATCACATGACCATGATGCAGCAGAACAGTGTTTCTTTGCTGAGGCCACACCCCCTCGCACCGACACACACACACACACACACACCAACCACCTTTTCCTTATTTCACATGGAGTGAATTGGATTTTATTCACTTTGAGAAATGTCTGAGACCACACAGGTCTGACCTCTGACCTCTGACCTCTGTGACCTCTGACCTCACAGATGACTCAGCATTTACAGAGTTACATGAACAGGTGATGGTGTCAAACCTTTACATTTCTACCAGTTTTTAACTCTCACTTCAGCTTATGACAGAGTGATTCATTATGACAGAATGCTTACGTTTATATATATATATATATATATACACACACACACACAATTATTCAATTGTGAAAAAAAAACTGAATTAATCGTCACCAATTTTGATTATTGATTGTGTTTTTTTTTTTTAACAATTAAAGCCAAGTTTCAGTGATTTTTCAGCTTCTTAAATGTGAATATTTTCTAAGTTTCTTTGCTCTATAGAACGACAAAATCATTCAATCTGAATTATTTTTGGATGCGATTCAAATTACATCATCATTTCCAGGTTCGACAAACTTTTTTTATTTTTTTTTTTAGCTGAATGGACGATGAAAAAATAATCCTTAGTTGAACCCTAACTGCTAGATTTATTTTACATCATTAAAACAAAAACTTTTAAAATGATGATATCATTTTAATCTCTTATTGCCGCCCACGAGTGAACAGTTTTTTTTCTTGACCTGACCACACGCCCTTTGGCCCCCCGGTGTTCGGAGTGTGACGGCCCTGCTGTAGCAGCACTGTCACACTCACAGTAAACCTATTACATGTCATCATTCAAACTGAAGGAACAACAAGCCTTCGCCCTTTGCTTTATCCAAACAACACACACACACACACACACACACACACACACACACACACAGTCAGGTGACATCAGCTACACAGAGCTGATAACATTCACCAGGTTCAATAAAACCAGTTTCACAGGCATCACTTCACTCATCTGGAGAAGCTGCTTTGGATTTTCTCATGTTACTTCACTGATTGTGTAACGTTTGTTAAATCAAGGAAAGTTTTCTGTGACTCATCTTTAGACTCAAACTCCATCCAGTCCTCACACCAAAACACACACAAGAACAGCGCCCTCTGCTGTGCAAAGGTCTGCCACATGAAATGTTGTGCATCATCATCCAGACTAAGGCTGAATCCCAATTCCACCGCTTAGTGTGTGTGTGTGTGTGTGAGTGGCTATGGTAATGCAGCGGGTCTGCAGTCGCTGTAACTGTGTGTGTGTGAACACTCCTCACAGCGTTGCCGCTGATGTCGTTGTTTAGCAGCTGACAGTCGTAAAAACAGAAAAATAGCCCAGGCAACAGACATTACTTGTGAGGACGGCATTTTTGGATTGTTACATCAACAAGCAGCGCATCGGCTTGTTGATGTAACAGTCCGCGAGCGTCAAGTCCGGACGACGTGATGACGTAATGGAGGTGTGTCTCATTTCTTAGGGGAACGTTCGTACCCCTCGCTCCCTCAACTCTGTTTTGAGGGCCAAGGGGAACTCCGACAAAGGGGGAGGGGGAAGGGGGAGGGCTAAGGGGTGGAATTGGGATTCAGCCTAAAAGTTCACTGGGCCGAGCTTCATGTTTATATAATTGCACTGCAGTGCAGACATAAAATGTAGATTGGCGAGACGGGCCATTAATGTGTTTTTTGAGATTATTAAACAGTTATATTTAATATATATATATATATAATTAAAAATAAGATCCATTACTGAAAGCTTTTTTTTGTATATGTGAATATATGAATATGTGAACATGTTCTGCTTTCTTTGCTCCAGAAAACAAAGAAATCATTAGAAACGGAATCGTTTTGGTTTGTCGACAAAAACAAGACATTTGAGAACATCGTCATTTCCAGGTTTGATCAACACTGTTGAACATTTCCTTGTATCACGTATACGTTCATTGTTAATAGAACATACATTTCACATTATAACGTTTATGACATAGTTCATAGTATAAGGATATATGTGTTGTTGTGGTGGGCCTAACTAACCAATGTTGTCTTTGTGACAGGAACAGTTTCTGGGTGACTTGATTAAAAATGTCTGAAGTGATGATTGATTGATGATTTTCCCTGAACCGAGGTCACTCTCACACTCTTTTCCACGACACAGTCCCAACTCAGCTCAACTCCATCAGTGATAGAACCTGGTACCTGGTCAGAGAGTGTCGTCACTGAAGAGTCGTGAACGCCACGTCCGACACAAGAATTTAAGACAACGATGTCCAAGTGTAGATTCAAGTTAAAAAAGTCATCAATCGGGAACACGTTCAGCTGTATTTCAGTTCAGAGTCTGAAGTACTGAACCATTCTGTCAACACATATTTTAAGCCCACATAGAGTGGTCCTGTTGCACATATATGTTAGTTATGGAGGTCTACTTACATACATTAACTTGTTTTTATGCTCAAAAACCTCCTAGTTGCTGTAAACGAGCCGATAGAAATCTCTCTTTTCTGACGCTGTTCCCCAGCCGCGATATTTCAGACATAAATCTCACACCCAGAAGACAGAGTGTGTTGTAGAGCCTTCCCAACTGTCTTGTGATTGGCCAGTACCCGGAAGTGACATCAGCACAACACCAGCTCTCAGAAGCGCAGCTCCCCCCTCTGGAACGGTGGATGCACTGCTCCTCATTATCAAAATATTGTTTTAACAGTGTTTAAAAATAGCTTCTTCACGACTCCCCGCCTCAGTCCCTTTGACGACCTTTGACCCGGAGTCAGACCCAGAGTCAGAAGACACTGTCGCTCGTGAAACACCTCCACAACGGACGTTATTCTTCTTCTGCAGTTCAATGTACGCAACCAGGATGTGCCCGGACTAGTGCCTGGAGCAGGAGGATCTGCTGTTCAGGAGAACCGCTGTTTACGTAACCGGACTGGGTTTTTTCAGAGATCTCGCTGAGCCTGAGATTACAATAAAACACAGCGTTCTCAGCAGTGGCTGAACTGTTTGTTTAGAACCTTCAGGGCTTCATACACAAGGTAATGACGCAGATACACACTAAAAAACAGCCTTAATTGGAACTTCAGGTCTAGGTCCACTTTAAATGATTGACTTTAACCCAAAACAACTGCTTTAAAGTCACTAGTTTATGTTTGTGTTGTGTAGAAAACCACGTCACCACAGTTTCACGCAACCACGCTGTGATGACTCCGCCCACACTGAGGAGGAGCTATGAAGTCATGGAAAACCAGACCAAACCACGCCGGGACCATGTAGTGGAAAATAATATCTGATTACAATACAATAACTTATTACACACTTTAAACTTGACCTATGACCTCTGATGACCCCTCCCTTTAGTGTTTTTTTGTTTTTTTAAATCACTTACCACCAAACTTATTGAATCCTCCTCGATCGGCCATTCTGATGAAGAGGAAGAAAGAAAGGACACACACTGAAGTCTGGTGCTGACAGCGATTTCTCCTTCACTCTCAGTGTCTTCATTAAACTCAGCCTCGTCTCGTTCAGAGTCTCCTGAACTCACCACAGGAGGCGTTTAAAGACCTCGTCTTTGTTTTCGCTCACTTTCACTAAAATCTTTGGTTTTTGAGTCAATTAACCAACCTAAACATTAAGACTTTTAGTCCCTGGATTGGTGCAGGGTACGTTTGTCCTTATTTTAGGTTGAAGACGGTCTTTATTTTTACCCAAATAAAATGCAGCAAATCCATGAAAACAAGTAGGAGTATTTTTAATTACTACAAGAAGACTGTACGTGTGTGGCAACTTCCCCCACTGTGAAATTTCCCCAAATGACAGCTTAAGAGTGGAAAGCCAGCCTGGAGTGAAGGTAAAAGCCTAGGAGAAGATTCAAAGATTGATTAAAGCAGAGTATGACACAGGGAGGAGGCGGGGACAGGTGAGAAAAGGCAGGTGATGGCGACGTCGAGTGGAAAGTTAGTGCTAGAGAGAGTACATTTAATAACACGTGGTGTTGCTGTGTGAGTGACAGCTTTAGTTTCGCTCAAATCAACACAAATGTTCAATAACCTTAAAGCTGCAGTGCGTAACTTTTAAAAAAACAAAGCGAGTCTCGTCTGAGCTTAACCCCGTTTTACATGACCTTTATTTTGTACTTGGACACACGACTCCAGGTGGTTACCCTGGTTACACCGTTATATTCTGTTCTTTAAACCACGATTGACTCTTTTCCAGAATGATTTTTGGACGATGAAATCAAAGCAGTGGACCAGCGTTTATTCACCAAACAGGTGGAGTTGCCTCATCAATCAACGACTAATAATGCTTTTCCCTCAGTGACAGCAAAGTAAATGTCTTTGGTTTGTTTGAGGATGTTTGCTAAACACGTCACGTTGAATACGTGAGGAAACAATCAAAGATTCAGGGCGACTGGTTCTTTACCATCCAGTTTGGAGTTTTCAGTGCTGATACCATGGTGTTGTAGACACAGACACTCAGGAAACAGTGTTTCAATCTAAATGACATTAAACAGCAGCAGCAGAAGAAGAGATGCATGTGTGTGACTGAGTAAGAAGCAGCTGATGAATGACACGCGTCAGTGCTGCAGCACCATTTCATCCTAAAGTCTGATTCAGACAAATATTGATTCTTCCCTGCGTTGTTTGCTCAGGTTACAGTGACTTATTTGATTTAACACACCCTGTGTGTGGGTGTGTGTGTATATGTGTGTGTGTGTGTGTGTGTGTGTGTGGTGCATTTACATCTAAATATCTAGATATACTGAGAAAGTGTTTAATTTCCTCGTCTGTTAGTTTTCCATTAAACAGTTTTTTACTGGTTTAATTCCAGTTCACTTTGAAGGTGAAAGTGTAAATGAACTCACAGAGACTTGAGTCATTTTACTGCCCTCTACTTTTCAAAATGACACAACTCTATTACTACAATGTCATTTATAATGTTATATTTCTGTTAATAATAAACAACTAGCCACTCTGAGGTGGTGGGAGGAGCCACATAAAGACTTGGACCATGTTGTTGTTTCTTTTTTTTTAAACCATAAATGTTCAGTGTTTTTAGTTTGGAAAGAACAAAAACAACAACATATTATAATAATAATAATAATAATAATAATTTCGTCCCACGTTTGAAAAGTGTTGCTTTGGGATGAATGAACTCGTTTTAACACTCACCCCATTCCTCCTCGTCCTCTTGGTCCACCACGTCCACCTCTGTCAAAACCACGATCATAGCAGCCGCCGCCACGACCTCCAAATCCACCGCTGCCGCCACGGCCCCGGCCTCCACGGCCATCATGACCTCCATATCCTTCATCAGGGCCACCATACCCTCCTCCTCCTCCTCCTCCTCCTCCACTCATCGGAGGGCTGTCACCTCCGTATCCTGAAGGAAAGTGGAGAAAATCAGAGCTAAATCACTTTTCTAGGAGAAACACTGTTTTTGCAAAAATAGCTTTAGCAGATACTCAAAGCAACATTCAGCAAAAAAAACAACGTAAATATACAGCACAAAAGTCAAATCACAAACTCTTGATTTAATCAGTGAGTGAGTGTGAATACTTTCTGTCATTTTTCGACTTCTTAAATGTGAATATTTTCACGTTTCTGTCATTTTTCAGCTTCTTAAATGTGAATATTCTCACATTTCTTAGCTTCTTAAATGTGAATATTTTCATGTTTCTGTCATTTTTCAGCTTCTTAAATGTGAATATTTTCATGTTTCTGTCATTTTTCAGCTTCTTAAATGTGAATATATTCACGTTTGTCATTTTTCAGCTTCTTAAATGTGAATATTTTCACGTTTCTGTCATTTTTCAGCTTCTTAAATGTTAATATTTTCATGTTTCTGTAATTTTTCAGCTTGTTAAATGTGAATATTTTCACATTTCTGTCATTTTTCAGCTTCTTAAATGTGAATATTTTCATGTTTCTGTCATTTTTCAGCTTCTTAAATGTGAATATTTTCACATTTCTGTCATTTTTCAGCTTCTTAAATGTGAATATTTTCACGTTTCTGTCATTTTTCAGCTTCTTAAATGTGAATATTTTCACGTTTCTGTCATTTTTCAGCTTCTTAAATGTGAATATTTTCACGTTTATGTAATTTTTCAGCTTCTTAAATGTGAATATTTTCATGTTTCTGTCATTTTTCAGCTTCTTAAATGTGAATATTTTCATGTTTCTGTCATTTTTCAGCTTCTTAAATGTGAATATATTCACGTTTGTCATTTTTCAGCTTCTTAAATGTGAATATTTTCACGTTTCTGTCATTTTTCAGCTTCTTAAATGTTAATATTTTCATGTTTCTGTAATTTTTCAGCTTGTTAAATGTGAATATTTTCACATTTCTGTCATTTTTCAGCTTCTTAAATGTGAATATTTTCATGTTTCTGTCATTTTTCAGCTTCTTAAATGTGAATATTTTCACATTTCTGTCATTTTTCAGCTTCTTAAATGTGAATATTTTCACGTTTCTGTCATTTTTCAGCTTCTTAAATGTGAATATTTTCACGTTTATGTAATTTTTCAGCTTCTTAAATGTGAATATTTTCATGTTTCTGTCATTTTTCAGCTTCTTAAATGTGAATATTCTCACGTTTCTGTCATTTTTCAGCTTCTTAAATGTGAATATTTTCATGTTTCTGTCATTTTTCAGCTTCTTAAATGTGAATATTTTCACGTTTCTGTCATTTTTCAACTTCTTAAATGTGAATATTTTCACGTTTCTGTCATTTTTCAGCTTCTTAAATGTGAATATTTTCACGTTTCTGTCATTTTTCAGCTTCTTAAATGTGAATATTTTCACGTTTCTGTCATTTTTCAGCTTCTTAAATGTGAATATTCTCACGTTTCTGTCATTTTTCAGCTTCTTAAATGTGAATATTTTCACGTTTCTGTCATTTTTCAGCTTCTTAAATGTGAATATTCTCACGTTTCTGTCATTTTTCAGCTTCTTAAATGTGAATATTTTCATGTTTCTGTCATTTTTCAGCTTCTTAAATGTGAATATTCTCACATTTCTGTCATTTTTCAGCTTCTTAAATGTGAATATTTTCACGTTTCTGTCATTTTTCAGCTTCTTAAATGTGAATATTTTCACGTTTCTGTCATTTTTCAACTTCTTAAATGTCCTTTGATAAAAGTTTGAGATGAAAGTATGTTTTCAGGAAGTCTTTCTAACTTTAATCTAAACAGTTGGACGTTGTTGGCTTTGATGCTTGTGAAGTAACAAAAAGAAGTCAACATGGCGTGTTTTATCTCCCGTACTTCGACAAAAACATGAGTCATCTTTTTTCACACTTTGCAAACTCATAGGGGTAAAAATATTTTAAGTATTAAAATGATTAAAAAGTTGACTTTGCATAATATGTCTCCTTTAACTGATGTTACACATAAACATTAAAACATAAAACCTTTTGTGGATGAGCAGCCACTAGATGGTGCTATGTGCTCGCTCTCACAAGAGCTGCTGTGTGAGTCAATCACATCTTCACAAATAATCTCCCTCCCTCTCTGTGATGGACTGTGATGGAGCTCAGCCCTCACGTGGAGGATAAAGTGGTAAAAGAGGAGAAAACTTAAAGTTCTGACCTCCTCCTTGGCCGTACTGGCTCTGCTGACTGTAGCTCTGAGGAGGGGGGGAGCTGTAGCTCGGGGGCTGACTGTAGTGACCTCCTCCTCCTCCTCCTCCTCCTCCTCCTCCTCCTCCTCCATGTTGACTCCCACTCCCACTATAACCCCCACTCTGACCTCCACTGCTGCCATAACCAGCCCCGCTCTGTCCACCGCTGGGCGGCTGGTTATAGCCCGGAGGCTGGGAGTTTTCCTCATAGCTGTGAAAAACATGAAAAACACAATGATAAAAGATGGTGTACATACAAATACACAATAAAATACTGTGAGACAGACTTTTCCAACAGGAAACTGAAGTTTGTAAACCACTCACTCTCCCACACCAAAGTCCATAGAGAAAACCAATGATTTTCGCTCACAGGGACACAGGAGCTGCTGGTCCTCTGCTGCCTCGTGTGGTCACTTTGTGTCACTGCGGTCAATCAAACACTGAAGTGACAAAATAAGACATTTGAACTGAGTGATGGAGGCAGCAGTGGATCAACAACTCCTGAACATCACAGATTTCCTCTGTGGACTTTGGTGTGGCAGAGTGAGTGGTTTGGCACAGAAACACCGCCGTAATAAACGGTCATCCAGAATGAAGAGAGAGATGATGAATGAGAGGAAGTGGTGGTGTCTGACCCTGCAGAGGATGAAGAGGACGGCGGCTGCTGACTGTAACCACAGAAAGATGACTGCTGGTTGTAGCTCATGTTGGGCGGCTGGTTACTGCTGCTGTAGCCTCCAGAGCTATAGGACTGACTGGAGTGAGGATAACCACCACCACCACCACCACCACCACCACCACCCTGGTGAGAGGGTGGAGAGCCATAACCTCCTGGGAGAAAGAAACAAGACAGGACAACCTGTTAAAGTATAGTTCGGGTTTTTATCAGGTAATGACACATAGCCAAGAACCAGCCTGAGACACAGACGCTCACTCTCAGTGAAAACATGGCTGCCGTCACAGAAGACTCGGATAATAAACATCTACGTCAGTTTAAGTCTACGATGTCTATGTCACACTCTCCCACACCAAAGTCACTCACTCTCCCACACCAAAGCCCATAGAGAAAACCAGTGATTTTAACATCACAGGAGTTGTTGATCCACTGCTGCCTCCATCACTAAGTTCAAACATGTTATTTTGTGAATTCAGCCTTTAAAATTCTATGCTCAGATTTACATCAGTGACACAAAGTGACCACACGAGGCAGCAGTAGACCAGCAGCTCCTGTGTCCCTGTGAGCTGAAATCACTGGTTTTCTCCATGGGTTTTGGTGTGGGAGAGTGAGTGGTTTAGAAACTAGTTTCCTGTTGTTAAAGTCAGTCTAACAATGAAGATAAAGACGTGAACATGTTCTTAAACTGACACAGATTTTATGAGGTGAGTATGTGTTAAAGGTGCAGTGTGTAAAAGTTTCCTGTTGCAGCTGAACACCTCTCACATCATATCATCATATTCAGCCTTGAGTTTGTATCAAAACTCAAAAGATGTCAAATTTGTCCATTATGGGCTACTGTACAAACATGGTCCAAAATGGCTGCCTCCATAGCGCAGATGTGACTCCTGATATCACAAAAGAATAATAATTTTAATAACAATTCATACAATCAGGCGATTGCACATAAAAAAAGATAAAGTTAACATTTATGTTACCTTTAATCAATTATAATAATAATAAAGTTATATAATCGATCATAGTCTGCTCCCAATGGTGGCCATGTTTTCACTGAGAGGGAAACTCTGTGGACTGTAGATGTGAATATGTGAAAACAATCATCATTTCTACCCGACTGTGGTTGACCATAGCTGCCGTATCCTCCCTGGTTGTAGGAGCCAGAGCCGCCATCTGAGTCTTGGTTGTAGCCTCCGTATCCCTGCTGGCTGTAGCTCTGAGCAGAGGACTGACCATAGCCCTGGTTTCCACCTCCACCTCCACCATACGAGCCATAGCTGTGAGGACGTGGTTCAAAACAAGGTTCACAGGTTATCTGCTGTTTTAGCTTCTCACTAAGTTCAAGTTCATGGTCATGAAAGCTGCAGTAGCTGCAGGAGTCACTGGTCGTTGATGTTTGTCATGGACTCCTAAAGACATTATGGAATGTGCCGACTCAGCTTAAGATGGGAGGACAAGTGATTGTCCTCAGGGTCAAAGTCAGACTTGGACATTTGTCTTTGGTGAGACAGAGACCTTGGAATTTTCATTTCCCAGACATCACGTCGTCATTTTCTCTCTCTTTCTCAGAACTTTACTCGCTCATTGTTCTGCACGGAATCTCACGTCAACAGCAGAGACAGAGACAGAGGACAATGTCCACTCCACGTTTGTCCTGCATAGTCTACGCACATAAAGCAAAGCATGGCATGAAACAGTAGGTGGCGTTGCAACAAACAAGGGAGACATTGACCTAAATACCAACTTCACTTCTTTCTTGCACAAAATTCACAAACTTTCCATGACCCACGTTGATTTAGGGTGATTTTCAAAAAAGTTCAAGGGCCTTGACATATTGTGTCATATTCACAAACTTTCAAGGATTTCAAGGACCCGTGGGAACCCTGTGTGATTAACACACAACGTGAAAGAGAAGGTCGACAAGACAGTAGTGAGACCTGCTATGAGCACATGTAAAAGACAGGTGGCGCTGTAGCTTGAGGTGTCAGAGTTGAAGAAGCTGAGAGTGAACAGGAAGGACTGGATTAGAAATGAGTATATAATCCAGGGACAGTTCCGGTTGGACGGTTTGTAGATTAAGTGTGAGAGGTTTTGTGTGTGTGTTCTTCTCAAAAATTAAAGTAAGAGTACTGACACTAATGTTTGAGGAATTCTGGGTAATAGTTAGAAAAAAATGAGATTACTCACCCCTGTGCAGACTGCTGTGAATAATCTGTGTAATAAACAAAACACAGCATCAATATTAGAAATGACAACACATGATGGATCACACAACTTGAGTATGCTAATTCATTTTCAGAATGTAGTGCAATGCTTCTGATTAGTGGTTGGTAGGGGGTACTGCAGGTAGTAATCACTATCAACTTTCAGGATAACCACCATGTCTGGCACAGTTCAGATATTATTATAGTGACAGTCTTTTCAACAAGTATGTTTTCAAAAAAATTAATTAATTAGTCGAAAAATATTATATTTTATCTCTCTATAATATGCAGAAAACGGCCAAAAACGACAAGAGCAAACGCCCAGAGAAACATTGCAGTTTGAATAGGACATTTTAGCACTTAGCAACGGTGCCAGTGTAACACTGTTTTAGTTTGACTGTAGGAGCTGACCTGGAAATAACAGTGTTAAAATACAAGTACACAAACATTCAAGCATGAATATGAATGAACACATGAACAAACACTGAAGCATGTATGAACAAACATTCAAGCATGTATGCACACATGAACATTTAAGCATGTATATGTTTGAACACATGAACAAACATTCAAGCATGTACATGTATGAACAAACATTCAAACATGTATGAACACATGAACAAACATTCAAACATGTATATGTGTGAACAAACATGTATATGTATGAACACATGAACAAACATTCAAACATGTATATGTACGAACACATGAACAAACATGTATATGTATGAACACATGAACAAACATTCAAACATGTATATGTATGAACACATGAACAAACATTCAAACATGTATATGTATGAACACATGAACAAACATTCAAACATGTATATGTATGAACACATGAACAAACATGTATATGTATGAACACATGAACAAAATGAGGGTTAACGGTGAAATGATGAAGGTAGGCGGGGCCACCGCCGCTCAAACTGGGTCAGTAGCACAACACAAACACCGCTGACTATTATCTGTCCGTTAAACCACAGCAGGCTCGTTTTACTGCGGTCACTGTTCGTAATAAAGACGATAACTTTAAGTTAGCGTAGACAAATACACACATAAGTCCGTGTTTCTCTTCCACCGAGAGAATAGAAACACCGTGACGTCATACAGCCAGGTAGCTAGCCCGCTAGCATCTAGCGTTTGACTGCTAACTAGCGGCAGCGGCTGCTAACGCTAACAGGAGCTAATGATTCAGTCTTCAGTCAAAAACACTGGAGCGAAATGAGCAGAGTTTTCTCACCGTTTGACGCCATTTTCTACGAACAGACGTTAACGGCGACGGGTGTACGAGAGTGTGTGTGTATGTGTGTTCACACAGCTGGAGCGAACCAACGACGGAGATGGGGGGGGATGAACCAACACCGGCGTCCTCGCGTCTGCGTAATCACGCGCAGGACATGTGACGGTCTGTGGACACTTGGATACTCGTTGAAAATATGAACATGTTTTTCACATGTTTGACCCTTGCTGTCCATTAAAGTCACAAATCACAGCTGGACAGCGCGTGAATGGACTGAACCAGTAACTGATATTTTTTTATTAATCTACGAAATAAACATTGAACACATCCATTAAACAGAGAGAAGGCAAAAGAAAAGACAAAAATCCTTTTACACCAGCGTCATCCTGACGTTAGAGTTAAAGGCGCCATGTGTAAGAATGTGGCCAAAAACAGTTACTACATTCAAATTCAAAATACAGAGGTCTTTTAGGTTTCGTTTTCTGACGTAACTGGCAACCCGTGGTTGCTCGGCAACTGAGACTCTACTGACTGCAATGATTGGTAGACGGCGGTAGGTGGCGCCACATGACGCCAAAACATGATTTGAAAACATAAACATGATTTGCAGTCTGAAAAATATTTGTTTTAATGCAAATATTTTGTCTGTACTGTTGTTGTTGGTGAGTTCAGTTTGTTATATGAACATTATTCCTGAGTCTCTGTGACATTTTAGGAGGATTTTATCATTTATTACATAATGCACCTTTAAGAGTCAAACTAACTAAAGTTCATTTTCCCACAAATTCAAACAAAACTCAAAGAAATAAAGCTGTACACAGTTCAAGTAAAGTCACAAAAGACAGACTGTACAGTGTGTTGTACTTGTGAGTCATCATGTCTGAACACAACTCCAACATGGCCGACACGCCCATGATCCCCGTCAGTGCCCGATTTCGGACACTGGGAAAGTAGCTCAGCAGTTAACACATCACTTTTTGAATTCATGTACTCATTTGGGCCCGTTGACAGATTTTTCTGTTGTTTTTTTTGTTAAAAAACAAACAAACAAACTGAACCCATCGTGCACCGACGATCCCGTTCCCTACGGCCCAACAGGGATGAGCGGTTCTGGGGGAGAGGTCATAGACGACGTGCACAATGGAACTTCCGCCTAGCAACCGTGGCTGCTGGTACGCTGGGCTGCTTCCGGTAGGTCGTGTTTCCCCGGAGACGCTAGTGAAGGTGCTAAGTCGTAGAGTCAATTTGAGTAAAATGAGCGGATTTCGGATACAAGTGAGGCAGTTATCGTATCAAAAAGTCAGAACGTCAGCCCGACATTGTTGTGAACCCCTTTGTACAAGTTAGTCTCGTTACAATAGCACGATGAACTGGACGGTGAGGGTACTGCGGGACGACTTTGTTTGCAGCCGGCATTTGAAAAGGGACGATTTTTTGACGAGGTTTAAGAAAGGTGCCGTTCCTGCTCTTTATACCTGGAATAATTCCCAAGTACCAGCAGCGAGGGGCGAGTGCGTGGGAGCGGAGACTTTCTGAAACGCCGGCTGCAAAAAGTAGCATCGCTTGGTGTGAAGTCGTCCCGCCGTGCCCTCGCCATCCGTTCGGCTCGCACACACACATCCACCAGAAACCTATGAAAGTTTATCGAGACAAATTTGTACAGAGGGGTACACAACAATGTCGGGCTGACGTTCTGGCTTTTTGATACGATAACCGTCTCTCTTGTATCCGAAATCAGCTAATTTTTACTAAAATTGACTCTACCACTTAAGGCCACATTATACTTCTCCGACTGCGTATGCGTTATCCGTCTGCGTCACCACGGAGACGCCTCGAGCCTTTATACTTCTGCGTCGTGGTGACGGAGACGCGCTGCAATTTCCCGCCCGATCAGTAGGGGTCGCTGCGCAAGGTTGTTGTGCTTCAGGCTACAGTGAGCAATGGCGTCGAGAGAGAAAGACTGTTGTTGTTGAAACAGTGGCCGTTTCTCACTTTTCTGTGTCACGGAACGCAGTTTTGAGATAATTTGAGGCGAGAAATTGGCCATTTAGAGTCTAAACATGTGCTGTGTGTGTTAAGATATGACGTATTTATAGTTTGGCAGCGGCGTTATCGGCGGGGATCAGCTCCGCCTCTGTGGGCGGTCGGGTGCCCACTGTGAGCCGGCACAGAGCAGCTTAGCTCGGCCTGTCCTGAGGACCAATCACAGCTCTTGCCGTCTCCGTTATCCCTTTACGGAGTGACGGACACTTAAAAAATATTTTGTGCAGTCGGAGACTACGTAGAGGCTCTTCGAAAGGCTCTGCGTCGACGCAGAGTCTCTGCGTAACCTACGCAGAGCACTTTACGCAGAAGTATAAATTGGGCTTTAGCACCTTCACTGGGGAGCAGCCCAGCAGCCACGGTTACTGGGCGGAAGTTCCATTGTGCACGTCTCCTATTGGTAATTGGTTGGAAACTTGCTCCTGGACGTGGAAGGAGTGTGGAAAGTCGGGGTGGGGGAGGAGCCGGGTGTCGCCCTTTGACCTTGCTAACTTGGATGTGGTTGTGGTGCTGGTTGTGTTCGGCCTGTGCTGTTCTCCATGCTAATGATGGTGTTCATGATTGCTACTTTAGTGTGTTGTCTGGTGCTGTGGTCCATTTTGAGCAGCAGTGGAGCGATGCTTAAGGAAAAGTAGTAGCATTCGTCCACGGCTGACTCTGGTTTTGGCGTCGCCTGTAGAATGGTGATCCCGTCTGCCGGCAGTGGTCTGCTCCTCCCTGGTTCTGTCAGGGTTTGGGTGGGTGTAGTTGACCTCTGCTCCCTTGGGCTCCGGGACCGAGGCCTGTCCCTCTCCCCAGAGGACAAAGGCTCTGATTTGAATGATGAGGGAGATGCAGAGAGTGGCCGACACTCCAGCATGGCAGACAGACTGCCGCACGGCTTCTCCTCCTCTGATCCACAGTGAGACATCGGCGTTGGCGATTTCTCCTCCTCATTCAAAAGAACCCGAAGGTTTCTTTGTGAACTGAAAACACCAAACAAAAGTGAACTCAGTCCTTGTGACACAAGAGTTTATCACAAATGTAGTCATGGATCATTTCACACAGACCTCCTTTGGTGGATGTAGGGATCGAGGAAACCCAACAGGTCTTTGTATCTCCATTCCTTCTGAGTGCCTCCTCCTACAGCCAACTTCTTTTTCCGGTTTCTGACATACGTGTCCCTCAGTGTCCTCCACTTGTGTTTGCACATATCGACTGAAACAAAGAAGAGACGGGTTAATAACATCTCTAAAATATGTCTTTATGTCGCTTTTCCACTGTACAGTTGTAGCTCGGCTCGGGACGGAATGGCTCGTCCATCTCACCATTCAGCGGCTGATAGAGAGATAGAGAGTGTCTGCTGGAGATGAGGAGACGAGGACACAGTCAAGGAAATGATGGAATAATGTTTGTTTTTCATCTGATTTCTGGCTGAAATTTGGGGATAAAAAGGTGAATTCAGTTTATTTGCCAGATAACTTTCCTTTTAATGCTTTTAATCTTTTTACATTAATTTCTGCGTGATTAATGTTTTAAATTGTTGATTTTAAATTGTGTAATTGTTTTAATTTCTATAATAGATTTTTTAATCGATTGTGTTCAAATGTATTTCTTTGCCTATAAAGCACTATGAATTACCTTGTGTAAGAATGGCGCTATACAAAAAAACTTGCCTTAACATTTATTGAATTTTTTGTTTTAAACACGTTTTTGAGAGATTTAAATATGTATATGTATATATATATATATATACACACACACACACACATATATATATATATTTGTTTTGATGAGCAGTCTAATATATTTGTTATGAAATAAGATAGGAAATGTGCATCACAGCAGCAAAGAAATTGATATTTAAAATAAGACTATAAAAAAGGTATGAACTGTATAAAATTCAAATGGTTCCAAATAACATTAAAGTGTGTCTTTCCTGTTTCTAATAACATGATTTGTTTGTCATTAAGAGGAACTCACCCTCTGCTCCCAACGCCGTTGCTACGGTGATCCAGGTTTTTTCTTTCTTTACATTGTCCTTGTAATAAGCGTGTCCTGGGTCATAAAAGACGGGGTATTTTTCTATCTCAGCGATCAGCAGTTCCTGATCCATGCTGCACGCGATTATGGCGTCAACACGGGGGCTTTTATTCTGAAGAAAAAATAAACCGGATGCCGAGTGTGGTATCGGCGTTTGACTTCCTGTCCCGCTCGCGCTGAACTCTGCTGAATTGAAGCGTCGTGTTCCGTCATCCGGCAAAAACTGAACCCCCGCGTATTTTCAGTGAGAACAACGATCGTCGTCGCACGGAACCGCAAACGTTACGCGACACCAACGGAGCCGCTGTTGACAAAAGTCCACTCGTGTCTCTTCCGAAGCCGCGACGCTACGCGACGGATACGCCGACCGACGGGAGGGACGGATCCAGGCGGTCTCGTGGGAGTCGTCAAAGGAAGCACACGCATGATTCGAAAGCCACACTTCCGGTCATACCTTTCAAAATAAAAACGCTACTGGCGAACCTGTTGAAGATGTTCAGATTAGCGTCTTAATCTGTGTTGTAAAAAGAACGTGGCAATAGTGGATCAGTGGTAGGACCAGTTGTCTTTCAACTGCAAGGTTGTGGGTTCAATTACTGCTGTAATTAGTGTCTCTCATTTTATTTGTTGCTGTGCTTTTATTTTTAGAGGCTTCACAGAAGTTTGTCAGGGCTTCCAGCGTTCAGCTTAACACACGTTGTAGCTCCGCCCTCTTCGCCACACACACACACAGCAAACACATGGACCGACCCATCCTCCACACACACACACAGCAAACACATGGACCGACCCGTCCTCCACACACACACACAGCAAACACATGGACCAACCCGTCCTCCACACACACATGCACCGACCCATCCTCCACACACACTGACCCGTCCTCCACACACACACACTGACCCGTCTTCCACACACACAGCAAACAGACTAGAGTTGCATTTTTTTTGTTATTCAAACGAAGAGTGTAAATTAATTTAAATCAAACTTTATTCACTTTGTAAAGATCTGCAATGAAGACAAACCATGAAATGAGAGAGAAGAGAGAAGAAGACATAAATAACAAAGAGAAGGAGACAGAGACAGGCTGAGGTAAAAGGCCTATGTACACACACACACACACACACCAATGACACATGGTGGGGTTTCAAATCAGAGCTAACACACCAGAGTCCAGACCAAAGTCCAGACCAGGGTCCAGACCAGAGTCCAGACCAGAGTCCAGACCAGAGTCCAGACCAGAGTCCAGACCAGAGTCCAGCTGAGCTGCTTTACATCCAGTTGCTTGAAGTGCTACAGTTAAAATACGACCAACGCAAAATAAAGAAAAAAGATTTTCATGATATTCACGATCTAAATGTGACAAAAACAAACATTACTATGAGAAGATGATGCAGTTTTTGCTCAGTAGTCACTTTGTTTAAAAGCATCACAGACGTTTGATAACGAGAGGAAAAGAAGAAAGATTGAAGTCTGTGTAACCGTCATGCTGAGGGAGGAACAGAGAACTCAATGTGATGTGATGTCAAATAGTGACGAGACGTCAAACTTATACAGTGTGTGAATAAAAAAAACAAAAACAAAGAGGAAACAGGAGGATATTTTTTTTTTTTTTTCTTCCCCTCCTTTGTTCAAACTTCCTTCCACCCTCCATTCAGTGACGTGGTCGTGGTCCTCCCTCATGGTCGCCACTTCTCATCTACTCGTTCTTCTTCTCCTTGTGTTTGAGCAGTTTGTTGATCTCTCTCTTGGCCATGGACGTGTATTTGCTGATGAGGCCGTGTTGGTTTAGGCCGGGCAGCAGCAGCAACACACTCACTGCAACACACACATCAAAAAACAACAAATAACTTCCTTTTTCCTCCACTATATTTAACTCACCCGTGTGTCGTTTATACATGTGCTCACTTTTTCTGAATTAATATCGTTTTGGTTCACGCCTGCAGTACACACTTGCAGCCAGTGTGTGGCATCGTTTGCATGTGCAACTGTTGTCCCCTATAGGCGTCTCCTTTTTTTTTTTTTTTACCTCAGAGTAAGAACGCCGCAGGAAGTGTGTAGCCTTGTGTTTTTAGCTTCTCCGATAGCTTTTGTGTGTTAGCCGGTGAAACCCACACGCAAGGACTGAACGATCGTCTCCGTACGCCTCATTTGCATAAACGCAGTTAAATCATATCACACTCGTTGAAACTACACTTTCCTGGCATTTTGTCGTTGAACAGAGCTGTAAAGCCATGTGAGGACTGGAGCGTCGCTAAGCACGACGCAGTGATCTGCTCGTTTCTGCTCGACACTTCCGTGTCAATTTCAATCGCACATTAAATCATTTTATTTATGTTTTACGCATCCAAAATATTATCCATGACTTTTCCAAAACTTTACAGGAAATTTCGTTTTTCAAACTTTTCAAGGACCTACAAAATGCATTTTCAATTTCCAAAACTTTCCAGGTTTTTCATGACCGTACGAACCCTGTGCCACAGTCCAATTTACAACAATAACCCTGTGTTGTAAATTATTACAACAATAACAGAGCCGCTGAGATCCGCGTCCATGAACGTATATGTTGCTAATGAGGACACGCTTCCTGGTCTTTAAACGATGCGTTCACAGCCGCACGGTTTTTACACCTTCACACAATGACGTGCTATAACATACCACGCCAACACGACGGAGGAAGAGAAAAAAACACAAATGCTCGACCCGAGGATAGTGGTGGGAAGACTGTCAGACTGTAAATCATTTTTTTTTTTTTTTTTTTTAAATGAACAAAAGCATTTGAGCCGAGTCATGTTTGTGACACAGTTGGAGAGTGATGTCTTTGAAGTGACTCAGATTCATAAACGGTCTAAAATGACTGTATCAGATATTCCAGTTTGTGATATCGTCCCATCACGAGTTTTGGCTCAAGTTTTTCTACATGAATGAGATCATTTCAGTGTGAAGGTGTGACGTACTCACCGATCAGGTAGGTGAGGAACAGGTTGTGGACCTGCTGTCCGATCCAGGCCACGGCCAACAGGCTGCTGATCACTGAGGCAAAGTACTGACACACACACACACACACACACACACACACACACACACACACACACACACAGACACACACACACGTTAAACTGACCACATGTAACAGACTCTTTAAGGCTGGCTTTACACGACAACGCTCCCGCGTGAAACAGACAAAATATTTTATCGGATGTGCCTTTCGTTTAGACGGCGACGGGGTTTTTGGGGCTTAAAAACTCAAAAAAAATGAACCCACCCTCCAGAGTGGAAATCTATAAAACACTCCTCTGTCGCGTTCCCGTCTAAAGGGTTGAAAACGCAAAAGTGTTTTCTGAGCTGCTCACGCTGGGACGACGTCACGCTGGCTATCCTCCAGCGTGTACGCGTTGACGTCAGATCCATGTGCAGTACAGACAAACAACAACAAACATGTCGGATTCGATCCATCAGTCCGACATTCAAGTTGCCTTAGCTGCTCTGACACTGATCCAGGAGTCATTTCAGCAATTACGCCGAGTTAATGTTGTGGTTTTTCGACTGTGGGCGACTCAGCGCTACTAGAGAGAAGTAGAAGGACGTTTCAGCGCATGCGCGCGCTCCTGGTGTTGTTGTATGACAGTGCTTCACAGTGCCACCTAGCCACCTGGCATGCATACTACATCAAATTTTACACACTTTTGCGTCACCGTGTGCATGCAGATTCCCACCCAAAGACGCATGTCTAAACGCGAAATAAAAAAGTGGGAACGCAACGCCACTTTTGCTGTTTGTGTTCAGATCGTTGTCGTGTAAAGCTTAAGCCTAAGACCCTTTTCATCGTCATGTCCATCACATTTAAGAGCTTACAGAGGTCACTCATTCTCTAAAGGTTTTATTCAAGACAGTCCATGATTTGTTTCCACTTCAAAGATATAAACGTTTGTTCATATTCTCAGAGATAGAAAAATCCTTTACAAAGATTTTAAGACCCTTGCAATTTATGGATTTAATTGTAGGATTAACATGCATTTCGCGATTCATTGATTCTGATCTTGCAGCTTCTTAGATTTGAATATTATATATAATAATAATAATATATATATATTTGGCAGGTTTAGAGACAGCACATGACCTCAGTGACCTTCAGTCTGACGACGTCACATTTCAGTACGGGCTCAGCTGAACCTCGTCAGAGCAGGAACTAAACTAATAAACTAGGTACCAGGTTCTATCACTGATGGAAACGGGAGCTAACAGGAGCTAACAGCAGCTAACAGCAGCTAACAGGAGCTAACAGGAGCTAACAGGAGCCTCGACAGAGCAGCACAAGCTACGCCGTTTTTCTCCTGAAACGTGGTGAACAACAAACTCAGCAGGATTCATAAAATCGTCACTTCATGTTAGTGAGAAACTCTGAAAGAAGTCGTGTATTTCAGACCTAAAGCATGTGATAAAACCACACAATGTTGTGTTTCATAAACAAAGTCTATTTCTATGACTAATTATGAAGTCTTTGATTCAACCCCATTTTAAAAACAAGTTTCACTGATGAAATAAGTGGAACAGTTTTAAAAGAGACTTCATAAAAGAGCAGAGTCCACTCTTCAGCTCTTTGTGACCCAGTTAACGTCAGTCTAAGTGGAGCAGCAAAGCCACGTCAGATGATTTATATATACATGTTTTTATATCTGGGCCACAGAAAAGCTCATCATTCATCACAGTATTCAGCCGTCTGCAGTAAGGAACATGCATACAAAATCACATACACAGCCATTTTACAATATTTTTGCCATAATTGGGGGAAAAAAACAAAAATGCTTAGAACTCTTGAAATACACAGTGGACTCTGTTAGAAAATACAGAAAGCAGAACATATTCACAGTTCAGAAACTGAACAATCACACAATTCAAAGGTATTTTTTAATAAACCTACCATCTTGGGCTTCTCCTCCTTCAGGGTACAGAGACGCTTCCACCAGCCGACAACACGGCGCTGGGTCTTCACCAGGTTTCCACAGATCTCATGGAAACGCTGCTGCTGCTCGGTGGTCCTGCACACACACAAACACACACAAAGTTCAGAAGCATGTTTTACATAAAATGGCATAGAAACAAGTAAAATGTTCAATATTACCATAGAAAACAGATGGAATTAGGGAGCATCATCAGTCTAATGATCCCTGTGATGGTTAAACGTCGTTTTCTCAATACTGGTGAGACGTTCCATTTTTATGGTTCATTATATTAAGGCCCTATATCACCATATCAAATGGTGGACACCGCCTAAGCCTTATGTCAATGGTTAAAATAAAGAGCAGTAGCACATATACGACCAATTTACTGTCAAACAAATACAACAGAAGTGAGACGCTGCAAAAGCCACCGTGGAATCCTAACTCCCAAACTTCAACAACTGAGATGGAAATCCCAGAAATTCAGAGTTCCGACTACAAATGGAACAAGCTCTGATATTTCAGCTTCTAACAGTGAATATTTCCTGGTTTCTTTGCTCCATATAACGAAGAAATCATTTATCTCCACGTTTGACAAACACTGATCAACCCTTTACGGGCGTAACGGCTAATTGATTATGACCATAATCGAGCGATGCTGGACTACATCTGCTTCACAATCTCATCTCAAACAATATTGACCAGCATCAGCAGCTTCGGTTTCCTGAGCTGTAACTAAAAACACAATGTTGACACGGTCAAAATGCTGTAATCCTATGAACTTGCTGCTGTGTGTTAAATGTGCAGTAGTGCAGAGAGGGAGTACACGGCAACACACGGGTCATATAACTGGGATTAAGGTGACTGGTGGAGGGACAGGCGGTCACTCTATCCTGTCCTTGGTGTCTGGTTCTCAACACCATGCGCACACAGGCCAGCCACGAGCTGCATACAAGAGCTGTGTCAACTTAGTATGAAGATAATATCAAGATTGTGCTTTTAAAGACATGCAAACCACATTATCGGGTATTTAAATAAATTATATTGTAAAAATGGATGAAACGCATATTGAAGTTGAGCAGGAACCAGTGTCACATGACCTCTCACTAACATCCTCCCTGCCCCACAAAGGTTAGTCACGCGTGGTTATGCTAAAAAGGGAGAAAACATCACCGGCCTCTGCAAATAAATCTTTGACATGGTTTATTCTTTGCGCTCTGCTGCACAGTTTACCCAGAGTTCAATGTTCAAAAAAAACCAAACTGATTATCAAAATAGTTGACAATTTAGTCAGTGATTTATTGCATCCCTAGACTGCACTGATAAACATAAATTCATAAAGTCATTCTCTCGCTCACCACTTATTGGCGCCAAAGACTCGGGGAGCGAGCGTTGGAACCAGGTAATCAGCCAAGCACAGTAACATGACGGAGCAGGAGATCCCCGTCAGCACTGATGGGTCCAGGTAGTAAATCAACCTGGAGGAGAACGTCAAAGCAGTCAGACATGTTAGAAACCAGTTTCACTCCAGCTCAAATAAAGAAACACCAGCGAAGAGACTTGTGCAAATGTAAAATGGAGCTGTAATTAAAAACACACATTTCCCAGTGAGGGGTAAACAGGGAGAAGGTGTGAGCATTCTGGAGAAATTACAAAAGGAATGCACATTGTTAGCAAAAAAAACTTAACACTTGCATGATGTAAAAAAAAAAAAAAAAAAAAATATATATATATATATATATATATATATATATATATATATATATATATATATATATATATATATATATATATATATATATATATATATATATATATACACACATACATATATACATACATACATATATATACATACATATATATATGTATATATATATACATATATATATACACATACACATATATATATATATATATATATATTTTGTCTTTTGTATTAAAAAGATGCACTTTATCAGTGATTGCAATTATAAAAACAAAAAGTGTTTGAGTCCAATCACAACCTAAACTGTGGTGCATCTATTATCACAAACAATTGAGTGAGTGGACTTCATGTGCGTTTGCACAAGTGATGACATTTAACCGGGTCTTTGAACGTCGCAGAGCCCCTCTGCAGCTCAACACGCACTGAACCCCATGCACCAATATTGGTTTGTCCGATACACACATACAGTGAAACTCTAGCACTCCAACTTCTTAATATCATGATTGTTTCTATAAAACACAGATACAAAGAAACCTAAAAAAAACAGGGGGTGTGAATCACACAGTACCTCACGTTATGATACGAGTTAGCAATAATATCACCATACAACCATTGTGTGCAAGACAATCATAGAGATACATAACTATATCTGAAAAGAAAAATGTGATAATGAGAAAAGTGCAACACAAACAACTTTAGAGCATCTTAAATTGTTAATTAAAATGTTGAATTTGCCCTGCTGTATTGATTATCATATTGTACGAAGAAGGACAATAGTTCACCATCCATGTATTACATTGTGTATCGTGAGGGACACCCTGTGATTAGCATACTGTACGTCTACAGAGGTGAACAGCATTGTTTCCTGCCAGAGGGGGCGTTATTCAGCAACATGGCAAAAACCGGGCTACTTTCAAATCACTGGCCCGAGTTGAGAGTTAACATTTAGGCCAACGTGAAGAAGCTTAAGTCATAAATGGAAAATCAAAGAGGATGGGTATATAACACTAAAGAAAGAAACGTGTGCTGTGTCAACAAGGTACCTAGCTGTATCTAACAAGCCCTGCGACATGGAGGTAAAAAAGAACTCACAGGAAGAGCACGGTGGTGACACCCATCAGGGCTCCGGGGAACCAGGGCTTCTCCCAGCGCAGGACGCGGTCACCAGCCAGGATCACTTCACCCCAGCCCTGCAGCTGCTCCTCCAGCTGAGCCGTTTCCTGAGCCTCAACACACAATTCAAAACGGACCATTCAGCCACAAAGTGCAGAGCATGTCGACGCTCAATGTGATGACACAGCCACAAACCAATGACATTCAAGTTTGTGTCAGAAAAGAGCAAATGCATGAGAAATCGGTCACATTAAAGAACATAAAAGAGCATTATTGTTTACATAAAATAAGAACTTATGTGGTGCATTTAATAATATTTGACTATTACAGCCGTTAACGCATTAAATCAAAATGAACACTGGTTCCTAACACACGGCAACAGTCAGGCACCGACTCAGCAAACAGAAGTTTTACCATGATAGAGAAAATCATGAGTAGAGAGAACTTGTGAGAGAACTGAAAATGTCATCAAGAAATATGCGGCAGCACATTTACAATGAAAGATGGAAGAAGGAGTGACCTCACTTTCCAGTTGGCCAAGGTCCTTTGAAGTTGGGGGAAGAAGAAACATGGACAGATGTCTCTCAGGCTAGCCATGGTTAGCAATAGCAGTCAATAACAATGCTCTGTGTTATTTTACTCACACAAACATCAAATAACGGTGGAAGAAGTAGTTGGCTCGAGCTGCAGTCGTCTGGGGATTTCATATTGGGGTTGAATTCCTCTTCCTTTAACAGGAACGCGATCATGTTGTAATTATCACACTTGCATTTTGCACGAGACAACCGTGACAGGAAATGTTCAAATCTTTTCACGCCGAATTAACTTAAATTTTGTTCATCACAAAGTGTCGTTTGGTTATTTTAGTGGCAGAGAGGTAACGGTATTTTCCACATTATCACTGTGCAGTTTTAATATTGATCGTTGCATATTTGGTGCAGACACATGATATCCTGGAAAGAACAGTTGAGACAAGTTGCCTTTCATGTACACCAACTAGTCCCAGAGGACAAACATTCAATTTCTTAATGTCATAAAACATTAATCCAACAATAATCCAGCTAGTCTTAATATAACGAAGTCGGGTGATGAACGCTGGAGGGGGCCCCTTGTGACTATCTGCCCCGGGCAAGAACAGTAGAGCAGTCCCTGACTGGGTCCACACGGGTGAAACCGTCTCTGCGGAAGCTAATGAGCTAACATAGCATAGTGTTAGCTAGCTGCTAACACAAACGCAGCCGTTTTTTGTGACGCACCGTCAGTGAAAACGGCTCGGAGTCACAGAGTCGGTGTTTGTGTCGTTTGTCCTGTTGCTGTTGTTCCTCCCTCGACATTAAACATCTATATTTCTCCTCTAAACACCAGCAGCTGCGTGGACGCCACCGGAGCAATGGAGCAGCGCACTAAGCTAGCGCTAAAGCGGCGGTTAATACTCACGAGCAGGTTTGCGCTTTTGTTGTCGCCTTCAGCCATGGTTCACGGAGCGGCGTGGGTTTGACTTTCACCCGTGGATTATCGTTTGAAATGTCTGTTTGCTAGAGCCCGGACACTCGCTTCCTCGTCGGTGCTTCAGCTGTCACTGTAACGGTCGAGCTCTGGCAGGAAGTTTTTATCTGAAAATCTGCGTCAAATAAAAACGAGGGGCTAATGGACTTCTGGGAAATGTAGTGTTAGATCAGCCGCATGTAAAAAAAAAAGAAGCCAGATTACATTATTAGTATGATTAGAGACGCAGTATTTGTGACAACGTTCACTCAGAGTTCGCACATCGAGATTTTTAATACTATGTCTCTTATAGGAATGGACATGAAAGACGGGTAATACTTCAAAGGGAGATCATACAATGATGAGAGGACACGGCGCCGCATCATGACTCAGCACTTCCGCCGTCGAGGGACAGGAAATGAAGGGCACCACTTCCATAAAACATCATAGAGCACAGAAGACAAGGAGATATTGTTTTCATTGCACTGATATTTTCTGTATTTATTTATTCAGCAACTCCATTGTCTAAACACAAAAACACAAAGATATGGACTAATGCACTGGACAACTAACTGATTACTGTAGTTGCTTGTGAATTGATCCCTGAAAATGTACATGTGTGCTCAGCTTTTACCTAACAATAAAATACATGAAATAAGTGGTGGGAAAGGTGAATATTACACAAATCTGAGAACCAACATAATGAATCATCATGCCTTTGAAGAATATTTAAAATAACGGACAATTTGTGTTCATTTTAGCAACACGGTGTTCTTCGTAGCTACACTTATACGCTTGTACATAAATGAAAAAATATTCACATTAAAGAAGCTTTTCATATTGTTATTGTTATTTTGAGTCTATAGTAAACACCATTAACTAAAATACTCACACTAAAACACCTACGCACAAACATGAGCCCATTGAAAACCAGATTATATCACTTTTTTTATTCTTCATGACAAAAACCTGGCAATCTATGGATTATAAACTTAAAAAATGTATTTGATGTTTGATGTGTATGATGAGGAACAATTTTTTGAGCACATTTTGGTGCTGTCGGTGTGTTAATGTAACTTTTTGAAGGGACATATTCAGGTTAACTTGTTTTTTTTGTAAATGTAGTCATTGAATAATAAGTGGCAGAACCAGTCTTGTTCTGACTGTACTCAAGTATCAGAAGTAATATTCTGATAAAGTAAAACCATTAAAAAAGGTTCAATTCCTGGCTCTGCTCGTCCACATGTGAATGAATGTCTGCATGTGTGACAACTGTAGCGTAAAGCAGCTCATCAAGATTAGAAAAGCTCTATATAAATACAGACCATAATTAAACACGAGTAACAAAGAGCGTTAGAGGACATTTAGTGGAGTAAAAGTACAAGTTAAACTTGAAATATAAATAACGAAGTAGGGGAAAGTTAATGGGAAATAAACTTGATGTGCAGTGCGACTGTTTGTACACTGGTTGTCTGTTTTTTTTGTGACACTTCTTGACGTGAAAACATTTGAGACATGTTAGGTAAGACATTAACCTTGCATGACATCCACTGTTGTATTTGTGAAACTTTTATTTTATTTGTGAAAATGCTAAAGGGGAGATTTCACTATTTTTGTTTTATACTCAGACCTCATTAGAACAGGTCTGGATCCAAAACTACTGTACCTAGACTTCTGAAATCTGGACTAGATTATCCTACATACTACATACATAAAAACACAGTCTCTGATTTGTGAAACCTTTATTCTATTTGTGAAAATGCAATAAAGGCACATTTCAAAGTTTTTTCAGCATATAGACCACTTTGGACTAGGTCCTGATCCAAAACCACTGAACTTAGACTTCTCAAATGTGGACTAGATTAATCTACAGACTCTGAAGATTCATAAAAACACACTCTCTGATTTGTGAAACCTTTATTCTATTTGTGAAAATGCAGATACGTGAGTTATGTACTTTGTTACATTACGACACTGAGCAAATAAACGTTGTTTTACTAACTTTCCTTGAACGCATCTCAGCGTCGACGTGCGTCCCGTGCGTCCCGTGCGTCCCGTGCGTATGACGTCACTTGGTTTTTCGTCCCGTTCTTCCTTCCTCTCGGCGGAGCTCAGCGTCTTGCTAGCTGAAAGCTAACTGCTCACATTATTTCTGTCACCTTCGCCTTTGTGAAGACACGGTTATTTCAGCGCGATTTGTCAAAGCTTCGGATTCTACAGGAGATTTATCAAGAGGAAAAAACAGGAAAACAGTCCCGCCGACAGCGTTTCCTCCGCTGCCGGAGGTGAAACACTGGTACGTAATGAAGACGTTAGCCTGTTAGCATGTTAGCTGAGGCCTGGGCCAAAGAAATAAAAACGACACGTTTCATTAAACGTCTTAATCATATTATTGTTCGTATGGATGCACCTAAGATAATGTTTACGTGAACGTGTTTATTGGACAGTTTTCTCCACGTTAGTCCACAGTAACTGACCGTGTTCGTCACGCGCGCAGCTACAGGCCTCTTCTGACTGGCGCACGTGTTTGTTTTAATCTTATTTCAATCAAATCTGAAGATTTGAGTAACAGTAAAAATTAACTTGTTTTTTTGCGTCACAGAGATGCCCACGTTGTTATAACTTAACAATTAAATAAAAGTAGCACATCCGCAGTAAGTGACGAGGTTTGATTTTACTGTTTTACGTGAGAAATGCTATATTAATAAAGGTAATTATTATTTCATATTGCAAGCGTGAATGGCAAAGTTAAGAATGTAAATAAGTAAATTTACCACAGACAAATATTAATGGAGACAATGTATAGTGTTCAGGAGTGGGTGCATACAATGGGAACCGATATTTATTGTGAGTATGAGTGTTGTAAATGACTTTGATTTTAATACAGTTACTCAATACCTTCCTTTTATAAATACAATGGTTCAATGGTTTGTTTACAGATTAATTTCAAGGGGATAATGTGACAAGCCTGTTTCTTTACATGACTTATGCTTATGAACATGATAATGTTAGTATTAAAGTAAAATTTCACACATGCATCAGGTTCTCGAGGTGACTGCCTTTGGTTTGAAATTAAGAAATATGCCTGGTCATTAGTTACATAACAAAGTTTTGTCTTCAATACTATTATAACAATTATGGATACAGGATGTTGGACTTTTTGCCGATATGAGAAAAATGCGTACTACATATAAGGAGGTAGCAGCTTATTCAGTCTACTGTTTTAGTCCATAAAACAGGTTCTGCGTTTTCTGACTTTTTGTCGACATTTAAGGGCCTCTGCGAAGACGAAAACGGGTCTAGGTGAATCCGCTGATGTTATTTATTGCATCAGAGTATTTGGAGAACAAACTGTTTTATATATTTATTTTATAAATAGCTCACTGAGTGGGAATGTCTCAATACTTCCCCCTTGCATTTTCGTGGAGACAACAGATTGGGAAAAATTATCACTGTCACTTATCCTTGATGTTGTCGTCTTCTTCTTGCATATGTATTTTGTATTTTTCTTTTCATGTTAACTTAAATTTTCTTTCCTTGGTCATCCTAACTTTCCTCATTCTGTTTCTGTGATTGTATATATTGTAATGTATACTTATTCAAGTTGTACACAGCGCACACACGTTGCAGCGCCATGTATAGGCCTGTCACATGTACTGCAGTATTTCGAGGTGTTTTGGGGGTGGCGAAGACCTTTCCGGAAACAATGCTGTGTTTATTGAAATTTTTTTAAAGCTGTGAGTTTCATTGTTGTAATCCTCTCTGTTTTTTCTTTCTGCAGAGCCATGTACAATGGGATTGGCCTGACCACACCGCGGGGCAGTGGCACCAATGGCTACGTGCAGCGCAACCTGTCGAGCCTGCGGGTGAAACGTCCGCGGGACGAGCGCGGCGGTGAGCGCGATGAGAAGGACCGGGAGAGGCTGGAGAGTCAGCTCAACAGGCAGCCCAACGCCGACATCCTGGAGCACCAGCGCAAGAGGCAGCTGGAGGTGAAATGTGCAGAGCTGCAGGACATGATGGAGGAGCAAGGGTAAGAAAAGAAAAAAACAAGAAACATCGCATGTTTTGATCAGTAATTATTAATTATTATGATTAAATCAAATTCTCTGATTTTACCGGTTTCTTGTATGTGAATATTTGTGTTTCTGCCATTTCCTATTATCATTGTTATTCTCCAAACTTTGACTTTGCTCTTCATGTGAGTCCAAGAAGCTCCAACCTAAAGAGTTTTCAAATAATTCATAACAATTTACAGCATTAGATAAAGGAGGTCTATACAAACAAAAATGTGTGTGAATGAGACATTTATGTACCAGTGTTTGTGTATAAAACTCTGCCATGGAGCTCAGAAACAGTGCTATCAGAAGTCAGATCTGAATTCAGGTGATGCAGAGTGAACCTTCCGGGTTCCCGCTGAAGTCGCTAAAAAGGCGTGGTTTGTCGAGTCGTTTGAGCAGCAGTAAATACTGAATGTTTTGTGACCAGTGCAAAGTGAGGTCTAATTAGCTGTCTGCTGTATGTTGTTAAATCTTCTTTACTCAGGTATTCTGCAGAGGAGATTGAGGAGAAGGTGAGCAGCTTCCGCATGATGCTGCAGGAGAAGCAGGAGCCGGCTCCGCCCACGTCTGACAGACCAACGTAAGTCCTTTTTCTCTCTGTTTTAAAAAGATCGAGTCTAGTAGGGCCTGACGATATATGACTATTTTATCTATACAATGACCTGTCTGTCATGAATAATCATCATATTCATTATTTTGAATAAATCGACTTTTCTGCAAACTTTCTACTGACTTCAAACAACTTCCATGGATCTTATGCCATGTTCCATTTGTAGTCTGTAGAAGCACAAGTCAACAAATGGCAGCTTTCTTAAAGCAAGACCTTTAACTAAAATACCTTTTTAAAAGTCATATTCTAACGCTGTATGAAAACCAAACCATTTTGATCTTAAACTGATGATACTCTTGTACAAACATGTGGATCTTTGAGACGATGCTCAACAGTGTTGGTGACAGAAAACTCTATGGCTTGTGAATGTTAGGGCGACAGAGACTCATGCACTGGCTGCAGCTAACCAGCAGAAGAACGACCGTCTGCGCGCTGCGTTTGGAATCGCCAGCGACTACGTGGACGGATCGTCCTTTCACGCCGACCGCAAGGACAAAGAGAAGGAGAAGAGGGAGCAGGAGCGGCTGGAGAGGGAGCATCTGCAGCAACAGAAGTATACGTGAGTAAGACGGACGCTGAACTCGTTGTTAGTGATGCTAGCGTTTCCACTAGCATAGTACCTGCTACCGGTTAAGAAGAACATCAACAGCAAAATGAAAAAATGTGGTTCATTTCATGGCCCAGTTCTGTACAAGATAAACGGACTGTGACAGTGACGTCACACAGAAGGCCACTCATGAGACCGGCTCTGGTGAGTTTGTACTATGATGTCACCAGACTGCTGGCCACTGATTGGTCAGAGTGCCGTCACAGGAAGAGACGTCCAACAAAAAAAAAAAACTGTAGATATAGTGAAAAATACTTTACTAAAAATATGGGTTAGT
Source organism: Microchirus variegatus (assembly GCF_963457635.1). NCBI lineage: Eukaryota > Metazoa > Chordata > Actinopteri > Pleuronectiformes > Soleidae > Microchirus > Microchirus variegatus. The sequence goes on from NC_139811.1 coordinate 955,410, forward strand.
CTCCAACAATTACCAGGGCAATGTCTAAAACGTTTATATAGTTTTTGTATAGACGTTAAGCACGGGTTAACTTAACACAGTTATATATTTATTTTTCGATGCATATGTTTAATTCCTCTGCACATTTTTTACTCTGCTAGTACTCCTGCACATTTTTTATTTCTCTGTACATACTTGAATTCTATGCAAATGTTTAATTTTGTTACATATGTTTAAATTACATTTTTATGATTTCTCTGTACACATTTAAATTTATGTTCTATCTCATGTCAATCTCAGCGTGTGGTTACTGTGTTATACGTTATATCTAATGTATGTATGTTCAATGTGTGTGTTACTGCTTCTGGATGCTTGAATTATCTTCGGGATCAATAAAGTATATATCTATCTATCTATCCATCTAAATTCTCAATATTTAACAGAGGAGTCTGACAGTCTGTGCTCCAGTCATGGAGGAAGTACTGAACAAATGCTTTTAATGAACTGTTTCGATTGATTCAGTTACACTGAAAACAACTGCTTTACAAGTCACGAGTCACTCCGTGTGTGTGTGTGTGTGTGTGTCAGCACAGTCTCAAGCAGCCGTACAGTGATGTCTCGGCCCACGTTGAGTATGTACTGCTTTTGCCGTGGAGATGCAGCTTATAACTACATTTTATGACCTCTCTTTTGCGCTCTCAGGTTGGTGGTAGATTCGGAGGATTCAGATTCTCCTCCCAAAAAGCGTGGTCGGAAGAAGAAAAAGAAAAACAAGAGCAGAGACAGGTGAGATACTGGACGTTTCCTGACCTCGACAAAAAGGTCAGATCCTTTTTTTGTGTTTGATTATTGTTCTGTTCGGTCTCCAGCAGCTCAGAGAGTGTGTCCCCATCGCCTCGCAGAGAGAAGAAGAAATCCAAAAAAAAGAAAAAGAAACGGTATTTAACTATCTGAACCTTTTTTGACCTTTTAATGATTCTGTGAATGTTAACAGAACAATTTGTCTTTCAGTGAGGCATCTGAAGAGAGTGGAGAAGAAGAAGACAGGTAGGCACATTTTAATTTGGTCATAATAAGTGGATTTAGGCCTCGTTCAGACCGTGTATTAACATTAACTCTACTGATCCGTTCACTGTATGACCAGTCACACCTTACATTAGGACACATCCTGGATGAGTCTCCTGTGACAAACATGAGATCAGCCCTAGGTTTATATACACACTGGCGTCATGACTGTTCACAAAAGCGAAATAAATGGGTTTATTCCAGCAAATTAAAAGAAAAGCGCAAGGGAAAAGAATAGATAAAGGCCAGAATATTCGGTAGAATAAAGAAACACTAACCACTTGAAAGATTGGAAGTTTATTTCAAACAAACATGTTAAACATTTACAATGACGACATGTTTGAAAAGGAGAAGACCGTTTGCCCAACACAAAATAAAACATAAGAACTCCATTCTTGTCCGAAAGAAGAAGAAGGAGAAAAGTGCTGCTGTAAACTAGCAAGTCTTAAAAAGTGGTTTATTAATGACTAAATCCTGAATTTAGACAAGACTTGCACCAAATTGGTGCAACCGCACCCAGATTACTGAGGATGGATGTTAATACCATGGATGGTTTATAGTCTGAGAACTGTAGCTTCATATATTTCTGACGAAACAAAGATGAGATAGAAGTCGTAGTTACTGATTGCATAGGTTCATGTGCAGCTCTAACCTTTCTTTAATTCTCACCCTCTCAAAGTTCCCCAGATGAAAAACAGAAAGAGTCGAAGAAGAAAAGGAAAAAGAGCCAAAGTTCAAGTCCTCCCAAAACAAAGTTGGTGCGACGCAGCAGTGTCTCGTCCCGCTCCTCTCACAGGTACAACAACATTTTCCCAATGTAGACTAGTCACCAGTGTAACTTCAAATTATAACATAAATCATGTTTATTCATTTATATGTGGCCCAGTGAAAACCTGGACTGGGATTAGAACAGGACCTAATTCAATCAAAAATAAATAAGTGAAACCCAGTCATTTTCCATATACGTAACCGTTATTTTCTGCTGTGATATTAACAGCCCGTCTCCAGCTGCTGTGAAGTCACGTCAACAGGAGCAAACTGCAAGAAAAGACGACGAAAAAAGGGAAAAATCGCCAGAGAGGAGGAGACGAGGCTACGATGAGCAGGTCCCACGGCGTCAGGGAGGTGAAGCGGTAAGACATTTCACTTCATCTGCATATCATGACGATTGTGAACATAACATTTACACCAGCAAATTATTTTTTTTCCCTCCACTTAGAAGAGGTTGAATCTTGAAAGAGGGACAGAACGACAGAGCGAGATGGAGAAGACTTCTGCCAAGAAGAGACATGACTCCTCATCTCCTTCACCACCACCACCGCAGATCATCAAGAGCTGGGAAAAGGAGAAAGGGAGGAGATCCAGAAGCAGAGACCTGCAGAAAAGGAGGCGTTCGAGGAGCGTGGAAAAAAATGAGAGGGAGAAAGGACGGCGCTCTCGAAGCAGAGAGATGGACAGAGGGCGGCGTTCAAGGAGCAGAGACAACAAGAGGGACAAAGAGCATCGTTCCAGAAGCAGAGACATGGACAAAGGACAGCGTTCCAGAAGCAGAGATGCTGAGAGAGGGCGGGGTCTTAGAAGCAGAGATGCTGAGAAAGGACAAAGTCCTAGAAGCAGAGACGTGGAGAAAGGACGGCGTTCCAGAAGCAGAGATGTGGAGAGAGGACGCAGTCCTAGAAACAGAGACGTGGACAGGGGTCGGAGTCCTAAAGGCCGAGACATGGATCGAGGGCGGCGTTCTAGGAGCAGAGACGCGGAGAAAGGACAGAGTCCTAGAAGCAGAGACGTGCAGAGAGGGCGGCGTTCCAGAAGCGGAGAAAAGAGGGACAAAGGAAAGGAGTGTGTTCCTCAGAGAAGCAGACATGACTCCTCTTCCTCATCCCCTTCTCCTCCACCTAAACAAGACACGAGGAAGGAAAGAGGCAGAGATGCCGAGCGAGAAAAAGACAAGGTTAAACCAAACCAAAAGACGAGACGCGACTCTTCGTCCTCCTCGTCTTCTCCTGAAAAGGACAGGAGTGGAAATAGGGAACGCAGAACTGAAACAAAGCTTCATTCAAGTGTGCCAAGTGAAAAGGACAACAGAAAAGACACTGGGAAGAGACAAGAGAGGGAGGTGTCTCTTCACCAATACAGGAACAACAGAAAGGACGGACATCCATCTGGTGATTCCCGCTCACCTGCTCCTCGGTCACCTGTCGCCAGTGGAGGTCAACGAGACCGAGAGAACCAGAGAAGAGAAAAGGAAAAAGCAGAAGTTGTTAAGGAGAGGGACAGACATGTGAGCATACAGGGAGGACAGGACGGCAGCAGAAACAGAGACCAGGTTGTCCAATCGTCTGCAGAAAAGAGACAAGATGGTCCGAGGGACGCAGCAAGAAGACCAGACGAGAAGACGAGGAGCCCACAGAGGAAGGACAAACGTGACGAGAGGGTGAAACCTGCTGAGAAGAGGAAGGAGAGCAGCAGCAGCAGCAGCAGTAGCAGTAGTAGTGGCAGCAGCAGCAGCAGCGACAGTGATAGTGACAGCTCATCATCATCCTCTTCATCCTCATCATCCTCTTCATCCTCATCCTCTGAGGATGAAGGTAAAGTCGTGAAGACTGGCTCAGCAGGCAGGGAAAACGTAACCCCCTCTACCAGTGCACCAGCTGCCATCGGTGCTGCTGTTCATCGGTATTTAGTCAACGGACGAAAGGAAAGCTCGGTCTCGGCCTCTGAGGGCGAAACACTCAGGCCTCAGACGGACAGAGGAGACGGAGCAGACAAACGTGACAGGCCTCCTCACAGATCTCCGCCCCACACCAAGGGTCAGGAGCGATACAGCCCCACGCAGATGGACAGCCCGAGTCCCCCTCCGTCCCCAGCCGACAGATCCAGCACCAGGCCTGAAGCCGAAGCAGACAAAACGAGGTCAGGGGACACGGGGAGGGACAAAGACACTGCCAGGAGGCCTGCAAGACCTACTCCCTCCACCAGGAGGTCACGGTCTCCGCCCCAAAAAGCCACTGCCACCTCCCCGGCCCGTCGCACGCCACCGAGGCAGTACCAGGAGGCCCCGCCCCGCTCCAGGAGACCATCTCCTCCTGCAGCTCGGTCTGAGCGGGACAGAGAGAGGCAGAGGGACAGAGACAGGGAGAAGGACAGAGAACGTGTGCGAGCTGCCAGAAGGTCCAGGTCCAGAAGCCCCAGGAGGCAAAGCCCCCCCAGCAGGTAGGATAAGAACTTTCAAAATAGGGCTGGGTGATAAAGCTTAAAAATGAAACGCCAAACTCTTTTTAAAAAACAAACTACACACAGTGTGGACGCTGAAGAATATGAACCAAAACCAAAAAAGTCAAATATTGACTGGGTGGCGACATAAATAAACTATTTTTAATATTGATCGTCACTGTTCACACCTTTCATTAATTCAGTCTGTTCAGAAACTACTCTGGCCGATGATGAAATATTTATCAGTGGTTATTTCTCAGCTTCTTTTCTTCAGTTTTTTTGTTTTTTTTGCTCAATATAACAGAGAAAAGAATTGAAACTCAATCATTTTGAAAACATCATCATTTCCTGGTTTGACAAACACTTTATAGACCAAACAAGTAATCAATCATGGGCAGTTTAATCCATTATGCTAATGCCTTAGACTTAAACTCGACAAATGTATTAGACGACCACCCAACTGAATTTAACTGAATAGCATATTTTTAATGCCAATATGTAGTATTATTATAATAATACATGAAGTTTCAAATTCACTGTTTTACCTAAACAACCCTGGAAGGTAAAAGTAAAGCACATATTTCTTGATTAAGATGTCAAATGTTAGTTATTTACTTGCATTCCTGAACAGCAAAATGAGTTTTAGTGGTGGAATGTTATTCTTGATTCATTTCTGACTTCTCAGAGAAGAAGCTCAGGCTCAAACGTGGGCATAAAAAGGAGAATTTGGTGTTATTTGTTTCCTCATTTTTATGATTTACACTTATTACTTACACTGTATATTCCCCCATGTATCCATTTGATCTTTCCTTGATATAAGTTGAGTCTTGTCCACACAAGTGTCTGTAAACCAATGTAAATCTGTGTATTTCTTTAATATCCAGACCTAACAGTTTGATATTTTGGACGACCAGGTCTCGTCGCTCTCCATCTCCACTGAGGCGAAGGAGGAGAAGTCTCTCCATCTCCAGAGAAAGAGGCAGGGAACGAGAACGTGAGGCGACCAAACAGAGGGAGGCGCAACAAGAGCGAGGGCGGGAGAAGGTGCATCAGCAACCTCCAGATGTTCCTCAGCCTGGCAGGTCATCGTCCTCCTCCTCATCAGCCTCCTCCTCCTCCTCCTCCAGCTCCTCCTCTTCATCCTCGCCTTCACCCCCGAGCAAAAGTAAAGACACACAGACAGAGAGGGGAAGAGAGCGAGAGGACGGAGAGCAGAAAAGTCTCTCCTCCTCCTCCTCCTCACACCGTCCCTCCACGGCCCCGTCCCACGCTCCGCCTCCAGGACGACGAGGCTCGCCGCCGGACTCCAGGCGCTCTGACCTGACGTCCAGGAGGTCACCGCCGGACTCCAGGCGCTCTGACCTGACGTCCAGGAGGTCACCGCCGGACTCCAGGCGCTCTGACCTGACGTCCAGGAGGTCACCGCCGGACTCCAGGCGCTCTGACCTGACGTCCAGGAGGTCACCGCCGGACTCCAGGTGCTCTGACCTGACGTCCAGGAGGTCACCGCCGGACTCCAGGCGCTCTGACCTGACGTCCAGGAGGTCACCGCCAGACCCCAGGCGCTCTGACCAGACGTCCAGGAGGTCGCCGCCTCGCGCCCGACCGGACGCCGAGCAGTCGCCACGAGCTCCAAACAGGAAGCAGTCGCCACCGGCAGCCGCTCGACCGTCGGACCAAACGGTCAGAAACGAGAGAAGTGTCAACGGCAAGGAGGCAAATAAGAAAGCCAGCAGGAGCAGCAGCTCCAGCTCCTCCTCATCCTCTTCGTCGTCCACCTCTTCCTCATCTTCATCCTCCTCCTCCGACAGCTCTGACTCTGAGAGCAAGGAGCAAGGAAAACAGTAAGTCCTCTGTCACTGTTATTCTTCTAATGGGCCAAGACATTCCCAGGAACGTGTTCACCCGGGGGAAAGAATTCCTGCTAATCTGAACCTCAAAGTTCTGTGAAATGTATTAAAATCAGGCTGATGAAGCATGGAGCGACTGTCAGACCCACTGCAGCTGCTCCTTCAGCTTCTTATAGTCCTCTTTACGTTTCTTTAGTTTTACCCACACATCGAGCTCCACCAGCTTGTCTGCTATTTGGGTATAAGTTGGTCGTTTGGCGTCGCTAAATGTCCTCGGCTAATACGCACAAAAGAGCTTGGACCTCGTGGTCTGTCCACTGGTCATAGGTCCTTCTCTGTGAACATTAGGGTTTAGATAGTTTAAAGTTTGGTTGCAGCATTCTTCAGAACATCGCCCTCCTGTGCTGGAAATCTGAAAAGTCCCTGGTCATGAGTAGGTTCTTCTTTTCCCCGGGTTATTTCACAGGGGTAAATGAGAAAAGTTCCTGTGGTGGAAAAGGGCCTTTCCAAAATAAATCTACAGTTGAGCTGTGCTCACAGTGCCCCCTGGTGGATCATGTTGTAATTATTCAGATGCTCTTCCAGGCCGACGAATATCAACTTGAAATGTTTTCTCTTTAAACAGGAAGACGACCAAAACCCGTAATAGCTCTTCATCGTCCTCGTCTGACAATGAAAAGGAAACAAAGAGCAAGAGGTAAGAAAAGAAAAGATCAATCATTACATACACTACGTCATTATTTCTCATCTTTTGGTGATGTGTCGTCGTCCTTCCTCGATACAAGAATCCATACGCCAGGGCAAATACTGACGTTTTAATGGATAAATTACGACGTCACAGAAGGGTTAAAGATTTTAAAATCTTTCTGAATATTGAGGCAAAATGTGCTCATGACTGTTTAATAATATAATCTATGGATTCATGACATTCAAGCCACTTTTTCAGTGATGTTTTTTTTGCAGCTCTTTTCGTAACGTGACATTGATGTTACACTCATCATATATGGTTCAAGTTATGTGACAAGAGTTCTATATGATGTATAATCATGTTGTCAAAGCAATCCTTTACTTTAAGACCGTAAATGTGTTCAGTATATTTCACTTTTATGCGATGTGTATATATGGGTTTTACACCCACTTTGTAAAGAGGACCGT
>NC_139811.1:967671-990171 GCF_963457635.1 Microchirus variegatus
AGCGTCTTCAGAGCGTCTTCAGAGCGTCCTCGGATCGTCCTCGGAGCGTCTTCGGAGCGTCCACGGAGCGTCCACAGAGCGTCCTCAGAGCGTCTTCGGAGCGTCCACGGAGCGTCCACAGAGCGTCCTCAGAGCGTCCTCAGAGCGTCTACAGAGCGTCTTCAGAGCGTCTTCAGAGCGTCTTCAGAGCGTCCTCAGAGCGTCTTCAGAGCGTCTACAGAGCGTCTTCAGAGCGTCCTCAGAGCCTCCTCAGAGCGTCCTCAGAGCGTCTTCAGAGCGTCCTCAGAGCGTCCTCAGAGCGTCCTCATAGCGTCTTCAGAGCGTCTTCAGAGCATCTTCAGAGCGTCTTCAGAGCGTCTTCAGAGCATCTTCAGAGCGTCCTCAGAGCGTCTTCAGAGCGTCCTCAGAGCGTCTTCAGAGCGTCTTCAGAGCGTCCTCAGAGCGTCCACAGAGCGTCCTCAGAGCGTCCTCAGAGCGTCCCGATGGCCGGGAAAGACTACAATCATCTCTTTAAACTGCTCATCATTGGAGATTCCAGTTAGTGGCACTTTTTAAAACATTGATTTTATTTTTTTTTTACTGATCTGAGAGTGAGTTCATGACGTTTACAGACGTATTTCATCAGTCAATAAACGGTGACAAGTTAAAATAAATATAACTTTATTGACTAAATTCACTCATACAATTGAATTTGATGAGGAAAAAAATCAAAGGTTTAATCCCTGTTAAGACGTTTCTTTTCATTCATGACCACGTTTTTCTTTTTTAATCTATAAACACTGACATATTTGACTTCTGTGAATCAGTTAAAGTTTAACCCTTAAACTCCACAGCAGAGTTTCTCTCCTGTTTTCAGGCTCTTGGTGAGAGGATTTGTTTTTTATGAATGAATGAAAGTGTGAATGTTGTGGTTAGTTTGTGTGTTTTTGTCTCCTCTTCATCGTCTTCTCTCGTCTTCTCTGGTCTCAGATGTGGGGAAAAGCAGCCTCCTCCTCCGCTTCGCTGACAACTCTTTCTCTGGTGAGTTTTGATGGAGACGACGAGTCTCAGCTGTTTGAATCTGATCAACCTGGAAAGTCTGAGTCCAGAGAAACGACCTGTGGACACACACACACACACACACTTTATAAAGACACACTTACACACACACACGTTGATTAGAAGTATATAGATATCCAATAATAAGTCAAAAGTTTATCAGAAGTGAAGATTCAGGTCATGTGACTGTGGAGGCTGGACTGTGTGTGTGTCTCCTGCAGGTGTGTGTGTGTGTTTCATGCATGTGTTTCAAGTGTGTCTCCCGCAGATGTGTGTGTTTCGTGTGTGTGTGTCTACTGCAGATGTGTGTGTGTGTGTTTCATGTGTGTCTGTCTCCCGCAGGTGTGTGTGTGTGTGTTTCATGTGTGTATGTCTCCCGCAGGTGTGTGTGTGTGTTTCTCCTGCAGATGTGTGTTTCACGTGTGTGTTTCTCCAGCAGGTGTGTGTGTTTTGTGTGTGTGTTTCTCCTGCAGGTGTGTGTGTGTGTTTCACGTGTGTGTGTGTTTCTCCTGCAGATGTGTGTGTTTTGTGTGTTTCTCCTGCAGGTGTGTGTGTCTTTTGTGTGTGTGTGTCTTTTGTGTGTGTGTGTTTCTCCTGCATGTGTGTGTTTCACGTGTGTGTGTGTCTCCTGCAGGTGTGTGTTTTACGTGTGTGTGTTTCACGTGTGTGTGTGTTTCACGTGTGTGTCTATCGCAGATGTGTGTTTCACGTGTGTGTGTGTTTCTCCTGCAGACGTGTGTGTGTGTTTCTCCTTTAGATATGTGTGTTTTGTGTGGGTGTGTTTCTCCTGCAGGTGTGTGTGTTTCACATGCGTGTCCTTCAGGCAGCTACATCACCTGTGTGTGTGTGTGTGTGTGTGTGTGTGTGTGTGTGTGTGTGTGTGTGTGTGTGTGTGTGTGTGTGTGTGTGTGTGTGTGTGTGTGTGTGTGTGTGTGTGTGTGTGTGTGTGTGTGTGTGTGTGTGTGTGTGTGTGTGTGTGTGTGTGTGTGTGTGTGTGTGTGTGTGTGTGTGTGTGTGTGTGTGTGTGTGTGTGTGTGTGTGTGTGTCCTTCAGGCAGCTACATCACCACCATCGGTGTGGACTTTAAGATCAGAACTGTGGACATTGAAGGAGAACGTGTGAAGCTGCAGATCTGGGACACAGCAGGACAAGAGAGATTCAGAACCATCACATCCACGTAATCCTCATCTTAATCTCATCACTTCTGTTTTTATTCTGAGTGACGGTGATGCCTAACTCTGACCCCCCCTCCCCCCCACACACACACACACACACAGATATTACAGAAACACACACGGTGTCATCGTCGTGTACGATGTGACCAACCCAGAGTCGTTTGTGAACGTGAAGCGGTGGTTGAACGAAATCTCGCAGAACTGCGACAACGTCTGCAAGATCCTGGGTGAGTCTCCTGCACACGCTGCACTTATCCACCAGGGGGCGACTCTGCTCGTAACAGGAAGAACTGAGCTTTTATACAAACACATGATGGACTGATGACGCTCTCCACAGTCTGTTAGTAAGAGGAATGTTAGCTCATCGATTTGACAAATACTTTGAATAAGAAATAGTTTTTAAATAAGGTCAGAGGTCGCCTTTAACGCAAATGTGATCACTAAATATAAGTGAAACAGCGTGAGGTGGAACGCACTCGTCAGAAGTTTGAGCTCATTTCCTAAGATTAAAGCCTAGTTTCTGTCCATTTTAAAACTTTCCTACCGTTTAGTGCGACCTTTGACCTAAAAAACACAGAACAAACTTCTGTAAGTGAAGAAAAGGAAAAACCTGACATTTAAAACTTAAACGTGTGATGAAATGTTTAAAGTCTCAATAAAAGAAGCTGAATTATGTGCATTTTTAACCTTAATCTTTATCCAGGCTGTAATCTAGACTGTAATCTAGGCTGTAATCGAGGCTGTAATCGAGGCTGTAATCTAGGCTGTAATCTAGACTGTAATCTAGGCTGTAATCCAGGCTGTAATCTAGGCTGTAATCTAGGCTGTAATCTAGACTGTAATCTAGGCTGTAATCCAGGCTGTAATCTAGACTGTAATCTAGGCTGTAATCCAGGCTGTAATCTAGACTGTAATCTAGGCTGTAATCCAGGCTGTAATCTAGGCTGTAATCTAGGCTGTAATCTAGACTGTAATCTAGGCTGTAATCTAGGCTGTAATCCAGGCTGTAATCTAGACTGTAATCTAGGCTGTAATCGAGGCTGTAATCGAGGCTGTAATCTAGACTGTAATCTAGACTGTAATCTAGGCTGTAATCTAGGCTGTTATCCAGGCTGTAATCTAGGCTGTAATCTAGGCTGTAATCTAGACTGTAATCTAGACTGTAATCTAGGCTGTAATCCAGGCTGTAATCTAGGCTGTAATCTAGGCTGTAATCTAGGCTGTAATCTAGGCTGTAATCTAGGCTGTAATCTAGGCTGTAATCTAGGCTGTAATCTAGACTGTAATCTAGACTGTAATCTAGGCTGTAATCTAGGCTGTAATCCAGGCTGTAATCTAGGCTGTAATCTAGGCTGTAATCTAGACTGTAATCTAGGCTGTAATCTAGGCTGTAATCCAGGCTGTAATCTAGGCTGTAATCTAGACTGTAATCTAGGCTGTAATCCAGGCTGTAATCCAGGCTGTAATCTAGGCTGTAATCTAGGCTGTAATCTAGGCTGTAATCTAGGCTGTAATCTAGACTGTAATCTAGACTGTAATCTAGGCTGTAATCCAGGCTGTAATCTAGGCTGTAATCTAGACTGTAATCTAGGCTGTAATCTAGGCTGTAATCCAGGCTGTAATCTAGGCTGTAATCTAGACTGTAATCCAGGCTGTAATCCAGGCTGTAATCCAGGCTGTAATCTAGGCTGTAATCTAGGCTGTAATCTAGGCTGTAATCTAGACTGTAATCTAGGCTGTAATCTAGGCTGTAATCCAGGCTGTAATCCAGGCTGTAATCTAGGCTGTAATCTAGACTGTAATCTAGGCTGTAATCCAGGCTGTAATCCAGGCTGTAATCCAGGCTGTAATCTAGGCTGTAATCTAGGCTGTAATCTAGGCTGTAATCTAGACTGTAATCTAGACTGTAATCTAGGCTGTAATCCAGGCTGTAATCTAGGCTGTAATCTAGACTGTAATCTAGGCTGTAATCTAGGCTGTAATCCAGGCTGTAATCTAGGCTGTAATCTAGACTGTAATCCAGGCTGTAATCCAGGCTGTAATCCAGGCTGTAATCTAGGCTGTAATCTAGGCTGTAATCCAGGCTGTAATCCAGGCTCATCATTAATGCAAAGATCAAACTTCCTGTTTTCTGTCTCAGTGGGAAACAAGAACGACGACCCGAGCAGGAAGCAGGTTGATACCCAGGATGCAGTGCGTTTTGGGGAGTCGGTGGGTGTTCGCGTCTTTGAGACCAGCGCCAAAGAGAACGTCAATGTGGAAGAGGTCATTTTTAATCCTCCATCTGTTTTTAAAGTGTGTTCGTATGAAGCTGTGAACCCGGCAGAGACAGTCAGGTGACAACATGGCCGCCAACATGGCCCCCACTTCACTAAAGACTCGGCTGATATTATCTCAGTTTAAGTCTACGATATCTTTGAGAACACGTTCACGTCTTTATCTTTAACTGTTAGACAAACTTTAACAACAGGAAACTGAAGTTTGTAAACCACTCACTCTCCCACACCAAAGCCCATAGAGAAGCCCAGTGATTTTAGCTCAGTGAGCTGCTGGTCCTCTGCTGCCTCGTGTGGTCACTTTGTGTCACTGATTTAAATCTAAAGGAAATATTTTAAAAGCCGAATTCACTAAAATCAGTCATTGTAAGTTAGTGATGGAGGCAGCAGTGGATCAACAACTCCTGTGAACTCCTGTGTGCTGTGATGTTAAAATCACTGGTTTACTCTATGGACTTTGGTGTGGGAGAGTGAGTGACTTTGGTGTGGGAGAGTGAGTGACTTTGGTGTGGGAGAGTGAGTGACTTTGGTGTGGGAGAGTGAGTGACTTTGGTGTGGGAGAGTGAGTGACTGGTGCGGGAGAGTGAGTGACTTTGGTGCGGGAGAGTGAGTGACTTTGGTGCGGGAGAGTGAGTGACTTTGGTGCGGGAGAGTGAGTGACTTTGGTGCGGGAGAGTGAGTGACTTTGGTGCGGGAGAGTGAGTGGCTTTGGTGCGGGAGAGTGAGTGACTTTGGTGCGGGAGAGTGAGTGACTTTGGTGCGGGAGAGTGAGTGACTGGTGCGGGAGGGTGAGTGACTTTGGTGCGGGAGAGTGAGTGACTTTGGTGCGGGAGAGTGAGTGACTTTGGTGCGGGAGAGTGAGTGACTTTGGTGCGGGAGAGTGAGTGACTGGTGCGGGAGAGTGAGTGACTTTGGTGCGGGAGAGTGAGTGGCTTTGGTGTGGGAGAGTGAGTGGTTTACAAACGACTGTCTAACACTGAGATAAAGATGTGAAGACGTTCTTAAAGAAATCGTAGATTTAAACTGACGTAGATTTTATGAGCTGAGGCTAAAATGAGTTTTTCCATTTGTCTCTGGTGGCAGCCATGTTTTCTCAGACTCGTTCTTGGCACCAGGGGGCGCTCACTGCTCAGTCGGTGCTGAATACTCGTTTTTATTTATTTATTTCCTTGTTCCTCAGATGTTCATGACCTTCACACGTTTGGTTCTGAGAGCCAAGAAGCAGAGTCAGAACCGAGCCGAGAGGGAACGAGAGCGCGAGAAGGACACGGTGAACATCAACGCTCAGAGAGAGCGAGAGCGACGGAAGAGAGGGAAGAAATGCTGCTGAGTCGCGGTGAGACGGAGAAGACGCCGCTCGACGCTCTTCAGACGCCAACGCTGCGCTCACGTGAACGCCTACAGGTGAAGCGGCGTCACTGCTGCGGCTCGTCCACGGGCCTGAATGTGTGGACACAGCCTGCAGGTTACAGGACTTAAAGGACCATTCTGGTTTGAAGGTCCAGTGTGTGACGGACCTCACAAAACTGTCGTCGTTTACGTGTATAAACACTTCATCGTCCTTCTAAGTTGATGGAAACCACATGACCTTTTTAAAAAGGCCGCCATCTTGTGCCTCCGTGTTTCCCCCGGAGCCAGAGCCAGCGTTTGAGGAGGACGACGACGTTCTTTCTGGACTGTGAAGGCCACCGTAGTTCACTGACGCACTGGAGAGGAGAAAGGACCATTCGTGTGTGTGTGTTGCAGTCTGCAGACTCACCATTAGATGTCACTAATTCTAACACACTGGACCTTTAAATCTGTAATCTTTGACATTTGTGATGCATTTAAGAAACCTGAGGATGGAGGAGGCCAGAGATGTCTAATGATTCTTTTATTAATGTTATTAATCTGGTGTGTGTTCTCATGATTGATCGCTGATTTTGATTTTTAAAATGTCTGTCAAAATAAAAATAAAAAGTGCACATTAAGAGCTTCCTAACTCCACCTGTGGTGTCATAGAGGCGTTTGTTTTCCCCACCTGAAACACGTTTTCTCTGGTGACGCAACATTAATGGATTACTTAGTTAATTGTCAACTATTTTTTATTATTATTATCATCATTTTTTTTAAAGTAATTAAATGAAAAGATTTTTCTTCAGTGAGAATATTTTCTGGTTTCTTTTCTCCTTTTGAATATTCGACAACATCATTTCCAGGTTTGACAAACACTGAACACTATTGTACAATGTTGACACAGATAAAGTCACTGTTTACTCTTCCTGTCCTCCACATATGCTCACATTGTTATATTTCAACAGTTAACACTGTAAGACCCACGGTTGTAAATTTACAACGTTAACTTTAGCCATCAATAAAAACAATCTGTTCTATTTTTTCTGGTTTTTTACCACATGTACATAGTCATTGGGTCTTAGTGTTCAGTCTAACAATGTTAGTGGATGTTACATTTGTTTATAAGTTCCACTTTATGGCCACGAACGCACACAATTTTTCAAGATTTCCTCCGAACAAAATCTCTTAGTTTCATTGGACTGGATTCATCAAATTAAAGTAAGTAAAATGTCTTTTATATTTTTTTTGGATGTTATTATAATGTGTAGAGCATGTACATATTTAGTTATTGTGGAATAGATGCATCAAAGTTCATTTAGAGCTTGTTACATATTTGTTGTAATTTTACAACACTGGGTCTTGGTGGTAGCAAAAATATCAGGCTTGTTACAGTGGACACAAACAGGTTGTTTTCCCTCCACTCCATCACGGCCTGAAATAGAGGATTTTCTTTATACATGAACAGTATACATTACATACATTATACCCTTGTGTTGTGTTCTGGACAAATTTGACTGTTTTTAAAGTTTTATGTCTAAAAAAATATATATTTAATTTGATCAGACTGAGCTAAAATCCCATGTCTTTGTCCACAAAGAGGATATCAACAGACAATTCAGTTCTGGGAAAGGTGTAAATGTTCCTGAATGTGTGGTGTGGATGTAAGTGGGGGTTTGCATGTTTTTCTTTTAGTATGATAAGTAGAGACCATAGGCTCATACTATTACATTTACATTTAGGGCATTTAGCAGATGCTTTAGTCCAAAGAGACTTACAATCAGCAGACAGTATTGTCTGCCTTGAAAGCATTTCCACCCAGAGGACTTGGTCCACCACCCTATCTATTCCTTCAGGTTATGTACTATAATATATAGAAAGCATATTTATACGTTAATTCATTGCTTTTTTTTCCAGAATGCCACCAGCAAGGAGAGAGCTGTGATACAGTGTGCAGGATGTGATTGATATCATCCAAACTGGAGAGAGTGAAGTTGAGATGGAACTCAATGACACTGATGAGAGTGATGAAGACTCAGATGAAGATGTCTGTCAACAAGTGGACAAAGAAAACCAACCACCCATGGACTGTCCAGCTGATAATTACATGGACATCGAGCCAAAAACACACAAACACACCATGCACCGTGACAGGTGTCACTGGCCGAAGAAATATTTCATCAGTCCCAACACAGATTTTTCTGGTCTGGATTTGATCTTAAGGCAAAGAGAGTCCAGCAACACAGACAGTGACATCATGAAACCTCTAAATGCTCAGAAGAGACCATTCAAGAGATGTGCACACCTGTTATTGGATGAACACAAGGACATGAAGACAGGGAGAGGATGATGCAATAAAGGATTCACCAACACACAATGCAGCAAGTGAAATGTTCACCTTTGCTTTTCAGAGGACAAGAACTGTTTTTAGGACGTTCACTAACAATGAAAGTTTGTCATGAAAAGAAAAAAGCAATGAATAAGTCGCTAGAAAAAGCTAGAGTTTTATCCTGTTTATTTATTTATGTATTTATTTTAAATAAATGATTTCATAAAAATATGACTAATGTGTGATTATTTTTATTATATATATAATAAATAATTTTAATATTATATATAACATTTATATATATATTTAAATGTTATATACATTTATGGAGCTAAGTAAGCAATCAAACTTGCAAATAAACCCTTAGTTGTTGTGAATTGTTGTTCAGACAAAGTGAGTAAAAAAAATAGAAATTCTGCGACCACCAAAGCCCAACGTTGTAAAATTACAACGTTTCTGTAAAAACGTACATAAACATTTTTTTTCCAAAAACTCTTTGATTTCTGCATCTAAGGCCTCATACAACAACATCTGAATGGTCAAATATTTTTTTTTTTAGGTTTTTCTTAATTTGGGTCTTACAGGGTTAAAGTGTGTATTGGCTCATTAGTCTTCTAAAGACTCAAGTATTTTATATATAAAAGTTAAATGGAAGACAGTAATTATTCATTTGCAGTTTAACTATTTCATTAAAGATCTAAGATCAATTTATTATTTACACTGACGGATAATATCGTTCAGTTTATTGTCTTGTGATGGACACAAGAACACATCTGCACAGACCAGCAGGAGGACAAAAAGACACGCAAGTCAGAGAAAGGTTAATATTTATACATCCCGAATTTACCCGAATAACTCGACTAATGACAGACTTGCCCCCCGTCCCACCCGGCAGCACGTTTACCACTGCCACATGCAAGTAAACGTTAAATCGTGAGATATTTGAATGGAGTTCGGCGGAGTCTCGTCACTCCATGCTAGCTCGTGGCTAAATAAAGTTCCACTCACCAAAGCCGCGGTGACCGTTTCCCACGCGACAGCGACGCCGAAATGAGAAGCCGATCCCGACACCTCGACCGAGTCTGACTCCATCACAATTTCTTACTTTTTTGGGACATTTTATTCACAATAAACGAACTGAGCTAACATCACAGAAACGCTTTAGCTTTTCTGTCGCTGTGTCATACGCCGCACGCGTACGTAAAGCAACACGTATTATATATGGGTTAGCCTAACCCTAACCCGAAATAATGTCTTATTAATCCTTTATTATTTATCTGAAGTGTTTATATGATATTTGCTTTGGAATCACGGATTTACTTCGTCTGTTTCCAGTTCACCGTTGTCACTTTATTTTGAAAGATGACAGGAAGTGGGATCATGATACATCGGTTAAGCTTGACAGTCGATCTGAGTCGAAGGGGTGCTGCCATCCAGTGGTTACAATGGTAAACTGCAATACTTCAATTGATTTCATTGACAACACGGCGGTGGTTCAGTGACACAGTATGAAGTATCTGCCCTCTGGTGGCCACACTTGCTAACTACAACAGCAGTCAATTACTCCATTAGGCTGGCGATATTAAAGGTAGGTCTACGTCCGGTTTGAACTTTCAAAATAAGCGTTTTACACCACGGCGCTGGTACAGTAACTACAGTGATACTGTATGGAGTATCTGCCCTCTGGTGGCCACACTTACTAACTACAACAGTAGTCCACACGCATCAGGCTGGCCATATTAAGAGTAAATCTACGTCCGGTATGGACTTTCAAAATAAGCGTTTCATACCACGGCGCTGGGACAGTAAATATGTAACTTCTGTGATACTGTATGGAGTATCTGCCCTCTGGTGGCCACACTTACTAACTACAACATCAGTTCACACTCATCAGACTGGCGATATTAAGAGTAGGTCTACGTCCGGTTTGAACTTTCAAAAAAAGCGTTTTACACCACGTACAGTACTACAGTGTTACCGTATGTATCTGCCCTCTGGTGGCCACACGTGCTAACTACAACAGCAGTCCACACGCATCAGGCTGGCGATATTAAGAGTAGGTCTACGTCCGGTTTGAAACTTCAAAATAAGCGTTTTACACCACGGCGCTGGTACAGTAACTACAGTGATACTGTATGGAGTATCTGCCCTCTGGTGGCCACACTTACTAACTACAACAGCAATTCACAGGCATCAGACTGGCGATATTGAGAGTAAGTCTACGTCCGGTTTGAACTTTCAAAATAAGCGTTTTACACCACGTACAGTACTACAGTAATACTGTATAAAGTATCTGACCTCTGGTGGCCATACGTGCTAACTACAACAGCAGTCCACACGCATTAGGCTGGCGATATTAAGAGTAAGTCTACGTCCGGTTTACCCTTTCAAAATAAGCGTTCTACACAACGGCGCTGGTACAGTAACGACATTGATACTGTATGGAGTATCTGCCCTCTGGTGGCCACACTTACTAACTACAACAGTAGTCCACACGCATCAGGCTGGCCATATTAAGAGTAAATCTACGTCCGGTATGGACTTTCAAAATAAGCGTTTCATACCACGGCGCTGGGACAGTAAATATGTAACTGCTGTGATACTGTATGGAGTATCTGCCCTCTGGTGGCCACACTTACTAACTACAACATCAGTTCACACTCATCAGACTGGCGATATTAAGAGTAGGTCTACGTCCGGTTTGAACTTTCAAATTAAAGTGTATACCGGACGCTGCCCTCTAACCGGAACTGTGATGAGGAAAAGAAGAACTGACAACAGAAAACAGTTATAATGTAGGTGCGGTTACGCGTTGTGGCCACTGGAGGGCAGTGAACGGACAAACATCACCGTCGAATTTCACCATCAGCGCATAGGAAGACTTTCAAAATAAAAGTAATTGAATTTTAGACGGCTGGTTCCATGGATGTATTATGTTAAACTAAATATATACATTAAATAGCTATTAGTTTTATTCATTTAGATTTAGCTATTTTATATATTATACATCCATGGCTCGTTCACATTGCCGAGAGGCATTCTGGGAGGAATACTACTGCGCGTGGGCCCACAACACGGAAATAAACAAGGAAGTCGAACGGAGCTCTAGCCTGATCTGCGCAGCTGAAGGACAAAAAAGTGAGTGTTTAAATCTTTAAATCTTCCCGTTTTTCTCGTCTCTGTGAACATGTAAATGTGTTTTCGTCGTTAACTCAGGTTCTATTTGACAAGTTCGTTGGTCTCCAGTTGTTGTTGTTTTTTCTTTCCTGTAACTATCAGTGTAACAAACTTCCTCTCTAACTTTCTGACTTCCGTAAGAAAAGCACTGTCACATTATGACTAAAAATACACTGATTAGAGATTTGCCCTAACTATTACCTGTGGGAATGTAATAATAATAATAATAATAAACTTATTAGGAAAACACAACACGACCCCCTTTATAAATGTAGTTATCCATTTAGTGATTTGGAGTCATAATAATTGATCTCTTTTAGACTTTGAACTTGTTTATGTTCTCAGTCCTTCAGTAAGTGGACATGGTCACTTTATAGTGACGTGATCATTGACTTCTGTTTGTATTGATTGCAATAGGATGTTACATTTAAACAGGACGACCTGGTTTGTGTTGTTGTTTTTAATAGAGACTGAGCACACCAATTGTTTTTCAGGTAGAAAGACAATATAATAGTTTAATTTTAAACCAGGCCGGTAAAATGACAACACCCCCCCCCCCACACACACACACACACACACACACAAGGACGAGCAGTGAAAGTGAAAGTGTTCTGTGACTTTTGTTCAGTCGCCATTTTAACTGCGCAGCTGAAGGACAGAAAAGTGAGTGTTTCTATGATTATGATGATCAAATATGCTTCCGTGTGTGTTCTTAACCCGACATTAATCTAACATATTCCGTGTGTTTTATAACTTTTTATATTCATGTACTTTGGTGGTTTGTTTTCACAAGTTAAGCCTCCGAATTAACGAGGGGTGAGCTGAGGCCATGGATGTATAATATGAACTGGATAGAGCTCCGTCCCCTCTGCCTTGAAGACAATTTTTGTATGGTGGCCACTGTGGGTACTGCAACAAAAAATCCCATGGAGCCCAAAAAGCAATTTTCCCATTGACCGCAATAGTAAAAGAGACGCGTGTAAAAGTGTCCACAGGACACCTCGAGACATGGACACGGGCTTTTATAAATCTTTATATTCTATATTTTTAATTCATGGAGTTTCATGTTTGAAAAACATTCCTAAAGGCCATAAAAAGCACAGACAAATGTTATTTCTCAGAGTGACGTCACAGCTGTGTACGAGCACAGCAAAGCGCGGTCACGTGGCGTCTCGGGAACAGCGCTGCTGTCAGTGAACCGTACGATATGAAAACTTTATGAGAAATGTGAATAAATGAAGACAATGAGGGGGTTTCGTTTACATTTTTAAAATATTATGACAAAGCAGGTTTTAGTTGTTTATTCGGCGCTCATTAACATTAATTTTCAAACGTATTATCGATGTATTAACGAGCTGCTTTGTGGATTCATTGAGGAGAGGAGACTGACATGCTGCACTTTATCACTGTGTTCAGTCCCGGTGTTGTGCTAATGTAAGTATCCCCGACAGAAAGTGTTTCCCCTGGCCGCGGAGGCGGAGAAACAGTTGGGCGCTTGCTTTCACCCAAATAAATTAAAACTAACAACAATTGCATTGTTTAATGATTTATTTTATGTAAACTTCACATACTACTCTATAACCTCTGGTATTAAGAACAGCTTTGTTCTATTCTAGCCAAAAATAGGGGGGGAAACACATTATTTCAGACTGTTTACCTGTCTGCCATAATTTGTATCTCCCCCCCCTCAAAATGGACAGATGAAACCTGATCATCAAATGATTTATTTCATGTATACTTCACATACTACTCTATAACCTCTGGGATTATGAACAACTTCCCAGAGGTTATAAAGATATGGGGGGATACAAATTATGGCAGACAGGTCAACAGTCTGAAATAATGTGTTTCCCCCCATATCTTTGGCTAGAATAGAACAAAGCTGTTCATAATACCTAAGGTTAGGATACTATGTGAAGTATACATAAAATAAATCATTAAACAATGCAATTGTTGTTAGTTTTAATTTATTTGGGTGAAAGCAAGCGCCCAACTGTTTCTCCGCCTCCGCGGCCAGGGGAAACACTTTCTGTCGGGGATACTTACATTGGCACAACACCGGGACTGAACACAGTGATAAAGTGCAGCATGTCAGTCTCCTCTCCTCAATGAACCCACAAAGCAGCTCGTTAATACATCGATAATACGTTTGAAAATTAATGTTAATGAGCGCCGAATAAACAACTAAAACCTGCTTTGTCATAATATTTTAAAAATGTAAACGGAAAACCCCTCATTGTCTTCATTTATTCACATTTCTCATGAAGTTTTCATGTCGTACGGTTCACTGACAGCAGCGCTGTTCCCGAGACGCCACGTGACCGCGCTTTGCTGTGCTCGTACACAGCTGTGACGTCACTCTGAGAAATAAGATTTGTCTGTGCTTTTTATGGCCTTTAGTAATGTTTTTCAAACATGAAACTCCATGAATTGAAAATATAGAATATAAAGATTTATAAAAGCCCGTGTCCATGTCTCGAGGTGTCCTGTGGACACTTTTACACGCGTCTCTTTTACTATTGCGGTCAATGGGAAAATTGCTTTTTGGGCTCCATGGGATTTTTTGTTGCAGTACCCACAGTGGCCACCATGCAAAAATTGTCTTCAAGGCAGAGGGGACGGAGCTCTATCCAGTTCATATTAAACATCCATGATATGCGCTGGTTGAGCAGCTTCATAGGAATGAACGGAAATGAAGGGGCGGAGCTTTATCCAGTTCATATTATACATCCATGGCTGAGGGTTAGATGTTAACTGTGGTCATAGCAGCCGCTGTTATAAAGTGTGGAGTGCGTCGAGTCGCCCTACTTCCGCTTTTCAGAATAAAATTATGAACTGGACTCAAGGCGTCTCTCGCGTCTATATCCATATGTATATATATGCAGAGGTGGAAAAAGTACTAAAATATTGTACTCAAGTAAAAGTACCAATACTTTGATGAAATATTACTCAAGTAGAAGTAAAAGTAGTCATCTGAAAATGTACTCAAGTAGAAGTAAAAAGTAGTTCATTTGAAATGTACTTTAAGTAAAAGTTACTTAGTTACTTTGCGTGGGGTGTGAGGGTAGTAGAAATATGACAAGGGTCAGAAATCCAAAACTATTTTGGAGCTCACGCCCGGCGCGACACAGGATATGACGTCACTTTTGGCCACGCCCTCTATGTTCATGCACCAGTGCTGGTGCTAATCACATCATCATTGGTCTGGTTCTGCTGTATATTTCCCCCCTGTAGGTCTTCACTGTGCTGAATTTTGTATTTTTACTCAGTAACGGATAGGATTTATAAAGTAACTAAGTACAATACTTGAGTCAATACGCACTCAAGTAAAATACACAATCCTGATTTTAAATTGTACTTAAAAAATACAAAATACACAAAAAAGTATTAAATACAGTAACTTGAGTAAATGTATTTAGTTACTTTCCACCTCTGTATATATGTATCATACATACATACATACATATATATGTTTGTTTGTATGCATATATACAGTACATATATATGTGTGTATATGTATGTATTTATTTATGTATGTATATATATCAATCGAGGGAACTTAAAATATACACAGATCTTTCGTCACTTTGAGTCCATCATTTTATTCTGAGAACCTGAAGTAGGGCGGTAAAAATATATCATTTTAGATGGTATTAAATTTAGAGCTGATTTAATTTATTATTGTTGATTTCTGTTTGCTTCAGCTTCTTAAATGTGAATATATTCAGGTTTATTTGCTCTACACAACAAAGAAATCATTCAAACTGAATCATTTTGGTTTGTGGACAAAAACAAGACATTTGAGAACGTCATTTCCAGAGTTTGACGACTGATCAATGGTGTTCAACATTTTCTGGATAAAACAATTACTCGATTAATCAAGAAAAGAATCGACAGATTAATCGATTATGAAAATAATTGTTAGTTGCAGCTCTAACTACATCCTCACATTTTGCCAGTAGTTTGTGTATTTAATTGTATGAGGCTGAGTAGATTTGACCCTCGATTACTCCAAAAGAAAACAAACTTAAGGGAAACTTAACTTAGAATTCAAGTGTTTTTATATTTTTTTTACAGCTCCTACAGATGTTAAAAAGGGAGATTTCACTCTATTCTTCCACCTTGACCACATTCAAACACACTGCCTCGCTCTAACCATGTCAAATCTGGACTCGTTCATCATAGAGACGTCACAGACTCTTTAAAATCCAGTTTCTGTTTTTTAGAAAAATCAAATAAAGGGAGATTTTGCCCCATTTTCCACACCGAGACCAAATATAAAGAAGCAGACAGTGAAATGAAAAGAAACCTGTCACTGACAACAACAAAACTGCTTCTATTACATTTTGTTTTTGCAAACAACGTTGTATAAATGTCATAGTGTGTGTCAAAATATAGTAAGGCTTTCTGTTTTCATCCAACATGTTTCAGTGAGAGCTGTAAAATACTCATCCATGATTGGAAATGAAGTTTCCCTTTAACTTCTGACCAGGAAGCTGTGAATCTGAACTTCAGTGTTGTCTTTTTTCCCCAGGGTTAAGGTTTTTAGGTTAAGAGTTAGGGTTAGACATTGAGTTGTGATGGTTAAGGTTTGGCTAAGGGCCTGTTTTATCTCTATGAGTGTCCTCACTGAGACTGCTGTATAGACGTGTGTGTGTTTCTCTCTCAGAACGACTGAAGATGAGTGGTCGTGTGGTGGAGGACGAGGACGGATCAGAGTCTCCAGGACTCCACTGTCTGTCTTTGAAGACTGACCGGTGTGAAGGACGACCTCCAGACTTCAGTCCTGAACCTGGAGGCTCAGAGACAAAGTAAGAGAGCTCTGAGACAAACATGTAACAGAGAAAATGATGTTGAATATGAGAGATTTTTTAATGACCTGTGGGAGCTGATCAAGTTTTTTACCCCAAAAGGAGAGAGGGAAAAAAACCATGGTATTATCTTCCTAACATTTTTTCCCACATACCTTTCAGGTCTTCTATACCGTCACCTAAACATCTGCAACTGTAAAAATATAAGTTTGGTCCAGTTAAAAATGTCACAGATGAGAATACATATATATCAGTCTGACACTTGTATAGTTAGATTTATGGGAGTGAAGTATTGTTTTTAGTGGCTCTGGGTGTCTGTCTGTCTGTTTGTTTGTGCTTCCACACTTGCACTTGCCAACATGACCAACAGAGGCCGCCAGAGGCTTGTTGTGTGAATGGGGTGAAGTCTGCCATGTTTGCCTAGTTTTAGAAAACCAGGAGGATCTATGGTCACCCTCACTTATTATTAAAACTCATAATGTGTTAAGTTTGTCCAATGAAAACATGACAGTCCAGTCTCCAGGACCTATCTGTCAGTCTGTGAAGAGTGACTGGTCCAAAGAAGAACCTCTTTATTTCAGAAGTCACCAGTCTATGGGACCACATCTTCAGTCATGAACCTGAAAACATGGCAGTCCGATGTGGCTTAATATAAACCACTTCCTCTCTTCCTCCTCTTCTTATGAAAGTGTTTCAAACAAAGAACATCATCAGTGATGTGGATAAAAACCTGTTTGTGTTTGCAGACGTCAGAACCAGAGAGGAAGAGCAGAGTCTCCAGGACCAAGCTGTCTGTCTATGAAGAGTGATGAGTCTATGGATAAAGCTATTAACTTCAGAAGTGACCAGTCTATGGGAGAACCTCTGGGGTTCAGAAGTGACCAGTCTATGGGAGAACCTCTGGGGTTCAGAAGTGACCAGTCTATGGGAGAACCTCTGGGGTTCAGAAGTGGCCAGTCTATGGGAGAACCTCTGGGCTTCAGAAGTGACCAGTCTATGGATCAACCTCTGGGCTTCAAAAGTGACCAGTCTATGGGAGAACCTCTGGGCTTCAGAAGTGACCAGTCTATGGGAGAACCTCTGGGGTTCAAAAGTGACCAGTCTATGGGAGAACCTCTGGGCTTCAGAAGTGACCAGTCTATGGGAGAACCTCTGGACTTCAGTCCTGAACCTGGAGCCTCAGAGACAAAGTAAGAGACAGTTTCTATTGTGTAGGAGTCAAATTCATAAAAGTGTAGGTTTACAACCAAACCTCTGTGTCCTCACACACACACACACACACACACACACACACACACACACACACACACACACACACACACACACACACACACACACACACACACACACACACACACACACACACACACACACACACACACACACACACACACACACACACACACACACCATGTGTCCACAACAGTGTATGGAACAGATTCTGAATCTGATGAAACTGATCAATGACAGAGTGAGAATGAGCCTCAGGGTTAGAACTTAACAACAGTCCATCACAACCACTGTGAGACAATAAACACGTCCACCTGTCACTGACATGTTAGTAATAAAGACATGTCTTCACAGACACACGTCCACCTGTCCCTGACATGTTAGTAATAAAGACATGTCTTCACAGACACACATGTCCACCTGTCCCTGACATGTTAGTAATAAAGACATGTCTTCACAGACACAAGTTTGCTGTTCCTGTGGACGAGCAGACGTCCCACTGTCCTCTGTGTCAGGACGTCCTGAAGGATCCAGTCTCCACCAGCTGTGGTCACCAGTTCTGCAGACGCTGCATCTCCTCATACTGGGACCAGTCTGGTCCACCAGGAGTCTCCTGCTGTCCTCAGTGTGGACAAAGACCCAGGACAGGATGTGGACCACAGGGTAAGACTGAACATGTCTCTGCTGATGTCTTCAGGACTTTTCTGTCAAACAGTGTCAGAATTTAAGATCATGATCAACAAGCACAACATCAGAAAGTGTAAAAAACAATCATCTTCATCATCATCATCAGTGTTTGACGTCACGCGTTAAAAACAAACGCTCACATTTGTTTTTGATTGATTTGACTTTGATAAAGAGAGCAGCTCCTGTCAGCGCTAACAGACTTTAAAAATGTGAAAACAGGAGAAACATGTGGAAAAGTTCAAAATCTTACTCATGTTAAGTCATGTGATCATGAACATTGTGGTTTAATCCTCTGCTGCCCCCTGCAGGTTCAGGATGGTTTACACTAATTTTCCTGCTTTTCTATCATTGTTCTCTTGTATGCAGATGATTCTCTTTCCTTCACAATCATCACAGTTCTTTTAGAATGATTCAGTCTTTCACAATAAAGTTATTCAAGTCATTAGAGTGAAAATGACTGTAGTTTTTCATTTGACAACAAACAACATAAAACAACAACATCACAGACGTTTAGTTTTTCTGTCCCTGATGAAAATAATCCTCAGCTGCTCAGATTCTTTCTTCAGTCTGACTTTGTCTCTTGTCTTTCAGCAGATGTTGGTCTGCAGGAGGTTCTAGATGAACATAAGATCAGTCTGAGGAGGAGATTTGAACATGTGACTGAAGGAACTGAAGGAAGAGGAAGTAGAACCCTCCTGAACAGGATCTTCACTGAGCTCTACATCACAGAGGGACAGAGTGAAGAGGTCAATACTCAACATGAGGTGATGCAGCTGGAGACCACCTCCAAGAAGAAGATGGTCCAGGACACTCCCATCAAGTGCTGCGACATCTTTAAAGCCTTACCTGACCAGCAGGGGCGCATCAGAGTGGTCCTGACCAACGGCGTCGCTGGTGTTGGAAAAACCTTCTCGGTGCAGAAGTTCACTCTGGACTGGGCCGAGGGTTTGGAAAACCAGGATGTGAATCTGCTGATTCTGCTTTCGTTCAGGGAGCTGAACCTGATCAGAGATCAGCAGCACAGTCTTCTCACTCTGCTCCATGTTTTCTATCCAACATTAGAGAAGGTCAGAGCAGAGAAGCTCGCTGTCTGTAAACTTTTGTTCATCTTTGACGGCCTGGATGAAAGCAGACTCTCACTGGACTTCAACAGCAGGACGCTGGTTTCTGACGTCACACACAGGTCATCAGTCAACGTGCTGCTGACCAACCTCATCCAGGGGAATCTGCTTCCCTCAGCTCTCATCTGGATAACTTCTCGACCTGCAGCGGCCAATCAGATCCCTCCTACATGTGTTGACAGGGTAACAGAAGTACGAGGCTTCACTGACGACCAGAAGGACGAGTACTTCAGGAAGAGATCCAGTGATGAAGATCTGTCCACAAGAATCATCTCACACATCAAGACGTCCAGGAGCCTCCACATCATGTGTCAAATCCCAGTCTTCTGCTGGATCAGTGCTACAGTTCTGGAGCACATGTTGACCACAGAGCAGAGAGGAGAGCTGCCCAAGACCCTGACAGACCTGTACTCACACTTCCTGCTGGTTCAGACAAAGAGGAAGAAGAACAAGTACGAGGAAGGACGTGAGACGAGTCCACAGGAGCTGATGGAGGCCGACAGGGACGTTCTTCTGAAGCTGGGGAGGCTGGCCTTTGAACATCTGCAGAAAGGAGACATCATGTTCTACCAAGAAGACCTGGACCGGTGTGGTCTTGATGTGACAGAGGCCTTGGTTTACTCAGGAGTTTGTACAGAGATCTTCAGAAGAGAGAGTGTGATCTTCAAGAAAACAGTTTACTGCTTTGTTCATCTGAGCGTTCAGGAGTTTCTGGCTGCAGTCTACATGATCCACTGTTTCACCAACAGGAAGACAGAGGTACTGCAGGAATTCTTCAGACAAGATGATGATGATGATTACTCTTCTCTAGATGTCTTCCTGAAAGCAGCCATGAAGAAATCACTTCGAAGTCGAAATGGTCACCTGGACCTGTTTGTTCGCTTCCTTCATGGACTCTGTCTGGATTCCAACCGGAGACTCTTAGGAGGTCTGCTGGGTCAGACTCAGAACAGTCCAGAAATCATCCAGAGAGTCATTGAGAACCTGAAGGAGATGAACACGTACAACATCTCACCTGACAGAAGCATCAACATCTTCCACTGTCTGACAGAGATGAACGACCAATCAGTGCATCAGGAGATCCAAGAGTTCATGAAGTCAAAGAACAGAAAACAGAGACTCTCTGAGATCCAATGCTCAGCTCTGGCCTACATGCTGCAGATGTCTGAGGAGGTTCTGGATGAGTTGAACCCGAACAACTACAACACAACAGACCAGGGAAAACTCAGACTGTTTCCAGCTGTGAGGAACTGCAGGAAGGCTCAGTAAGTTCAGACAATAACTTCATCAATCAGTGATGATTAATGGTTTGCTTCTCACTTTGTGAGTCAGCTGTGTTGTTTTTCTGCAGATGTTTTAAATGATGAAAGTTCAAAGTTCAGATTTATCAGCTGGTTGTGATTCTTGCTTTGAACTGAATGAAAACATCCATCCATTTTCTACAGCTTTATCCTCCACATGAGGGTCGTGGACGGTGCTGTGTTTCAGCTGACAGGGTGATAGACCTGGACAGTTCACCAGTCCATCACAGGCCTCTCACTCTCACCTATGGTCAGATTAGAGCAGGGCTGTAAATGCTTAAGTTTACCATTTACACATGTGCATAACAACTTACAGATCACAGTGGATCTACAGAGGTACAAAGTCACAGGTTCCTAGAACTAAGAATTCTAGTATTTCACATACGATTAGAACATGTCAAGATCTAGAAATTATTTTACTACATCTATGTAGAAATCCTTAAACTAAAGTGGAAGCTAATAGAAATGCGACCCCAGGGAACAAATTAGGAATTACTTCATGTATAACTACATAATAGAGGGTTTTCACGGCTAATGCATATCAAACTGTAGGTCATTTAAATGAAAAACTCTTGGTTAATGTTACACCTTGGGTATTCATGATATCATACAGTTAAAGGGATAGTTCGGAATTTTGGACATAAGACCTATTTTCCAACTCCAAGAAATTTAATTCAGTTCTTCTAGTTGCCGAGATCCTGGTGCTATTTTTATATTATTATTATTATTAGGGACCAAGCGCCACATTATTTTTCTCTGCGGGGAATCTTGAATTTGACCTGCTAAACATGCGTGATAACGGACGAAAATTGCCACGCACATCAGAACTATACTAGAAAATAACAGACTTGCAAAAAAACAATGCAAAATGGCTCAGTAGCGCCACCCCCAAAGATCAATCACCTATGGAGTGGGCTGAAATTTAGTTGCGCCAAATTTCCCAAAATTCAGTGGGAACATTGTCCGGCCCAAGACGAACTAAAAATCCTCTTACTACTTGTCGTAGTATAGCTCATCTTCATTTTCCTGGGCATCGTTAGCGATCGTTGCAGTTACGTAGCTGCCTTGATGTGCAAAGTAACGCCATGAAGCATGCTAACCGGCAGGCTAACTTATTATTAGTGTAAACACTTGTCAACACCCCTGGTAATATACTATACATATACTACGACAAGTGAAATATTATAGTCTCAATCTTACCTTTAGAAAATACACTGAATTTTGTTGAGCGCTGTCCTGTTACAGCATCTTCAACAGTATCATTCTCAGCCTTTGTTGTCCTCAACTAACCTACACCTAAGCTGTTATGTGCGCAGCTGTTTTAGTGATTGCGGCTCCTAAAATACTGACTTGACACCGAGAAACACCCACAGTAGAACTTAGTGGGATACTGCAAAGTCTGCAACCGCAGCGTAACACAACACAAGAGAAAACTGCACCTTAAAATTCTATGTAAAGCTCACATAGAGTGGTTCTGTTGCACATATATGTGAGTTATGGAGGTCTACTTACATACATTAACTTGTTTTTATGCTCAAAAACCTCCTAGTTGCTGGAAACGAGCCGATAGAAATCTGTCCTTTTTGAAGCACTTGTCAGCCGCGCCATTTCAGACATAAATCTCGCCAGACAGACTGTATTGTGATCGGCCAGTACCCCGGACGTGACATTCGGCACACCAGCTCTCAGAAGCACAGCTCCCCCCTCTGGAACGGTGGATGCACTGCTCCTCATTATCAAAACATTGTTTTAACAGTGTTTAAAAATAGCTTCTTCACGACTCCCCGCCTCAGTCCCTTTGACGACCTTTGACCCAGAGTCAGACCCAGAGTCAGAAGACACTGTCGCTCGTGAAACACCTCCACAACGGACGTTATTCTTCTTCTGCGGTTCAATGTACGCAACCGGGTGTGCCCGGACTAGTGCCCGAAGCAGGAGGATCTGCTGTTCAGGAGAACCGCTGTTTACGTAACCGGAACGGGTTCGTAGCGGGATCTCGCTGAGCCCGAGATTACAATAAAAC
>NC_139811.1:1000171-1117671 GCF_963457635.1 Microchirus variegatus
TTGAATTCTCATCATCATCTAATATTGTCATGAGGGCTATAGACTTATTTTTGTTACCAAGGCCAAGCTAGCAGAGCTCTGAACCGTGGTGAGGAGAACCCCAAAGACCGCTAGCTCCTTTAGCTTTAGCATGAGCTCGTACGACAACCACACATGAACTACAGGACTCCGTCTGCGTTGAAGAACGTTTATTTACAGCAGTGCAGGGTGATGCACAGCCTCTCTTCTTATTATGAGACTCTCTCACAAAAAAGAACTCAGATATTTACTGTGACTCGCCAAATGTAAACACACACACTACTTCCTGTTTCACGCCACACACACTCACACACATTTATTTACTGATGTTGATGAATAAATTCATAATTGTACAAAATGTTTACCCTTGTTCATGTTTGTTCCGACACATTTTTCTGTGATGTTTTTGTCATTGAAGTAAAGAGTGTGAACGAGATGGTGTGCACTTCCTCTTTTCAGAATAAGATTCATGCTGATTCAGGCATTTTGTTTAATTTTATAGTGCTAATTGGCAACTAAGGTAGCAATCCAAAGATAATGTAACTAATTTAAACAGTGAGTAACAAAGTCAACTAAGGCCTTACTTTGTTAAAAAGTAACTATTAATGTGTAATAGATTACTTTTTTCAGTAACTACTCCAACACTGGTGGTGAGTGAACCATAGATGACAGATGCACAAAACCACAAACACAAAAAGTAAACGACACAAATTCAAGAAAGACATTTTTAATTTCACGACACCAAGGACTTTCACTAACTACATTTTTTATCTGCAGCAGGAAATAAAGTGCCTTTATTTTGAAAAGCAGGAGACTGTAGTCTGAAGAACTGGGACAGTGAGCTTCTCACAGAACCTGAACAACATGGTGGACTCAGTTGGATTTGGGGAGTCTGTACACGCCTGCAGAGACCATCAGCTGATGCTCCCTCACCTTCCTCTGCAGGAAGGCCTCCAGCTCGTTCACGTCCATCTCTGTCACCACAGGTCCTGTGGCCACAAACATCCGCAGCATGGAGTGGATTCTGTCCAGAGTCATACTGTCCAGGTTGGTCAGCATGGCCTGAATGTAGGCCCAGAACAGCTGCAGGGACCGAGACACAAGAGACAGGTGAGTGTTGGGAGGAGCTGGAGGTGTGAGCGCCCCCTGCTGCTGAATTAAATCTGTAAACATCTGCGTTATCTCACGGTGAAACAGCCGGACTCTAAAAGTAAATAAAGTCGTGAACGTATTCTAAACACATTTAAGCCACTAAATGTCGCCTTTATCTTCACTGTGAGACAGACTTTAACAACAGGAAACTGAAGTTTGTAAACCACTCACTCTCCCACACCAAAGTCAAGAGAGAAAATCAATGATTTTAGCTCACAGGGACACAGGAGCTGCTGGTCCTCTGCTGCCTCGTGTGGTCACTTTGTGTCACTGAAGTTTGTAAACCACTCACTCTCCCAATTTTACCCAGTAACTCATTGTAACTTAGTGATGGAGGCAGCAGTGGATCAACAACTCCTGTGAACTCCTTTAAATCTGTAATCTTTGACATTTGTGATACATTTAAGAAACCTGAGGATGGAGGAGGCCAGAGATGTCTAATGATTATTTTATTAATGTTATTAATCTGGTGTGTGTTCTCATGATTGGTCGCTTATTTTGATTTTTAAAATGTCTGTCAAAATAAAAATAAAAAGTGCACATTAAGAGCTTCCTAACTCCACCTGTGGTGTCATCGAGGCGTTTGTTTTCTCCACCTGAAACACGTTTTCTCTGGTGACGCAACATTAATGGATTACTTAATAATAATAATAATAATAAATTTTATTTGTAAAGCACTTTTCATAAAGTTATCTCAAAGTGCTACAGAAACCAAAAAACAAAATAAACAAAAGACTAAGAGAAAAATCAGACACGATTAAAATCAGACACGATTAAAATCAGCAGAAGAAAGAATAGCTAAAGGAGGAGAAAAAAGTGCAGAAAAGAAAATAAAAACATCTAGGAACGACCTAGGAAAGCCTGTTCGAAAAGAAATGTTTTAAGCCCTTTTTTAAAGGCATCGACAGACTGGGGTTGTCGTAGGTGTTCAGGGAGGGAGTTCCAGATGTGGGGGGCAGTGGAGCAGAAGGCTCGGTCTCCCATGGTGCGGAGTCGTGTGCGGGGCTGATGGAGGAGGTTGGTACTTTGGGACCGGAGGTTACGGGTGGATGAGTGAGGGGTAAGGAGGTCTTTGAGGTATTGTGGGGCGTTGCTGTAGATGCAAAGGTGGGTGATGAGGGCGATTTTGTATTGGATTCTTGAGGTTATGGGAAGCCAGTGTAGGTTCTGAAGAATGGGGGTGATGTGGTCGTATTTGCGGGTTTTCATCAGAGTTCGGGCAGCACAGTTCTGAATGAATTGAAGTTTCTGAAGGTGTTTGTTGGGTATACCGATGAGCAGGCTGTTACAGTAATCAAGCCTGGAGGAGATCAGGGCGTGGACGAGTTTTTCAGCATCAGAGAAGGTGAGGAATGGGCGGAGTTTAGAAATGTTCTTGATATGGAAAAAGCAGGTTTTGTACAGATGTTTGATGTGTTTTACAAAGGTAAGTTGTGGGTCCAGCTTCACACCGAGGTTGGTAACTGAGGTAGAGAGGGGGATGTCTTGACCAGAGAAGGAGATGGTGGTTATGGGTACTTAGTTAATTGTCAACTATTTTTTATTATTATCATCATTTTTAGTAATTAAATGAAAAGATTTTTCTTCAGTGAGAATATTTTCTGGTTTCTTTTCTCCTTTTGAACATTTGAGAACATCATTTCCAGGTTTGACAAACACTGATCAACATGTTTCTGACTTTTTCTTTCTTTTTTAAAATCATGTTGAAATAATGCGTACATTATAGAGTTAGTGTGGTGAAGCTTTTGTTGTAGTTATTGTACCGTGTTGACACAGATAAATTCACTGTTTACTCTTCCTGCCCTCCACATATGCTCACATTGTTATATTTCAACAGTTAAAGTGTGTATTGGCTCATAAGTATTCTAAAGACTGAAGTATTTTATATATAAAAAATCAAATGGAAGACAGTATTTATTCATTTGCAGTTTAACTATTTCATTAAAGATCTAAGATCAATTTATTATTTACAATGACGGATAATATCGTTCAGTTTATTGTCTTGTGATGGACACAAGAACACATCTGCACAGACCAGCAGGAGGACAAAAAGACACGCAAATCAGAGAAAGGTTAATATTTATACATCCCGAACTTAACCGAATAACTCGACTAATGACAGACTTGCCCCCCGTCACACCCGGCAGCACGTTTACCACTGCCACATGCAAGTAAACGTTAAATCATGAGATATTTGAATGGAGTTCGGCGGAGTCTCGTCACTCCATGCTAGCTCGTGGCTAATTAAAGTTCCACTCACCAAAGCCGCGGTGACCGTTTCCCACGCGACAGCGACGCCGAAATGAGAAGCCGATCCCGACACCTCGACCGAGTCTGACTCCGTCGCAATTTCTTACTTTTTTGGGACATTTTATTCACAATAAACGAACTGAGCTAACATCACAGAAACGCTTTAGCTTCGTGTCGCTGTGTCGTACGCCGCACGCCTACGTAAAGCAACACGTATTATATATGAAAATGCGTTATATTGACACCGAAATAATGTCTTATTAATCGTTTATTATTTATCTGAAGTGATTTTTATATGATATTTGCTTTGGTATCACGGATTTACTTCTGCTTCCAGTTCACCGTTGTCACTTTATTTTGAAAGATGACAGGAAGTGGGAGCATGATACATCGGTTAAGCTTGACAGTCGATCTGAGTCGAAGGGGTGCTGCCCTCCAGTGGTCGCAATGGTAAACTGCAATACTTCAATTGATTTCATTGACAACACGGCGGTGGTTCAGTGACACAGTATGAAGTATCTGCCCTCTGGTGGCCACACATGCTAACTACAACATC
The DNA here is from genome assembly GCF_963457635.1 of Microchirus variegatus. Lineage (NCBI taxonomy): Eukaryota > Metazoa > Chordata > Actinopteri > Pleuronectiformes > Soleidae > Microchirus > Microchirus variegatus. The sequence goes on from NC_139811.1 coordinate 1,004,148, forward strand.
AGTTCACACTCATCAGACTGGCGATATTAAGAGTAAGTCTACGTCCGGTTTGAACTTTCAAAAAAAGCGTTTTACACCACGTACAGTACTATAGTGATACCGTATGTATCTGCCCTCTGGTGGCCACACTTACTAACTACAACAGTAGTCCACACGCATCAGGCTGGCCATATTAAGAGTAAATCTACGTCCGGTATGGACTTTCAAAATAAGCGTTTCATACCACGGCGCTGGGACAGTAAATATGTAACTGCAGTGATTATGTAGTGTATGAAGTATCTGCCCTCTGGTGGCCACACTTACTAACTACAACAGCAATTCACAGGCATCAGACTGGCGATATTGAGAGTAAGTCTACGTCCGGTTTGAACTTTCAAAATAAGCGTTTTACACCACGTACAGTACTACAGTAATACTGTATAAAGTATCTGACCTCTGGTGGCCACACGTGCTAACTACAACAGCAGTCCACACGCATTAGGCTAGCGATATTAAGAGTAAGTCTACGTCCGGTTTACCCTTTCAAAATAAGCGTTTTACACCACCGCGCTGGTACAGTAACTACGTTGATAATGTATGAAGTATCTGCCCTCTGGTGGCCACACTTACTAACTACAACAGCAGTTCAACACGCATCAGGCTGGCGATATTAAGAGTAAGTCTACGTCCGGTTTGAACTTTCAAATTAAAGTGTAAACCGGACTCTGCCCTCTTACCGGAACTTTGATGTGGAAATGAAGAACTAACCACAGAAAACAGTTATAATGTAGGTGCGGTAACGCGTTGTGGCCACTGGAGGGCAGTGAACGGACTAACATCACCGTCGAATTTCACCATCAGCGCATAGGAAAACTTCCGATGAAGACTTTCAAAATAAAAGTAATTTAACTATAATTCAGTTCAGACTTTTATAGCGGACTCAGAAGTCGGTAAAATAAAGAAAAATGTTGTTCCACTCGTGATACGTGAACTCACGTCATATCCGGCAGCAACATTTTCTCTGTTTGTCTATTTTTAACTCCGTGTAACTCGAGAGGAGAAGAACGTGTTGTTAAACACAGAGGGAGGAGAAGTTAAAGTGAAAGTGTTCTGTGACTTTTTTCAGTCGCCATTTTAACAACTGCGCAGCAGAAGGACAGAAAAGTGAGTGTTTACGATGATTTTATATGATTTTATATGATAATAATTTACTGTTAGATTCTATTCTCTCTCTCAGACATTTTTCACAACTATTCAGTCTGTTTTATAACTTTATAACTTCATGTTTACTGTTTTCCTCGTGGTTGTGTGTGTGCATGTACATTAATATAGTACTTGTACATGAATACAGTACATGTACATGAATATAGTTCATGTACACGTGTTGTTATGTTTTACAACGCAGAGCTTCCTGTATTGAACTGAATTCCCGCAGTCATTCATATTTCTGCTCTGACACGTGCGCCAATATTATGGCACACTACTATTTACTATTATTATGCTGAAACATTATATTTGTATGTATTCATCAGAATAACGTGAAGTACTTATAATGTACTTAAAGGTCCCTGTATTTATAACAAAGTTAATTGAATGTGGTCTTGAATCTAAAAAATATATATATTTTATTCACAAGTAGTATAAAGTACATTTCTGTGTATTTACCAGAGTAATCCAGGGTCAAAGTTCACTCAAATAAATAACCAAAATTATATTTTCTTTTTAAAAATTGTGAAGTGATAAAAAATGCACAGTTTTAATAAGTAGTTTATAGTTTTAATTTTATTGGATGAAGTTATTTGTAAACTTCATGCACAGGTAGTATGAAGTACTTTTACTGTGTATTTTTGGAGTAATCCAAAGTCAAAGTTCACTCAAGCAAACAAAAATGAGATTGTTTGTCTTTCAAGTGCAATAAATGTATTAGTACTTTATGGTTTTAATTTTATTGGACAATGTATCCCTTATACTTCATGCACAAGTAGTATGGAGTATTATTACTGTGTACTTTTTGGAGTTATCCAGGGTCAAAGTTACTAATATAGCAGGAATATTTGGCTCTATTTTCCACACTAAGACATTGAAGCAGACTTTGTCAAATCTGGACTGGTTTATCACAGAGCGCTCACACACTCTTTATTTCGGTTTGTGAAGGTCAAATAATTGTATACAAACAATATTAAAGTTATCTTAGTCGACGTGTGTTTCCCTTAAGTTTCCCCTGAACAGGAAGCTGTAAATCTGGATGTTAATGTTCAGCATTAAGTTTTTTTGATGGTTAAGACTTGGTTTTAGGATTAGAATTAGGTTTATGTTCAGAGTTAGACATCGAGTTGTGATGGTTAAGGTTTGGCTGTTTTATCTCCAGGAGTGTCCTCACTGACACTGCTGTGTAAACCTGTGTGTGTGTGTGTTCTTGTACTTGTGGCATACTGAGGACCAGTGAGGGTTTTTAACCAACAAAGTGAGGTCATTTTTGCGAAGTGAGGACAATTTGGCCGGTCCTCACTTTGTCTTCATTGAAATCACTTCCTTAGGTTGTAAACATGCTATACTCTGTTTTTAACAGAGCTCCTCAATTTGGTACTAAAACCCGTTTTCCACCCCTGGTGTTTCACACACTTTTTGCTCTGGGGCTCCATCTGCAGACATTTTATGGTACTGCACCCAGTAGTAGTTCTTTATAGATGTAATTCATGAAGTAGATATTTGTAATTGTGTTGATTTATAAAGTGGAAGTGCTGGTCCTCACTTTTTCAGCACTTTTACCCGGTCCTCAGTATGCAGCAGGTACAAGAATGTATGTGTGTGTGTGTGTGTGTGTGTGAGCTCACAGTCTGTTTCTCTCTCATAACAACTGAAGTCCAGATGAGTGGCTGTGTGGTGGAGGACGAGGACAGAGCAGAGTCTCTAGGACTCCACTGTCTGTCTTTGAAGAAAGATGAACCTCTGGGCTTCAAAAGTGACCAGTCTATGGGAGAACCTCTGGGCTTCAGAAGTGACCAGTCTATGGGAGAACCTCTGGGCTTCAAAAGTGACCAGTCTATGGATCAACCTCTGGGCTTCAGAAGTGACCAGTCTATGGGAGAACCTCTGGGCTTCAGAAGTGACCAGTCTATGGGAGAACCTCTGGGCTTCAGAAGTGACCAGTCTATGGGAGAACCTCTGGGCTTCAAAAGTGACCAGTCTATGGGAGAACCTCTGGGCTTCAGAAGTGACCAGTCTATGGGAGAACCTCTGGGCTTCAAAAGTGACCAGTCTATGGGAGAACCTCTGGGCTTCAGAAGTGACCAGTCTATGGGAGAACCTCTGGGGTTCAGAAGTGACCAGTCTATGGGAGAACCTCTGGGCTTCAAAAGTGACCAGTCTATGGATCAACCTCTGGGCTTCAAAAGTGACCAGTCTATGGATCAACCTCTGGGCTTCAAAAGTGACCAGTCTATGGGAGAACCTCTGGACTTCAGTCCTGAACCTGGAGCCTCAGAGACAAAGTAAGAGACACTTTTTCCTGTGTAGGAGTCAAATTCATAAAAGTGTAGGTTTGTGACCACCACAAACACATGTGACACATGTGACCACCATAGCAACAATTTCAGGGAAATGTCCAAACTTGAGTGCAGCTCTGAAAGCAGCTTCAGATCAACAGCTCATTTTATTTTGAAATTTAATTAAATTTGCCTCGACTTTTTGTGAAGGAAGAATAAATAAATTTGTGTGAGGAACAGATTCAGAATCTGATGAAAATCACAACCACTGTGAGACAATAAACTCAGGGATATTGTTTATATATTTTTGTAATTGAGTATTCTACCAATTATTCCTTGATAAATCTAAAATAAAATAAAATTAAACAATAATAATAACGACATCGCTACAAATACAATACGCTCCGGTTAAACTACATTAAATCAGCGAACATCAATGTTTACGTTAGCGTATTCCGGCGGAGTTAGCATTAGCAACTGGATGCTTCCAGCTCAGACGCTGAATCATTGAGGACGTGCTGTCATTGTTCCGCACGGACCGTTTTAGCAGACGCACACCGTATTTTCAGCGGGCCAGATGACTGAGGGTGAAACAGCCCGTAAAAGGCAGGAAATGTCCAAAGAGTGGGACCATTTCACGCTTAAACAAGAAGCCAACAAGGTGCAGTGTAACCACTGTAAACGACAGCTGTCGTAGCACAACAGCACGTCCTCAGTGATTCAAAATCTGAGCCGGAAGCAGCATCCACTTGCTAAAGCTAGCACGCTAACGTAAACATTGATGTTTGCTGATTTAATGTCGTTTACCGGCTACTGTGTTTGTAGCGATGTCGTGACTCGATATGATCTCAAGCTTTGAATTGTTTAAATAATAAACTTAATCATGGTAAATTGTGAGAGTATTATTGCCTACACGCAAGAACACACACACACACACACACCTTTTAGGTTACCACACCAAGGCTGTGTCATTTCCATTATGCATTATTTGATTTGATAACGCAAAATTATTATTATTGTATAATATATATTTGTTTTTTATCCAATCACTCGATTAATCGAGGAATAATTTATAGAATACTCAATTACAAATACATTCGATAGCTGCAGCCGTATCACAGAGACATGTCCACCTGTCCCTGACATGTTAGTAATAAAGACATGTCTTCACAGACACAAGTTTGCTGTTCCTGTGGACGAGCAGACGTCCCACTATCCTCTGTGTCAGGACGTCCTGAAGGATCCAGTCTCCACCAGCTGTGGTCACCAGTTCTGCAGACGCTGCATCTCCTCATACTGGGACCAGTCTGGTCCACCAGGAGTCTCCTGCTGTCCTCAGTGTGGACAAAGACCCAGGACAGGATGTGGACCACAGGGTAAGACTGAACATGTCTCTGCTGATGACTTCAGGACTTTTCTGTCAAACAGTATCAGCATTTAAGATCATGATCAACAAGCACAACATCAGAAAGTGTAAAAACAATCATCTTCATCATCATCATCAGTGTTTGACGCCACGCGTTAAAATCAAACGCTCACATTTGTTTTTGATTGATTTGACTTTGATAAAGAGAGCAGCTCCTGTCGGCGCTAACAGACTTTAAAAATGTAAGCCATGTGATCATGACTGTAGTTTTTCATTTGACAACAAACAACATAAAACAACAACATCACAGACGTTTAGTTGAGTTTTTCTGTCCCTGATGAAAATAATCCTCAGCTGCTCAGATTCTTTCTTCAGTCTGACTTTGTCTCTTGTCTTTCAGCAGATGTTGGTCTGCAGGAGGTTCTAGATGAACAAAAGATCAGTCTGAGGAGGAGATTTGAACATGTGACTGAAGGAACTGAAGGAAGAGGAAGTAGAACCCTCCTGAACAGGATCTTCACTGAGCTCTACATCACAGAGGGACAGAGTGAAGAGGTCAATACTCAACATGAGGTGATGCAGCTGGAGACCACCTCCAAGAAGAAGATGGTCCAGGACACTCCCATCAAGTGCTGCGACATCTTTAAAGCCTTACCTGACCAGCAGGGGCGCATCAGAGTGGTCCTGACCAACGGCGTCGCTGGTGTTGGAAAAACCTTCTCGGTGCAGAAGTTCACTCTGGACTGGGCCGAGGGTTTGGAAAACCAGGATGTGAATCTGCTGATTCTGCTTTCGTTCAGGGAGCTGAACCTGATCAGAGATCAGCAGCACAGTCTTCTCACTCTGCTCCATGTTTTCCATCCAACATTAGAGAAGGTCAGAGCAGAGAAGCTCGCTGTCTATAAACTTTTGTTCATCTTTGACGGCCTGGATGAAAGCAGACTCTCACTGGACTTCAACAGCAGGACGCTGGTTTCTGACGTCACACACAGGTCATCAGTCAACGTGCTGCTGACCAACCTCATCCAGGGGAATCTGCTTCCCTCAGCTCTCATCTGGATAACTTCTCGACCTGCAGCGGCCAATCAGATCCCTCCTACATGTGTTGACAGGGTAACAGAAGTACGAGGCTTCACTGAAGACCAGAAGGACGAGTACTTCAGGAAGAGATCCAGTGATGAAGATCTGTCCAGCAGAATCATCTCACACATCAAGACGTCCAGGAGCCTCCACATCATGTGTCAAATCCCAGTCTTCTGCTGGATCAGTGCTACAGTTCTGGAGCACATGTTGACCACAGAGCAGAGAGGAGAGCTGCCCAAGACCCTGACAGACCTGTACTCACACTTCCTGCTGGTTCAGACAAAGAGGAAGAAGAACAAGTACGAGGAAGGACGTGAGACGAGTCCACAGGAGCTGATGGAGGCCGACAGGGACGTTCTTCTGAAGCTGGGGAGGCTGGCCTTTGAACATCTGCAGAAAGGAGACATCATGTTCTACCAAGAAGACCTGGACCGGTGTGGTCTTGATGTGACAGAGGCCTTGGTTTACTCAGGAGTTTGTACAGAGATCTTCAGAAGAGAGAGTGTGATCTTCAAGAAAACAGTTTACTGCTTTGTTCATCTGAGCGTTCAGGAGTTTCTGGCTGCAGTCTACATGATCCACTGTTTCACCAACAGGAAGACAGAGGTACTGCAGGACTTCTTCAGACAAGATAATGATGATTACTCTTCTCTGGATGTCTTCCTGAAAGCAGTCATGGAGAAATCCCTCCAAAGTGAAAGTGGTCACCTGGACCTGTTTGTTCGCTTCCTTCATGGACTCTGTCTGGAGTCCAACCGGAGACTCTTAGGAGGTCTGCTGGGTCAGACTCAGAACAGTCCAGAAATCATCCAGAGAGTCATCGAGAACCTGAAGGAGATGAACACAGACATCATCTCACCTGACAGAAGCATCAACATCTTCCACTGTCTGACAGAGATGAAGGACCAATCAGTGCATCAGGAGATCCAAGAGTTCATGAAGTCAAAGGACAGAGAACATATGTTCTCTGAGATCCACTGCTCAGCTCTGGCCCACATGCTGCAGATGTCTGAGGAGGTTCTGGACGAGCTGAACCTTCACGAGTACAGAACATCAGTCCAGGGAAAACACAGACTGATTCCAGCTGTGAGGAACTGCAGGAAGGCTCAGTAAGTTTCTTTCTCTTCATGTGACTTTGATTATTTTTGGTTATACCTAAATCTGATTAGATGAACAATTCAGGCTTGATATTATTCTATAATCACAGACTGGATTATTTTGAACTCTCAGAGACTCGGTGTGAAGTCCTGGTCTCAGCTCTGAACACATGATCAAATCCTGACCGGTTTCAAGCAGCATGTTTTATTCTTTATTCAGGTTGAGGGGCTGCAGTTTGACCGAGGTCAGCTGTTCTTCTCTGGTCTCAGCTCTGAAGTCCAACCCCTCCCACCTGAGAGAACTGGACATGAGCTGGAACCATGATCTGAAGGATTCAGGAGTGAAGCAGCTGTGTTCTGGACTGGAGAGTCCACATTGTAGACTGGAGAATCTGTGGTGAGTTCACTGACTGAGTTTCATTAACATCAAACTCATCTTATTTTCTGATGAATAAAATCAACTCTTTCTGTTTGTTGAGGTTCATCATCATCATCATCATCATCATCGTTGAGTAAGGGTCGTCTTTTTGTGGATCCTGAGTCGGCATATTTAGGTGCAGTGTGAGCAGGGGAAGGTGACGGTTATATGGTGGAGGTGGAACTTTTCTATCTTTGCTGTCGCTTAGTTCAGTCTCATGGGCTGCTGTTGTTTTTTTTTGCATAATTTCACTCCTTGAGCTCCTGTCCAGTACGCACAGTTGTCTAATGTAATATAGCACTTCTTTAGATTGGTGATGGTTTTGTCTTTGAAGCATTTATTTTGCTCGCTGGCCTTCCTTCAGCTGGAAATACAGGATTTCAGTTTCAATTCATCAATGTGCAGGCTGCACGTGCAGTTTCTGACCCACCAGTAGGTGGAGTATTAACCTCTTCTTCACGGTTGCCCCCGGCGCCGGGGGCAGCGTCAGACGCAGCGACAAAAGCACCATAAAACCATGTCTAACTTAAACAAACGCAGACATGCTGCATACCCACAGAAAGGTCAGAAACTCGGCTAAAAGCTCATATAAACCATTCTTATGTTCATGTAACACAGTTAAACCACCGATGGATCAAACCGCACAGCGCACACGTTGAAAAGCGGCACCGGAGCGTCAGCGTGATTATGTAAAGAAAAAAACATGTGTGCGCTGGACAGCAGAGAATCTACAGATTCCAGCGGTACCATTTTTATCACTCTACAACCAAGATTCACAGATCCAGCCCCAAAATAAGAGCAAAACAACAACTGACTTTCAAGAAATACAAGCAGAAATGTTGTCTTACCTTTGCTGGTTATCAAAACAAGTTATTTCCACCGGAAAACAAAACCACTTCTAATTAAAAACTACACTTCCCAGCATGCTTTGGGGACTAATCCCGGTCTGATTGATCATTACAGAGCTACATTAGATCGTTCTGATTAGAGAAGGGTGAATGTCCGCATAAATGCGTCACATGCATTTAGCCAGAGCTATGGCGCTGCGTAACTGAAGACGCTGCAGAGTCACAGAGTTATTACGCTTTAAGCATCGATTTACAGCGAGTTATCATACTTTTTTTTTTTTTCAACATAAAAAAATCTTTTTAGACCTGTAGTGACATATAAATAAAATTAAATGGGTTTTTAATAATTTGGTACCTAAGAAATCTCAAATGGCACAGATGGTGCCAAACTGTGCCAAAAGAGAGAACGCCCAGACATCTCTTTACTAAAACCTCTGTAATTTCATTCTGCTTCACTTCAGCAGCATCCGACTTTGCACAGCTAATGTCCACATGTTGTTACATGACCTCCATGTGTTTTTAAGCTCCTACTGCATATTTTAAAGGTGATATTTGCTTTAAAATGCAATATTTTTTTAGGCGAGGGAAAAAAATCGTCACCAAGGATAATCATCCGCACCCTGAGCTGATGAGCCGAGGGAGCTGTAGCGTCGTTCTCTTATTCTATGGTAAGAATGAGTCCTATTCTCGACGTCCGTACTTGTACCGCCACTCGATGGTGAAGTCAGGTACTACAGAGTAGACCAGGTTCCGCGATATACGACGTGCAATTGATGCGATGCACACTTTGGCGCGAGTGGCATGTGCACGGATGTATGGACGTATACCAGGACCTTTAGTTTCCTCAATGTGCTTCACAATGCTCTTTGGTGGTGTTGTTCCAGGGCTCTGAATCACCTGCTGTAGGTGCTCACAGCACACTATACTTGCTGTTTGGTCTGGGCCTTTATGTCTCCATCTTCAAATCTGCAGATTGTGCTGCACAAGTGTTGTTAGCTGCGTCCTGAAGCTCCAGGATGGAGCGAGTTTGGCCCTGAAGTTTGGTCCTGCACAGGACGAGGATCCCTCGTGTGGTGGAGTATGGCAGTAATTGATATAGCGAACTGGTTTGGTGCAGTGATGCGTCCCCGTTTGACAGCCGTTTTCACTGTAAAGGGCTTAGATTCGATGCTGCTGTTGTTGAGCTCTGTGTCTGACATGCTGTCATACTGGAGCCTCAATATGCAGACCATGATGGTATGTTCCACAGAGCCTGGTGGTCCACACACATGCACGCAGTCATTGTCTGAAGTCTCCAGGATACCTGATAATTCTGTTCTTTTTTCAGGGTGAGTCGCTGCAGTTTGACAGAGATCAGCTGTTCTTATCTGGTCTCAGCTCTGAATTCAAACCCCTCACACATGAGAACTCTGGACCTGAGCAACAACGAGCTGAAGGATTCAGGAGTGAAGCTGATGTGTTCTGTACTGGAGAGTCCACATTGTAGACTGGAGATCCTGGAGTGAGTTCACGGACTGAAGCTGCTGTTGTTTTATTAACAGTAAACTCATTTTATATTTTCACAGTCGTTGTCTAAAGTCTCATCTTTTATTCTTTATTCAGGTTCAGTGGCTGCAGATTGACAGAGATCAGCTGTTCTTCTCTGGCTTCAGCTCTGAAGTTAAACCCCTCCCACCTGAGAGAACTGGACCTGACGTGGAACAACCTGCAGGAGTCGGGAGTGAAGCCTCTGTCTGAGCTCGTGCAGAGTCCAGACTACAGACTGGAGACTGTGAGGTCAGTGGAGTTAGAGTCAGTGTTTCTGAGGTTTATAAAAACGTTGAGGAAACTGCTGAAGCAGATGGTGAGGTCGTAGGGCTGGGCGGTATACCGGTTCACACCAAATACCGTTTTTTTTTTCTGTTACGATATACATTTTTAAAGGTCACATATATGTGAGTTATGGAGGTCTACTTACATATATTAAGTTGTTTTTATGGTCAAAATCCTCCTAGTTGATGTAAACGAGCCGATTGAAATCTGTCCTTTTCGAAGCGTTTGTCAGTCATGCTATTTTTAGCCATAAATCTCGCCGAGAAGACAGAGTGTGTTGTGATTGGCCAGCCAGCGTAGAGCCTTCCCACCTGTGTTGTGATTGGCCAGGTATCTGGAAGTGACGTAATCTATCACGTCAGCTCTCAGAAGCGCAGCTCCCCCCTCTGGAGCGGTGGATGCACTGCTACTCATTATCAAAACATTGTTTTAACAGTGTTTAAAAATAGCTTCATCACGACTCCCCGCCGCAGTCCCTTTATGACTTTAAACCGGAGTCAGACCCAGAGTCAGAAGACACTGTTGCTCGTGAAACACCTCCACAACGGACGTTATTCTTCTTCTGCAGTTCAATGTACGCAACCGGATGTGCCTGGACTAGTGCCCGGAGCAGGACGATCGGTTGTTCAGGAGAACCGCTGCTAACGTAACGTTAACGGGATTTTCAGTGATCTCGTTGAGCCCTGAGATTACAATAAAACACAACTTTCTCAGCAATGGCTGAACTGTTTGTTTCGAACCGTCAGGCTTCATAAACAAGGTAATGACGCAGATACACACCAAAAAAAACAGCGATAATAGGAACTTCCGGTCTAGTTCCGCTTTAATATACCGCCATACCGTATGTATTTGATTACCCCACATTTTTTCGCGCAGCCGCGGCGCTGCTGTCTGCTTTGCGATGGGCGCGCTCTGCATGTAAACGTTTCATTAATGTTTATATTTTTGTTTCAATCACTGAACGAAGCCTGTTGTTGAGAGAGAGAGAGAGAGGGGCGGGAGAGAGAGAGAGAGAGTGAGGTCTGTGCTTTTGGTCATTAGTTCTTTTACTTATTTTTGTGTAGGTAATATGTTGTGAAAAATATGTTTAAACTTAAATAAACCACATATACAGGTAGTTATGTGTCGTTGTATTAGTTTGTCCTGTTATTGACGTCACGCTGTCATCACCTGACAGTCTGGCTGATTGAAAGCCCCCAGATGCAGCGGATGCAAATACTATGCGAATATATTTGAATATCTGTGTTTTTTAGAGGGAATATTCGAGTATCATTTTTGACAGCCCAAGTAAGCATGTCTTGGAATATCAAGAATGCATGAAGTTAAGGTCATCACCCTCCACATCATCAGGTAACACGGGGAATTTTTATAAAAGATGTTTATTTGCACAGTCAAAGTTCTGTATTTTGACTGTAATTGTCTTTGCATTCTGATTCCTCACTTCATCAGAATCATGAGCTTTTCTTTGTAAACAGCATCATTTTCTGGGGCCATGTGAACCTGTACTAGTGTGGAGTTATTCTACAGTATTCATGACAGTAAAATAGACCATCCTAAGTTCATCTACCGCAGTAATTCTGTTAGAATGAGTAGAAAATACTGTGAACACCTGAAAAAATACCGTCAGATACCGTGAAACCATTCAAATTTTGAAAACTACCGTGATATTTATATTTTGGTCACACCGCCCAGCCCTGGTGATGTAATGTAAGTTTAATTATGTTCCATAAACACCTTCAACTGTTTAAAACGTCACATTCTATCAAATAACATGAAGGCGCTGCAGACACAGAGGTTCTAATGAATAAATGGGATTTAACTTTATTTTCATTTTCACGTTGTGTCTCTTACAGAATATACGAAATATTCACAGACATTGGTTTTCATATGAAGTCTCTGCTGCTTCGCTCACTCACTGCTGTGACTCTTCTCTCAACAGGTGGGAGTGATGATGATGATGACGATGATGATGATGATCTTTATCCAGAGTGCAGCTTCAGCAGATCTGGGACAGAAACCGTCTGAAGGACAATGTCGGTTCTCTGTGGCCGTGACACTGTGACATCACTGCTGACATCACTGCTGACATCACTGCTGACATCACTGCTGACATCACTGCTGACATCACTGCTGACATCATGGAGTTTCTTTCTCCGTTCATTGCATGAACTGCTGTGTTGGATAGTCAACAGCAGCGTAGCGTTGTCGACAGCGCTAAGACTTAAGCTTTACACGACAACCATCTGAACACAAGATGGTTGCGTTCCCCCTTTTAATTTTGCGTTTAGACGAGCGTCTTTGGGTGAAAATCTGCACGCACACGGTGATGCTGAAATGTGTGAAATTTGATGTAGTATGCATGCCAGGTGGCTAGGTGGCACTGTGAAGCACTGTCATACAACAACACCAGGAGCGCAGGAGCGTTGAAACTTCCTTCTTCTTCTCTCTCGTAGTGCGAAGTAGCAGCTAAGCTGACTTGAATGTCGTTGACGTCAGCGCGTACAGGAGGATAGCCAGCGTGAGCAGCTCAGAGCTCACTTTAGTGTTTTCAACCCTTTAGACGGGAACGTGACAGTGGAGCGTTATTAAGATTTCCACTGTGGAGGGTGGCTTCATTTTTTTTTTTTTTGTTGCGTTTTTAAGCCCCAAAAACGAAATCTGATAAATAATAATAATAATTTAAAAAATATTTTGTCGGTTTAAACCGGTATTCACACAGAACAGTCGAGATTTTGACACCAGAATATGTTCTGGAACAATTTAGAGGAAATCTAAGTGGGGATTTGGTCCAGAAAAGATAAGATCTGATAAAAGATCTCTCGATTTTAACTTGCATGAACACACACGTGTAATTTGAAGTGACATGTTTTATTCTTTTATTCTTAAGTTTGACGCAGCTGTTTGGTGCTTTTTGGTGTTTGGTGTTTGCAGACATTAACGACGAAAAATACATTTAAGCCACTGAACAAAAGACTCTGCGAATAAAATCCGTCAGTTTCATATCTTAAAAACACATTCACGTCTTTATCTCACTGTTGGACAGACTTTTGTAAACCACTCACTCTCCCACACCAAAGTCCATAGAGAGAATCAGTGATTTTAACATCACAACAGCACACAGGAGTTGTTGATCCACTGCTGCCTCCATCACTAAGTTCAAATGTTTTATTTTGTCAAATTCAGTGTCTGAAACCCTCAGATTTACCTCAGTGACACAAAGTGACCACACGAGGCAGCAGAGGACCAGCTCCTGTGTCCCCACTACATAAAATCACTGATTTTCTCTATGGACTTTGGTGTGGGAGAGTGAGTGGTTTACAAACTTCAGTTTCCTGTCTGTTTAACAGTGAAGATAAAGACGTGAACATAGAAGCTGGTGTAGATTTTTTATTAAAGTGAGTCTTTAGTGACGTGATTAAAATCAGTTTTTCTCTGGTTGTCGGTGAGTGAGTCCGTGCTGACTGTGAAAATCTGATTTATCTGTTACATCAGAAATATAAAAATCACTGTAATGTCTGTTACATTATTCTATTCTATTTATTTTATTATTATATTGCACTTAAACCTTCCTATTTTCAAAACAGTGAATAAAATGTGTATTTTATTTTGAAGGGCTCGTTCGTTCCTGCTGGCTTGCCGTAGTAGTCCAATTTCCATGGTGACCACACACCGAACAACAACATCATCCGTTCGCGCTCAGCTTGTGTTTCTTCTCCTGTTAAAATCCAAATGTCGGTCCACCCTGATCCTCCGGAGCAGCGGGACATGGAGCGGATCTTCACCGTGTTTGAGGGCTCTGCCCCGGAGGACGTGTCCCACGCCCGGCGGCTCTGGAGCTCGCTGTCCCTGCTGCCGCCGCTGGAGTCCCGGCTGGTGTCGGCCGACATCCGCCAGAGGCTGCCGGTGTGCCGGCCGCAGCGCGGCAGAGCGTACGCCCCGGTGCCGCAGAGCGTCTCTGCGCCTGCGCGGCAGCGGCAGCCGCAGCGGCAGGAGGAGCGGCGGCGGTACGAGGCCATGGCCGAGCAGAGGAGGGAGATCCTGGCTCTGCTGAGGAGGCAGCGGGAGCAGAGGATCCACCAGAGGGCGCTGCAGTCCCAGGCTCTGAGACCGAGGGTGAAGTTCCAGGGAGACGCGAAGGTTCCGGACTGTGATGAGATCATGGACAAACAGCTGGTCCAACAGCTGCACTGACGATATTTAATAATATTATAATATAATATATATTATTATTTTTATAATAATGTTCAATAAAAGCCACAGCGTATCCAGGACATTTTCGACTTTTTATCGTTTCAACTTTTTAAATAAATGATGATATGCTGAAAGATGATAATAGTAATAATAATAATACATTTTGTTTATATTGCACTTTACATTTGATCATCTCAAAGTGCTACAGGTTAACATTAAAATCTAGAATTTAAAAACATAAGCATAAAATAAACATCATTAAATATGTCAGAAATTTGAGGTAAAAATAAACAGTTTTCCAGGTAAAAAAAAAAAACGACATGCTCAATTATAAAATTATAAAAGGTCGGACAGAACACTCGCATAAATACATGTGTTTTCAGTCCTTGTTTAAAGGAATTTTCAGACTGATATATGACCTTTATTAGCTGAACTTTAATCCTGTCACTGTCAACTATTCAGGGTTTATGGATCTTGTTTGGTTTGCTGTACCACCTTTTGACCACTGGGTGTCACTATGACGTAAGGGGAAATCACATTTATGCAGGAAGTAGGATATTCAGGTGAGGTGGCTCGCAGCGGAAGTTGTTAAATGTCCTCGTGCACGTGGTGGACACTGTTCTTACTTCCGGCTCCAGTGAAAGTGACTCTGGCTGAAACCAGGTAACAAGTCACTCTACATCTGTAATCTGTCCATCCACTTTAATCAGAATATTGTTCAGATTAAGATGATTTTGCAGTTATTTTGCGTTTCCTTACAATTGTTTTTCCGCTACAGTGTGTTTTCATGTCTCTTTTATGGTTTTTTGTGTGTCTTTATGGTGGAAGCTATTATATTTCTTGGAAACCACACATTCAGGATGTGTGCAGCACCGAGCTGGACTTTGTGTCACGTGACCACTAGTGGGCCTACGTGATCACATGACCTCTCATTAGCATCCTTCCTGCCACACAGGTTAGAGTTGTGTTAATAACTAAGTTTTGTATTCTTGAAGCGTTGTGTCCATTAATTTCAATCTGTGAGCAAATTTAAATTTTAAAGGACATTGTCTAATTATTCCAATGGTTGAATATGTGTTGATCTCTTATCTTAGCTTTTGCCATTTCCTTTAACGCTGTTGTTCCAATTGTTGTTTATATCAGTTCTATATTATTATTATTTTTTAAATTTATCCTGGAAAGAACAGGTTAAAAAAATTTTTTTAAAGGTCCCCTATTGTGCAAAATCAACTTTTTTATATTTTAGTACTTATATTTGGGACTCAGGGGGCCATACCAGTCCCCAAAATGTGAAAAAACAAGACTCAGTCATGTTTTAGTGGTTCCACTTTGTGTAAGTATAGACGATAAAACACACGATGTTTACACCTCCTGACCAAGTGACGACAGTGCGGACATTTCACCGTGAATGTTGGCACCCCGCCAGGCAGAGTACTTCACAGAGTACTTCACAGAGTACTTCACAGAGTACTTCACAGAGTACTTCACAGAGTAACTCACAGAGTAACTCACAGAGTAACTCACAGAGTAACTCACAGAGTACTTCACAGCTCCGCCGTAGCTCCCCCTTGTCCCTGTGAAATACGAGAGTGCAGGCGAGGGAGGAAGAGCGGAGCACAGCGGAGCACAGTGTTTTACACAAACTTCTAGCCTCAGAAGATTTTTGTGTCCAGTGGATACATTTTATTTATGAAAAAAATGCTCACAAGCTTCACAAGCCCTTTGTTGTTGATCGTGTGTGTAAATTCCTATGCTGGAGGGACACCTTGAACGCACCAGTTACCTGCCTGCGGTTAGCGAGTGGCATGTGTGGATCGGTGATATGAGGAGCACGCATTTGAAAGCACTGCAGAAAGATGTAGATGTTGTCCTACATTTCTTCTCAACCAAAGGCTGCCTTTCTGTCGTGTTTCCACGTTCTCTCCTCGTGTTGTTGATCCACACACCAGTTGGAGCCGCAGTAACACTGGTGTGTTCAGGGTCTTTTTCTAGCATGGGAATTTACATACACGTCGTGCCGCGCGGCGCATTAATCGTTTTTTTTTTTCGATTTCAATGTTTTTATGATTGCGAGAAGCCAAAATCGTGGTCACTCTATGCATTACGGTGAAACTCAGTAACAACGGGTAAACGGACATTACTATGGGGTATATGGAGCGGGGGTTGTGACAACGGTGCATGACAATAGGTGATAAGTGGCGACAGTATGGCTGTGGATAGTAAGTTAGATCGACACTCCCCTGGAAGCAGTGGATGTGTGTTTACCTGGGTCTCATTCACATGTAAATGATCAGGCACAAAACCGAGCGTTCTGAAAAAGGCTGTTTTGGCAGAGTTATTGAACTGCTATTGTGCTTCATCCTTATGATATTTTGACTCAAGAATGACACAGACATGTTCATTAGGGCATCAGGACCTAGTTTAACTTGGGTTAATAGGGTATAATATGGGACCTTTAAGTATTACAAACAACATCTGGACAAATTAGTTGTTAAACTGACATGACACTGAAAACCTGCTGATTACAAGTAGAGAGGACTTTCAAAATAAAGCACATACAGCAGTGAGTCATTTATGATGAGCACAGCACATATTTATCATTACTGTGTCTCCAGTGTGGAAAACTGCTGCGTAAAACCCTAACAAAGACAAGTGGGGATGGAAAAAAAACAGCTGGTGCCAATAAAGTAGAGAGGGACACAAATCACCGCGACACACCGGTTTCCCTAAACTACATCCCTGAGCTGGGGGCTTTAAAGGCTGGTGATACATAAATGTCTCTTCCCAAATAAAAGCTGGGATGTTTTACTGTTGATAAGAACCATCTCTCTGACTTTGACTCGTCCTCTGGGATTCACCCGAGTTGTTTCGCTGCCCTTTGTTTGAGTGGCGTGACTCTACCTGTGACACGTGGACCTCTGAAGCCGTGTTTCCAGCCAGTGGAACGTTTCATGCCGCCTTGTTTTTAATTCTGAAAATGTAGTTTCTGGAAATCGGCTCTTTCCTCCATCAATGAGAACTTTGGCTGACTTCTTGTTCTCCGTGACGACCCTCGCTGTGACCGGCGAAGGTCGTGCTTGCGTGGGAAGCCAGTTGTTTGTACCCACTCCACCTTGAGATGAAGTATGATGAACATCGAGCCTCATTAAGCCCAAACATATGCATCTAATGAATCCCCCAAGGACTGAGCAGCTCACTTAGAGCAGAGCAAACGTCCATCATCGTCATCGTGAGTCTGCAGAAATACATCGTGTATCAACTGGCCGCAACATAAAGAAGCTAGGTGTGCATCAGTGGCCTAGAGTGGTATTTTTATTTTTAAGTTTATTGGCCCCCAAAATAACATGGGGGTAAAGTTTGAGATACTTGAGCTACTATGGTCGTGATTTGATTTCCCCTCTAAACAAAAAAAAAACTTTACCACTCAGCGAAAACATTAAAATCTTTAATGTCCTAACTGAGATCATTTGGTGAAATTAAAAACTCTACACACAGTCTCTCTCGTCGAGTCTGTGCTTACATGATTTTTGGTGGGAAAACCAGCGTCTAAAGGAGCAGTCCACCTCAGCACTGGTCCTCCCCCAGAGAGTCCAGGTTCTCCCCCAGGTCCATGGAAGCTGATGCAGTTCTCATCGTTCCCCGCCCAAGGCAAGGACCTGGACCTGGACCTGGACCTTGTCCACCAACATTGAGTCCAGGTCTGGCTCCGCTGTGGCCTGGGTAGACGTCCACGGTGTTGGAGATGGACTGGAGCGAGCGGTCCTGGAAGTAGTGGAACGCCTCCTGGTCCAGGTAGTTCTGGTCCTCGCGCAGGCTCTGCTCAAACTGCTTGCGTTTGTGCCTGAACTCGATCACGGTCTTGGTGTAGGAGTTGAGGGTGGTGACGGAGGCGGCCATGCAGCAGGTGAAGGAACCCCAGGCCATACTGGAGAGAGAGAGTTAAAATAGAACACACGAGATGAAACGATATCAGTACCACAGTGAGTGAATGTGCAGATGCTACAGAGGTTTGTCCTGCTGCCGTGAAGACGTTTGACCGACACACGTGAATTGCAAAGTCCTCACAGTATCTGGTCCTGAAGTCTGAAACCCTCCCACTACCACACATCAAAGTCCACAGAGAAATCTCCTCTCAATCTCCTGCTCCACTTTACCCTCACTCAGTTTCTCATATACAAAGGTGTTAATGCACGTTGTTGTGGAGATTAGAGCTGCAACTAACGATTATTTTCTCGATGAATCGCTTGATCCAGAAAATGTCAGAAAATGTAAAAAAAAAAAAAAAAAAGTTGATCAGTGTTTGTCAAACCTGGAAATGACGATGTTCTTGAACGTCTTGTTTTGTCCACAAACCAAAATGATTCAGTTTGAATGATTTCTTTGTTTATGTGGCGCAAAGAAACAAAGAAAATATTCACATTTAAGAAGCTAAAACAATCAGAACTCTTGTTTTAATCTTGAAAAAAGCTTCAAACCGATTATCAAAATAGTTGGCGATTAATTTAGTAATCGATTAATAATCGATTCACCGATTAATCGTTTCAGCTCTAAATTTCAGAATTGGAAATTCTGCTGAAGATGAAGAAAGACCCAGAGCCTGGAGAGAGCTAAACTTTTATACTTAAGGAAAACCCCTCGCTTTGTCTTTTTGCAGGGGTCTGCTCCTCCAGGCCGTGCTTTCACATCCTTTTGTCTACTGCAGGTATCGACCCCCCAGAGGTATCCTGAAGGATGCTGTATTTAGGTGCAAGTTGAGTCTAGATACCCTGATATGAATACACAAAAGGACCTGGTATGTTGTGTTAGGAAAGGGGCGTTGGGCCGCTCAGCAGCAGTTTCAGCCTTTAGTCCCTGAATTATATTCACAGTATGATGTGACCATAACGTCATGGTCAGTGGCAGGTGGATGTTGGGAAAACCCAAGACGAGACGTTTCCTCTGGGACGTTAAAGTGCTCACAGAAACATCTGTGGATTCACTTGTTTCTCTGAGCACTTCAGTTCTCCATCTTAACGTTAGCGGGACACGTGATCGATGTGCAGCTAATTGACTCACTGCTGAGGCTCTGGAGAGAACGGCTGTCGTTATTAGTCACTTAACAGGAGAGTTAACACCGAACATCAGGAAACACATGGAGTAAAGAGGCTTAAAGCTGCTGAGCGAGGAAACCGCGAGGAGATGCAACAAGACTGATGCCATTTATCACTTTTTATCTTTAAACACAGGAATCCAGACTCTGGTAAATGTTGATATTTCATCATCTCATGCCATTAATTACTTTCCCTTTTACATTTGGAAATTTGTATTTAAGAGTGGAAAAAAACCACTAACCAATAGAAAGTTGCACTCATTAATCTTAAAATACCAAACACTGACGTGAGTCCACGGGTTAATTTACACTAACTGTGTTTTATTATTTGTATTTCTATCAACTTGTACTTTTACTCCACTACATTACTCTAACTCTCTTTGTTACTACCAAATAAAATCCGATGAAGAAGACTTGGTATTATGGTCTGTATTTATACAGAGCTTTTCTAGTCCTGATGAGCTGCTTTAACACTAGAGTTTTCACTCATTCACACATCTTTATTCACCCATTCACACACTGCAGCGTGGGCTTAAGTGTCTTTGCTCAAGGACACATCCTAACTAACTCTTTTAATACTTTTACTTTTATTTAACTTAAAAATATATCAGAAAATGACTTTTATACTTAAGTACAGAAAATATCATAAAGTTTAAGACTTTTACTTAAAGTAATATTATGAAAAAAGTGACTTCAACTTCTACCAAAGTCATTTTCTGGTCACATACTTGTACTTTATACACAGACTGGTGAAGATTAAGCCGAGTTTACGATGTTCAAAGACGTAAATAAGAACAAAAGTGATTTTCTCCACTTGACAAAAGACAAGAAAAGAAAATCTACGTCACTTTAATTCTAAGATATCAACGTCACATGTTCACGTCTTTATGTCACTGTCAGACAGACTTTTGAAGTTTGCATTTGCAACCGTGTTAGATTTATGGAGAGATTGTAGTTTGGCTCAGTGATCGTCATGAAAAGTTGACCCTTTATAAACATAGTATGATTCTATATTCCAGCAGTTGTTTGCATTTAAAGTCAGATTGTTGTGCAGATGTAAACAACACGTGCATAAACTGACCAGAAAGACCAGCCGTAGTCCCAGCTGTGAGGCCTCCAGTCTTCAGGACCCAGACTCACTGTGATCTGGAAAACCTGAGTGTACATCATGTGGGCCACCATACCCAGAAGACCTGCAACACACACACACACAGCAAATGACAGTTGTCTCTCCCACTCACTCTCCCACACCAAAGCCAGCAGAGAAAATCAGTGATTTTAGCTCACAGGGACACAGGAGCTGCTGGTCCTCTGCTGCCTCGTGTGGTCACCTTGTGTCACTGAAGTAAATATGAATGAACTTAGTGATGGAGGCAGCAGTGGATCAACAACTCCTGTGAACTCCTGTGTGCTGCGCTATGGACTTTGGTGTGGGAGAGTGAGTGGTTTACACAAAGACAGGTCTGTTGCGTCTGTTTCTCACACACAAAGCAAACCCTGAACTATCACTTTCAAATGTTCTCTTGTGTCTCCACGACAACGATGGTGATAATTATAGCAAACACAATGACGGTAAATCACTGCTCAACACAACGTCGTCAGTAATAAATCACAAGTGTTAATTATCATAATTAGTCAGTCGAGTAACCATCGATTTATCGCACTTGTTATGAGGCGTGTGATCAATTAGACACGGCTGCATGTTTTTGGACTGTGGAGTCGCCCCCTGGTGGCTATACAACATATGGACCCAGAAGACTACTTTTATCACACAGTTGATGGCTGTTCATGCAGTGGTAACGGACAGAAAAAGAAGGTGTTTTTAAACCTTATTTGGCACAAAGTCACTGATCTGAAGTGTTTTATATCCGTTTTGATTGATGGCTCCATACATAAAGTTTTTATGTCCTGCCTGACGTTAAAAGTTATAGAAGTTATGTCTTTTTCCTCCGTCTCCTTATTCACTTGGATAAGAGTCCTGAGGCGTGAGCTGGAGAAGGTCATGTGTCCTTAAAGGATCAGTTTCAAGTCTATAATGTCTTCAGAATATGTCTTTATCTCACTGTGAGACGGACTTTTCCTTGTGTAAACTGAAGTTTGTAAACCACTCACTCTCCCACACCAAAGTCCATGGATAAAATCACAGCACACAGGAGTTCACAGGAGTTGTTGATCCACTGCTGCCTCCATCACTGAGTTCCAATGTCTTATTTGAAAGGCATTTGAAAGTCTACTTTCAGGTTGACCTCAGTGACCACACGAGGCAGCAGAGGACCAGCAGCTCCTGCGAATCACTGATTCTCTCTCTGGACTTTGGTGCGGGAGAGTGAGCGGCCCACAGTTGTGAGTGACGTGTCCATCTTACCCGACAGCACGGTGAAGACGGCTGCGAAGGCGTTCAGCTTGAGTCCGTCTATGACGTCGCTGGAGTGGAAAAGCTCCAGACACATGAGGCTGAAGCCGACCACGAGCAGCAGGATGTAGAGCACCTCTGACACCATGGACAACCACAACACACCTGCGCGCACACACACACACACACACACACACACAAGCTTAACGTCAACCTTTCACAAGCATCTAATAAATCTGTCTTCTTAAGAGTTGATGCACAGTCTGAAAATACAATCAAAACAAACTCAAGTCTGTCTCACAGTGAGATAAACAAGGATTGTCTTATTTTGTCACTTTAGATATTTAAATCCAGCAGCTCCTGTGTCCCTGTGAGCTCAAA
Organism: Microchirus variegatus; assembly: GCF_963457635.1. Classification (NCBI taxonomy): domain Eukaryota; kingdom Metazoa; phylum Chordata; class Actinopteri; order Pleuronectiformes; family Soleidae; genus Microchirus; species Microchirus variegatus. The sequence goes on from NC_139811.1 coordinate 1,026,250, forward strand.
CCACTGATTTTCTCTATGGGCTTTGGTGTGGGAGAGTGAGTGGTTTAAAAACTTCACTTTCCTGTTGTTAAAGTCTAACAGTGACGATAAAGACGTGAACATGTTCTGAAGAAGAAGTTTATCTTCAAACCCATTGACCGCTGTTTAGATGTCTTCAGTTAAAATGGCCGTCGCGTTCAGAGAAAGACGTGAATCTAAACTTCAGTGTTTGCTTTTATTTCCCCTGCAGGTCGAATCCTCGCCGTACGATGACTCGTCGCTCATCTACAGGCGACGCCAGACGTGACGCGTTTAACTGGAGACAAAGGTGAGATGTTTGTTTGTGATTGGCCTGCAAAGGCACGAGGAGGCGGAGTTTTCCATCTACACCGGTGTGTTTGGCACTCGTTGATTGGCTCTTTGTCGATGCCGACGTCACACAGAGTTAAAACTCTGAAAAGATCCGCTGGGATGAGAACAGTGAAGAAGAGCTTCAGCCCTGCTCTGCAGACGAGGCTGAATCTGACTCTAAAGTCTTTTAGTTTCCTGATTCTACGTCAGTCTAAGTCAACGACGTCTTTAAGAACACGTTCACGTCTTTATCTTCACTGTGAGACAGACTTTAACAACAGGAAACTCCCACACCAAAGCCCATAGAGAAAATCAGTGATTTTAGCTCACAGGGACACAGGAGCTGCTGGTCTACTGCTGCCTCGTGTGGTCACTTTGTGTCACTGAAGTAAATCTGAGTGAAGGTTTTAAAAAGCCGAATTGACAAAATAAGACGTTGTAACTCAGTGATGGAGGCAGCAGTGGATCAATTTCCTGTGATGTTAAAATCACTGATTTTCTCTCTGGACTTTGGTGTGGGAGAGTGAGTGCTTTACAAACTTCAGTTTCCTGTTGGAAAACCTGATAAAAATCTATGCCAATTTAAGTCTAAGATAACTCAAGTACATATTCACGTCTTTAACTCACTGTTGGACAGACTTATCCAACAGGAAACTGAAGTTTGTAAACCACTCACTCTCCCACACCAAAGTCCATAGAGAAAATCAGTGATGTTAGCTCACAGGGACACAGGAGCTGCTGGTCTACTGTGATCACAAACCCTGGTCTATACAGCAGAACAGTATTTCTACCAGAGGAAGCTTGCGTACCGGTGGTGGTACACGCGCCACAGTTTGGGAACCATGTACAGTGTAATGTGTGAAGAGGAGAAACCTTTGGTCAGTGTTGAACAGGTGGAGAGCAGCAGGGAGTTTCACCAACACCTAATGACCATCATTACTCACCTCTCTCTGAAGCCGGGGCCAGATCAATGAAACTCCGACACTTCTCACCTGAGAGAGAGAGAGAGAGAGAGAGAGGGAGGAGGAAGGAAGGATGAAGGGAGGAAGGGAGGAGAGGTGGAGAATTCAAGGTGAAATGTGCTGGGAATGAAGCGGAGAGGGAGTTGAGAAAGGAGGATGAAGAGAACAGATGGAGAGGTGCAGAGGGATGGATGGATGAGGAATGAAGGAGAAGACAAAGGGATGAAGAGCATTAGTGTCAACACATGTGAGGTTATTCTTTTACTTATACGCAATAATTGCAGAGGTCAAGGGTCAGGTCAGTGTTCTCCTCATGCTGCTCCAGGTCTGGATGAAGAGGAGACAGAATGATCTCTGAAGCTCCTGATATAACCGTTTCTGTGATGTCTTTAAAAAGAGACACTTCATTAACCACTCACTCTCCCACACCAAAGCCCATAGAGAAAATCAGTGATTTTAGCTCACGGGGACACAGGAGCTGCTGGTCCTCTGCTGCCTCGTGTGGTCACTTTGTGTCGCTAAGTTAAGTCTCAACTAAATTTTTCAAATGCCAAATTCAGAAAATAAAACGTTTGAACTCAGTGATGGAGGCAGCAGTGGATCAACAACTCCTTTGGTGTGGGAGAGTGAGTGACTTTGGTGTGGGAGAGTGAGTGGTTTACAAACTTCAGTTTTCCTCGTGGAGTCGATCATATCGCGCTGAGATCCAGCTGCTCACACATCAGTGACCACAGCGGCAGCCATAACTCTGCCGGTGCAGTGTCAGCGGCTGCAGACACATCCATCCATAACATCCATCCACAACATCCATCCACAACATCCATCCATAACATCCATCTATAACATCCATCCACAACATCCGTCCACAAAATCCATCCATAACATCCATCCACAACATCCATCCACAACATCCATCCACAACATCCATTCATAACATCCATCCACAACATCCATCCATAACATCCATCCATAACATCCACCCATAACATCCACCCATAACATCCATCCATAACATCCGTCCATAACATCCGTCTACAACATCCACCCATAACATCCGTCCATAACATCCGTCCTTAACATCCCTTCATAACATCCATCCGTAACATCCACCCATAACATCCAACCATAACATCCATCCATAACATTCGTCCACAACATCCGTCCACAACATGCGTCCATAACATCCGTCCGTAACATCCATCCGTAACATCCCTTCGTAACATCCATCCGTAACATCCATCCATAACATCCATCCATAACATCCACCCATAACATCCATCCATAACATCCGTCCACAACATCCGTCCACAACATCCATCCACAACATCCATCCATAACATCCGTCCACAACATCCGTCCGTAACATCCGTCCGTAACATCCATCCGTAACATCCATCCACAACATCCCTTCGTAACATCCATCCGTAACATCCACCCATAACATCCGTCCACAACATCCATCTATAACATCCGTCCACAACATCCGTCCATAACATCCATCCATAACATCCGTCCACAACATCCGTCCATAACATCCATCCACAACATCCATCCATAACATCCCTTCATAACATCCATCCACAACATCCGTCCACAACATCCCTTCATAACATCCGTAACATCCATCCACAACATCCATCCTAAGACTAGCTCCATTTGAATCACATTTGAATCACATGTGTGATTATAGTCATAGTCTGATTACTCCTGCATGTAAACACTTCCACCACAGTCTCTGTTGTTTACGCCTCACATTCAGGCTGAAACTGGAGCTGAAACTTTACTGTTTTTTGAGCGTTTAATGGACGCATGCGCAGAACCCATCGCACGTGCATTCATGCACCGACACCTGACAGGACTGTGAGAAAGTCTCAGTGGACACTTTTGGCTGCAGATGTTTCGTCTAAATGCACTTTATTTATTTTATTGTGATTTTATCTCAAACTCTTTGAGTTTAAAGGTTATAATAATAATAATAATAACAATAATAACAATAATAAAGACAGTGCGCACGTGCCCACCTGGCTCGTGGATGTTCTCCTCGCAGGAGACCCAGATGCCGGTGTGGAAGCGGCGGAGGATGAAGCGGTCGTCCCCGGTCTCCCAGCTGTAGTGGACCCGGCTCTGCTCCGTCCCGTTGCCGCTGTAGTCGATGCAGTTGCGTCGCCGCTGCGGGCTGCAGCCGGGCTTCGGCACGCGCTGCGTTCCCTCGCACCAGTAGGTGGTGATGAAGGCGGTGGTGGAGAGCAACAGCGCCACCAGGTTCAGACACACCGACAGCAGCGCGCGGCATTTCCGCGTCGTCTTCATGGTGCCGCGCGGGAACAGAGACGGACGCGTGCGGTCAGCGCAGGCGGCGGAGCGGCATGGCGGCGCGGCACAGACGCGCAGCGGAGTTTACGCGCGTCTCTCTTCCTCCTCTTCCCTCTTCTCCTCTCTCTTCCCTCTCCTCTTCTTTTATCCTCCTCTCCTCCTCCTCCTCTTTTCTCCTCTTCTGTTTCTTTTCGGATGAGAGAAAAAAAAGTGTGGATGAAAAATAATGAACGTGTTTTTTTCCATCGACACGACTTTTGAGAAGATGAATATAAAGGTTTTTTTTTTACTTTCAAATGTTTCAAATTAATTGAATTGAACATTAGTAAAACAAAAGTTAATAGACATTGTTCTTGTTTAACAATACAACTAAAAACCCAGACACTGGAAACAAACACTAGAATGTACATATACAGTTAGGCCCATAAATATTTGGACATCGACACAGTTCTCTTTATTTTGGCTTTATGCAACACTACAATGGATTTGAAATGAAACGAACAAGATGAGCTTTAACTGCACACTTTCAGCTTTAATTTGAGAGCATTTACATCCAAATCAAGTGAACGGTGTAGGAATTACCACACTTTCTATATGTGCCTCCCACCTTTTAGGGGACCAAAAGTAATTGGAAAAACTAAACAATCATAAATCAAACTTTCATTGTTTAATACTTGGTTACAAATCCTTTGCAGTCAATTCCAGCCTGAAGTCTGGAAGGCATAGACATCAGCAGACACTGGGTTTCATCCCTGGTGATGCTCTGTGAGGCCTCTACTGACACGGTCTTCAGTTCCTGCTTGTTCTTGAGGCATTTTCCCTTCAGTTTGGTCTTCAGCAAGTGAAATGCATGCTCAATCAGATTCAGGTCAGGTGATTGACTGATAACATTCCATATTTGCCTTAAAAAACTCTTTGGTTGCTTTTGCAGTTTGCTTTGGGTCATTGTCCATCTGCACTGTGAAGCTCCGTCCAATGAGTTCTGAAGCATTTGGCTGAATTTGAGCAGATAATATTGTTGGAAACACTTCAGAATTCATCCTGCTGCTTTTGTCAGCAGTTACATCATCAATAAACACAAGGGAACCAGTTCCATTGTCAGCCATACATGTCCACACCATGACACTACCACCACCATGCTTCACTGATGAGGTGGTATGTTGTGGATCATGAGCAGTTCCTTTCCTTCTCCACACTCTTCTCTTCCCATCACTGTGGTACAAGTTGATCTTGGTCTCATCTGTCCAGAGGATGTTCTTACAGAATTATAATAGCTTTTTTAGGTTGTTTGGTTGTCTTCCTGTTTTTGAGGCTCACAAATGGTTTCCATCTTGTGGTGAACCCTCTGTATTCACTCTGGTGAAGTCTTCTTTTGATTGTTGACTTTGAAACACATACACCTTCCTCCTGGAGAGTGTTTTTGATCCGGCCAACTGTTGTGAAGGGCTTTTTCTTCACCTGGGAAAGAATTCTTCTGTCGTCCACCACAGTGGTTTTCTGTGGTGTTCCAGGTCCTTTGGTGTTGCTGAGCTCACTGGTGCGTTCTTTCTTTTTAAGAATGTTCCAAACAGTTGATTTGGCCACACCTAATATTTTTGCTATTTCTCTGATGGGTTTGTTTTGATTTTTCAGCCTAATGATGGCTTGCTTCACTGACAGTGACAGCTCCTTGGATCTCATATAGAACGTCAACAGCAACAGATTCCAAATGCAAATGTCACTCCTGGAATCAACTCCAGAACTTTTACCTGTGTCATTGAAGATGAAATAATGAGGAAATAGCTCACAATTGTCCATGAAATAGCTTTTCAGTCAATTGTCCAATTACTTTTGGTCCCCTAAAAAATGGGAGGCACATATAGAAAGTGTTGTAATTCCTACACCGTTCACTTGATTTGGTTGTAAATGCCCTCAAATTAAAGCTGAAAGTGTGCAGTTAAAGCACATCTTGTTCGTTTCATTTCAAATTCATTGTAGTGATGTATAGAACCAAAATAAAGAGAACTGTGTCGATGTCCAAATATTTATGGGCCTAACTGTATATGTGTATATGTGTGTATATATATATAACATGCATTCTAGTGTTTGTTTCCAGTGTCTGGGTTTTTATATAATATATGTTATACATGTAATGTATGTTATATATGTAATTTATGTTATATATATATACACACACACACACATGTATATATACACACACACACACACACACATATATATATGTGTGTATACATGTAATGTATGTTATATTTGTAATGTACATGTATGTATGTGATAAACTTGTAGTACTGCACAACAAGACTGAAACTAACTTATCATCGTCTTGTCCAGGGTGTGACATCACACCTCCTGCACCAACACCATCTGGGATTGGTTCTAGCTCGTCATGTGACCTGAGCACACACACACACACACACACACACACATTCTGAATAATGGAACGTGCTGCATTTGTTTTTTCAGGTTTATGGTTTAGAATGAGTATGTAAAAATCGTCCGGCCTCGTTTGTCGATCAGCTCACGTCTGCAGGCGTGAACATGAGTGGCGACAAGGCCGAGCTCCGCCCACCGCACCAATCCATCACCTCCCATTTTATGGCCCCCACCTGCAGATCAATACTGCCACTGTGTGTGTGTGTGTGTGATGTATGTGGACTCGGTGTGATTCAGAGTGACAGTGCAGCTCAGCAGAGTCAATGAACAGCAGGAAACAGGACACGTTTATGATTTATCTGCACTTAATGACTAAAACACTCGGGACGTCCAGTTCGTTGACCTGTGGTCGACTTCAGTTTGGTTTTGAAAACGGATGAAAACACTCCCGACATTAACCTAATCTGTTAATGTGTCATCTCATGTCCAGAGTCCAAATATGGATTTGGTGATATACTGTCGTCCTTTCTCGTGCAATACGACGATCAATAAAAGAAGAAGGCGCTCTAAAGTCAACGGTCTGCCTCTCATTGGACGAGAGGACGGCTGCTGCCTGAGCAGAAGATCCTTTTGTCTTTTTGTCTTTCTCCTTAAACACTGCAGTACATGTGCCCGGCCTACATGTGGCGCTGTGGTGCTGACGTTGAACCTTTGTTCTGCACATGTGCGACGACTGTGTGACGACTTCCTGTCCAAACAATTTTACGGCAGGTTCAGGGATTTGTACGGTGGCCCTGAGGTTTCAAAAACACAGATGTGTTTTCTGCTTTTGTGTTTGTGGTTTGTGTTTGTGTATTGCACCTCAGGGCCACCGTAGATTTGAAATAAAATAGTTTTAATCCGTATTTTTATCAAATAATAATATATTTAGTTTTAGTTTTCAGGAAATAAAATGCATGTTATTTCTAACTTTATTGCGTTATTCTTATGAGACAAATACGCGTTTTCATTCCGGGCTTCAAACTTCACACATGTTGGTGTTAAAAGAAATACGACAGTGAGGGAACGGCAGTGAACTATAGTTTCTTCTCAGGTTTATGGATCACTCTGATCCAGGTAAGGTCTGACGTGTTGAGATGAATCCACGTTTGGTTCCAGAGGAGAAGCCTGACATGAGGAAACTCTCAGGTCCTTAGAGTTTGACTGTTATCACTCAGGTTCAGGTTCAGGTTCAGGTTCAGGTTCAGGTTTAGGTTTAGGTTCTGGTTCTGGTTCTGGTTCTGGTTCAGGTTCTGGTTCAGGTTCAGGTTCTGGTTCTGGTTCTGGTTCAGGTTCAGGTTCAGGTTCAGGTTCAGGTTCAGGTTCAGTTTAAGGTTCAGGTTCAGGTTCTGGTTCTGGTTCTGTTTCAGGTTCTGGTTCTGGTTCTGGTTCAGGTTCTGGTTCTGGTTCTGGTTCTGGTTCTGGTTCAGGTTCAGGTTCAGCAGGTCGTCCTTCTTCTCTGAGGGCCTCTCTGTCACATGTCAGGACCTTGTTATTGAAAAGCTCGCTCGTCTCACTCGCCTCGTTCTCTGCAGGAGACGAAGTTTCCAATTCCTGTGATATTTTACTTTGTAATCAAAGTGTCAGGAGGATGTGAAGAGACGGAGAGGCAACATAAATCTGTGTGTGTGTGTGTGTGTGTGTGTGTGTGTGTGTGTGTGTGTGTGTGTGTGTGTGTGTGTGTGTGTGTGTGTGTGTGTGTGTGTGTGTGTGTGTGTGTGTGTGTGTGTGTGTGTGTGTGAGACACTCCATCTGACTCCATGTTTTATTCACAGCATTCATTCTGTCTGTCTTTTTGACAACGACTCTCCTTTAACTGACAGGTTAAGGGGAAAAGAATCCCATATATAAGTTTATTTATATATATGTATATTTATATATATACTGTCTCCGGTTGTCTCCGATTGTCTCCAGTTGTCTCTGGTTGTTTCTGGTGGTTTCTGGTGGTTTCTGTTTGTCTCTGATTGTCTCTGATTGTCTCTGATTGTCTCTGGTTGTCTCCGGTTGTCTCTGATTGTCTCTGATTGTCTTTGTTTGTCTCTGTTTGTCTCTGATTGTCTCTGTTTGTCTCTGTTTGTCTCTGATTGTCTCCGGTTGTCTCTGATTGTCTCTGGTTGTCTCTGATTGTCTCTGGTTGTCTCTGATTGTCTCTGGTTGTCTCTGGTTGTCTCTGATTGTCTCTGATTGTCTATGATTGTCTCTGTTTGTCACCTGTTGTCTCTGATTGTCTCTGATTGTCTCTGGTTGTCTCCGGTTGTCTCCGGTTGTCTCCAGTCTTCTGCAGAGTCTACACTCCTGATCATTCCTACGTCACCATCAGGAGTCGTCTCTCGTGTCGAGTCGGTGAAATTCTGGCTCTGATCCGAGAGAAACTCCAGTACAGTGAAGATCAACCGGTTCTTCCTGGAAACCTGGTCCTGGTGGCAGTGACATCATCAGGAGGTCAGGACACACACACACACACACACACACACACACACACACACACACACACACACACACACACACACACACACACATTCTTGTACTTGCTGCATACTGAGGACCAGCATTTCCACTTTATAAATCAACACAATTACAAATATCTACTTCATGAATGACATCTATAAAGAACACACACACACACACACACACACACACACACACACACACACACACACACACACACACACACGTCAGTTTTATTCACAAAGTCCACCAAACTACAGACTAAAATCCAGACGCGTCACAGGAAGTAAATGATTGTTTTCACTCAGCTGACACTCGTACTCTGTCAGGTGTCCTTCAACAGACAGGTGTGTGTGTGTGTGTGTCTGTGTGTGTGTGTGTGTCCACCTCCCATTTCACCTTGTTTAGATTAGACCTTCAAATGCCATCAGAGGCAAAATTAATCAAATTAGAGTTGAAGTGTCCGATAGACCAGTGACCTCCACTTTGTCTTGAGATGCGCACACGCACACACGCACACACACACGCACACACACACACACACACACACACACACACACACACACACACACACACACACACACACACACACCCCCACACACACACACACACACACACACACACACACACACACACACACCTGGTCCATCCGTCTCTGTCCTGATTTAAATGAATTCAGTTGTTTTTCTGAGCAGCCCTACAGATTTTTATTTCTGTATTTCTTTATTTTTAAGTATAAATTAATCTAAAATGGCCGCCAGGACCAGGACCAGTTTCTCAGCTCAGTGTGGTGTTTCAGCCAATCATCACTGAGCTGAGAAAAATGGGAAATCCATTCACTTTAATGAAACACCTCAGACACACACCTCAGACACACACACACACACACACACACACACACACACACACACACACACACACACACACACACACACACATTGTGACGGACAGGTGTGATCTTACAGAGAAAACCCACCAGGTGTTTTAATAACGAGACGCCACAGGGAGAGAGTTTGATGAACACACACACACACACACACACACACACACACACACACACACACACACACACACACACACACACACACACACACACGTTCCTCAGAAATGAGGTTCTGCCTCATTAGGACCAGGTTTTGGTCTCAATATTATATTATAGTAAAGTATATATAGTATATATTAAGTATTATTAATAATACTATATTAATATAGTATATATTATCATATATAGTATACTATTTGGGGAATGGGAAAATAATCTTTATGTTTAATTCAGAAAAACTTCAGTTCAGAAGAAGATCGTTCATATTTTATTAGAAATACGTTGAAATTCATGTTGATCCAGAAAATCAGAGCTGGGATTTATTGTTAATATTTTTTTAACAAAAGCCTTTTTTCAGTTAAAAAATTTAAAAAAAGAAAAAAGATTTAAATTCCGGTTCATGATTATTATGTGATTTATTTTCTTAATGACAAATCAAACTTCTCTTTAATTCAGAAAATATAAACTGAACAGAAACTGGGCTGTTTCTCTGAATCGCGCTGTAATTCATGGCCATTCTTCTGTGAACACACCCTGACCTCTGACCTTTCTTTTCAGAGCCAGTCATATGTCATTGTTGTGTCACATGATGCACGGACGCTCTTATTGATTCTGCTGCTGCTCAAGGCCTCGATCTGGATCCAGAGGTCAGAGGTCAGAGGTCAGAGGAAGCTGTCACCTTTGTCTTCTCACTGCTGCACCTTCATTAGCCCGTTCAAAACGTGTGTGTGTGTGTGTGTGTGTGTGTGTGTGTGTGTGTGTGTGTGTGTGTGTGTGTGTGTGTGTGTGTGTGTGTGTGTGTGTGTGTGTGTGTGTGTGTGTGTGTGTGTGTGTGTGTGTGTGTGTGTGTCATAGTATGACATGCAGGCTTCGACAGAGCTGACATTCACTCGGTTGTAAAATGATCTCAATAATCGTGGCGACTTGATTTGAATGTTGAAAACTATATGTTTTTTAGTGTGAAAGAGGATTTTGATTTCAAACTCTGAGCTGTGTTTGAAGAAAGAACGACAGAAAACCAGGAGTGGATGCAAAAGGTGAATTTATTCATAGATTATAGAGTGAAGCAGTTAAACCTAAACCCAAAGCAACACGTGTGTTTGAAGTGTTAAAACATGCAGAGCAGGGCAGAGGTCAAAGGTCAGAGCCTGGTGTCCAAACAGGAAATTGATTATTGGGGGTGTTTCTCAGATGTGACGTCATGGTGGGGCTTTGATGCAGGGGAAAGTAAACAACAGCGCCCTCTGGTGTTGGATCTGACAAAAGACTCATCTGATCAAATATAATGTCTGTTTAAATAAACGACATCTTCAGAACACGTTCACGTCTTTATCTTCACTGTGAGACAGACTTTTCCAACAGGTAACTTTGTGGTTTGTAAATCACTCACTCTCCCACACCAAAGCCCATAGAGTAAACCAGTGATTTTAACATCACATACACACAGGAGTTCACAGGAGTTGTTGATCCACTGCTGCCTCCATCACTAACTTACAATGTCTTATTTGGTGAAATTGGCCTTTAAAAACGTTTGTTCAGATTGACCTCAGTGACACAAAGTGACCACACGAGGCAGCAGAGGACCAGCAACTCCTGTGTCACTGTGAGCTAAAATCACTGGTTTTCTCTATGGGCTTTGGTGTTGGAGAGTGAGTGTTTTACAAACTTCCTGTCAAACAGTGAAGATAAAGATGTGAACATGTTCTGAAGATGTCGTTAGATCTGGTTTCCCAGTATTAACTGACTTAGTAATCAATAATCAATAATATGGAGCTCTGATTTTTGACCTCACAAAGAACATGATGCTAAAGATTTCAAAGGAGAATCCTTTCAGAGAAGCTTGAAAGGAGCAGATGTTTGTAAGGAGCTTGTTAGGAGGACGAGGTGCTGCTGGTGGAGGGCTTCTTCCTCATCACCCTCCTCGCGTTCTGCCTGGGCACCGCGGCCTGAGCCGGGCCGGCGGCCGGGGCTGCGTTGGCGTTGGCGTTGGTGTTAGTGCGGCCGGCCTTCACCTCATCGACGAACGTCTCGATGGCGCTGAACTTCTCGGTCAGGTCGCCCAGGTGAGCCTTCAGGGCGTTGAACTCTTTGTAGAGGTCGTCCAAAGCCTCGGCCAGCGGCTGGATCCTGAACAGAGAGGAACAAGACCACGTCACTGAGGCAGATCCTTTCAAAACAACGCAGTTTAAAGCAGTCCACCAACGTCTGACTCGCAGCTTCATGAGGTTTTATTTACGGACAGGGTCAGCCATGATGGACATTATCTGACCCCAGATGTGCAAGAAAGGCAGATGATTTCCATGTGTTCACTCCTGCGTGGCTTACATTTAGTTACACTGCCATTTAAAGATAAAATAATGATGAAACGGTGCATTTGTATGTTAAAAAAAAAAAGGTCTGAAAGGAACTCTGCAATCTTCACATTATCAAATCTTGGTCCAAAGTTTGGACAGCTCTGGTTTAAAGGGACACTGTGTAGTATTTATTTTATTTATTTATACATATTATGTGCTCCTGCATTGTCTAGTCGTTTCAAAAAGTCATGTAAAATAACATGGTCACGGGCCGCTGTTGCCACTGTTAGCAGCGAGACGCCATGTTTCTACGGGAGCCTGTAAGGACAAACCCGAGAGAACAAAATCAAGCGTCGCTTTACTTGTAGCGGAAGCCCCGCCTCCACTGACGGAGCTAATACGATATACAAAAGACGCACTTATACATCTGAATAAATACTAGAACCTCATCTGCTGACACGGAGAAAGACGACGAGGACGACATTTGACCCGCTGAGGATACGGTAGCGCTCAGGGAAGGGAGGGTGTTGTTGTACATTTCAGCCTCTCCTCTAGATGGCACTATAATCTACTTACTTCACCTGTAAAGTCTAACTAAACGCTATGCGATGCCTGATTTTGAAAAATGCCAAGAAGTGGGCTGAGAGCAGAGTGATGGGGGAGTGAGCGGGTGTCTTACTCACCGAGATTCAAGAGAGACGACTCCAGCTGTTATAAAAGGGGGAGGAGTCTGGGACAACGCACCTCACGTGGGTGATGAAGCCAGTGGCAGAATTTAAAACGCAGTAGCTGGTGTTTGACCAGAGGGGGGCAGCATGCATCATTTCAGTACTTGACACTAAAGCGTGAAGATTTGCACGTGGATCAACAAATAACATATACACTGGTTTACGCCTCAGAAAACGTTTAGGGTTTAGTTCCAACTTCATTTCAGACACTTTTAAACATGCGCGGTGTTAATTTAACCTCTGGAGCGCAGTGACGTGTCGACCTCAGGACTGTGGCGAGCAGCAGGAAACACCAGACGTCCTTGTGGAAAGTCTGGAACCCTCCGCTTCCAGTGTATGTCTATATTTCCACTTTTTAATTTGCAGTTTCAGTTTCAGGTTCTCATGACGACAGCGGACACAGAGCGGACTCAACAAACCCCGGACTTTATTTTCAGCCTGGAGCGCAGACCGACTTCCTGTGGTGAGTCTTGATCTCATCCACATGGAACATTCTGCTCATGGAGAACACAGACAGAGTCTGCTCTGAAGGACGTTTGGACTCGTCTCTACGACGGTGACTTTCTTCTCTTCTAATCTCCTCAAATCTTCAGCTTGAGGAGCAAAAACAAAAGAACGTAGACCTTGGGGATTCAAGTCTTTACAGGGTTTCTTGAATTGTGTGATGAGGAACTGACTGTGATGAGACACAGAGGCTGAAAACATGGCCGCCAGCAGGGGGACGCAAGGAAAAAGACATTTTAGCCTCTTTAATAATGGAGTCAACGACTAAAATGTCTTTGTTCACCCCTTTATCTCATGTTTATGAGTTAAAAGTGATGTTTGTAAACCACTCACTCTCCCACACCAAAGCCCATAGAGAAAATCAGTCATTTTAACATCACAGCACACAGGAGTTCACAGGAGTTGTTGATCCACTGCTGCCTCCATCACTGAGTTGCAATGTCTGATTTTAATGATTCGGCTTTTAAAATCCTTCGTTCAGATTGACCTCAGTGACCACACGAGGCAGCAGAGGACCAGCATATAGCTAATTAAAAATGTTCATATATATATATATATATATATATATATATATATATAATTTTTTATTTTTTTTTAAAACTGTCTTGTTTTGATGTTTTTACCCTGTAGCACTTTGAGGTTTGTTGCTCAAATGTAAAGTGCAATACAAATAAAATCTATTATTATTATTATTATTATTACCAGCGGCTCCTGTGTCCCTGTGAGCTAAAATCCCTGATTTACTCTATGGGCTTTGGTGTGGGAGAGTGAGTGGTTTACAAACTTCACTTTCCTGTCCAGTGATGATCACAAAGCTACGACAGCATGATAAATTAGACATGGAACATCTTCACGGTCCCCCCCCCCCCCATACACACCGGGCATAGTCGGGCAGCAGGGACTGGTGGTCGTTCTGCAGGAGTCCTGTCATCTGGCTCAGGATGTCAAACCTCCAGTTGTCCAGGATCTGCGTCAGATTAGCCACGCCGCGCATGTTCACGCGTTCAGCTGAGGCCAGAGAGAGAGCGACATGTACAACAATCGGTGCACAGAAAAACACAATAACACACCTTCTCCAACAGGAAACTGACGAAACTCACTCTCCCACACCAAAGTCCATGGAGAAAATCAGTGATTTTCAGGAGTTGTTGATCCACTGATGCTGCCATCACTAATCACTAATGTCTTATTTTGAAAGGTCAGGGTTTGAAATCCTTCATTCTGCTTTCCTGCAGTGACACAAAGTGACCACAGGAGGCAGCAGAGGACCAGCAGCTCCTGTGTCCCCGCGAGCTAAAATCACAGATTTTCTCAGTGGACTTTGGTGTGGGAAAGTGAGTGGTTTACAAACTTCAGGTTCATGCAGAGAAACAAAACCTAGATTATGGGCTTACTTTTATTATTATATTCTATTATATATATTATATTATTTAATGATATTAGGAGCATATGGTGGTTAGTTTAGACTTTGTGTGAAACTATGGGGAGAAAATGTCAATGTGGTCTTGTTCAGTTTTTGGTTTACATGTTCGTATAAATTAGTTTGAAGACTTTAAAAATATCAGTTAGTTTCTCATTAAATGACCGTTTTTACTCTTGTAATATTACTAATTCCTCAAAGCTGTGGACAGGCTAACAGTTTCCCCCTCTGTTTGTCTTTGGATTGTTGTCAACGGGTCAAATTATTCTGCTAACTTCTATGTTGGTAACTTTTTTCAGGTTCTTTGTTAAAATGCTCGCGGAGTCGTAAAAATCTAATTTTCTAAAAATAAGAACATGTACACACAGGTTTGCTCTGAACAGCCGCGTCGCTGCGAGAGCTCGAGCCCTGAACTTGACCTTTGGCCCCGGGTAAACAGAGAGTATAATCTGGGTGCTCACAGCCGTCCTTGTAGTTCCACTCGTCGGTGTTGGTCGACGCCGGACGCCGCCTCTGGGCCAGCACCGTTACCGAGGCAACGGCCAGCGACAGCAGCAACACGCTCAGTTTGGAGGCCATGATCGCACAAGACACCTGAGACACAGACGGGGAAGGATTTAGTTAAGACTGAGCTCAGAACATCTGCGTCAGTTTAAGTCTACGACATCTTCAGAACACGTTCACGTCTTTATCTTCACTGTTAGACAGACCTTTGTAAATCACTCACTCTCCCACACCAAAGTCCATAGAGAAAACCAGTGATTTTAACATCACAGCACACAGGAGTTCACAGGAGTTGTTGATCCACTGCTGCCTCCATCACTAACTTAATGACTGATTCTAGTGAATTCAGTGTTTTATTGACCTCAGTGACACAAAGTGACCACACGAGGCAGCAGAGGACCAGCAGCTCCTGTGTCCCTGTGAGCTAAAATCACAGATTTTCTCTATGGGCTTTGGTGTGGGAGAGTGAGTGGTTTACAAACTTCAGTTTAATCTTAGAAATATGTGTTTAACAAACATATAACTAAGATATTGTAGACTTCATTAAATTTGGATTTTATTAGGTTTATTAGCCTTTTGTAGAGTGGATAAAAATGAGGATTTCATCACAGAGACTTTGTTTTGGATTAAAATTACAGCTCAGTTCACAGTCAACAGATGTTTACTTTAAAGCAGACAGAATATTTTCTTCTTTTTCTGTCCTTCCCTAACTTCTCTTCTCTAATCCAGTAAACTTCAGTTGTGCCAGATGTGTCAGAGCCGAGCAGAGCGTGGAGCACAGGAATAAAACCCTGGGGCCAAGAATCAAGATCTGTGCTCCTGCAGCTCAGCTCAGCTCACATTCACTGAGCTGCAGAGACACGCAGCAGAGTGTCAATTAAACACACATTCAAATCCCACAATAATACACACACACACACACAACATAATGCAAACTGGATTATTTTTGCTTTGATTTTTGCAGCCTGGTATATGTGAAAGATTAGCACAAACATTTGTTTATACGCATCATCATCATTATTATTTGCAATGTTATATAAATTTCTTGTTTTTTTGCATTACGAAATAATGTTTTTTGTTTGAAATTCCAGTATTTTGTAGTATTTAAAATAAATGTCAAAAATGACCGGAAACCGGTCACCAAAGATGGTCAAAGGTGGATCAGTAAATAAATAAAACACATCTGTTTTTCTGAGGGTGAAATAGTTTGAATCACAATCGTCTGATGTTTTGAGTTCAGGAAAAATCACTGAACAATTTCTTTAATTTGAAGTGAACCCAATATGCCTCCGTACTATAGCAGTAAATGAAATAAATGCTCTTTACGTACACATTTATAACACTTTATTCTCTAGAATCTCTCGGTAGGATCATCTTTATTGGTGATGTCTCACAGTCTTTATACCACTGAGGTTTGGCATCAATATGTATAAATTACACCCTTCACATGAAAGAGAAATACGAAGTTCAATCACATGTGTCTTCAGCTTTTCCATATGGGACAAACAAACAAACACACACACAAACAAACACACACAGGCAGAGGCAACAACATGAAAAACCAACAAACAATAAAAGCCTCACTTTAAGATTGAAATAAACATCATGTTTACCTGCTCGACTCCTGCTCAGTCAGTGAACAGACGCTAAATACTGACTGACAGAGAGAGAACACACACACACACCCCTGCTCCACACACACACACACACACACACACACACGCCTCTGCTGCTCACACACATACACACACACACACACACACACGCCTCTGCTCCACACACACACACACACACTTGTTTATATAAAAGAATCTCACTTTCACACACCTAGTCTCCCCCCATCATTATGGAGGCCCAGTGGTCAGAAAACTGTGGTTTAGTTTGAGTCAAAGCTCCAGCACTGTTCTGACCACTGTGTGTGTGTGTGTGTGTGTGTGTGTGTGTGTGTGTGTGTGTGTGTGTGTGTGTGTGTGTGTGTGTGTGTGTGTGTGTGTGTGTGTGTGTGTGTGTGTGTGTGTGTGTGTGTGTGTGTGTGTGTGTGTGTGTGTGTGTTTGAATGAATTCACATCCTTCAGACATGAGATCACTGGGTGATTTTGCCAGTCTGAGCTTGTGCGCTCTTTATTTCATGGTTTATAGCAGCACTGAGGACAGGCTCATCATATAAATATGAACTTATTATTTGTCTCATAAAAACCTGTAAATTCACATCTCGGGAGCTACAAATATTCATCGACTTACACACGTGTTTTTGCTTTTTGGATTGAACGTGTATTTTGTGTGAGCACCATGGAGATTATTATTATTTTATCACCATCCACAGTCACCATCTCCTCCATGCAGTTTGTGCATGAAATTTCTGCTAACTTTTAATTAAATTTAATTTATTAAACTAAAGTCAATCTTTTTTTTTAAATACTAAAATTATTCTGCAACTTGGTATTATGGGTTTTGTGCTATTTTATTGTTAACCTTAATTCTTTGTGCTCTTTTAAATATAATCTTAATTTTTTCTTTTTGGTTCTCTTTAATTTATTTTATTTTAATGTTTAAATTGCTGGAGCAACTGTAACTAAACAATTTTCCGGAATAATAAAAGGATTCCGATTCTGATTCAGGTCATATCTAAGGCCGGAAATGCACAGGTTCCTCTCCTCTCTGATTGGCTGTTTTTTTCCATTTCCGGCAGGCTCCGTTGCTAAGTTACTGCTGCTATGCTCGGGCTTCCCTCGCCAAAACAAACTTTAGCTCGATGCTACGTGTTAACCGTCTGTTAATATTCCGAGTTCCGCGTGTTCACAGCAGTTAAAAGTGCTCGTTCACAGCCATGACGGCGATAAAAGACGGCGAGTACACGGCGACCATCTACAAACTGGTGAGCGAAGTGACTTCAGTTAGACTTTAGCCGCCTAGCTTAGCGCGATGCTATCGCTAACCTTGACAGAAACCCCATTCAAAAAGTTGACATTTCGGTGTTTCCCGTGTATTGAAACGCATTCACACAACAACGGACACCTCAGCGTGGTTGTTTTCGAGCTGCACGTAAATTCGGCAAATGTTTAAGAAACAAACACCAAGTCATTTGGTCGCATTTTAGACAGTTAGACACACGTTTAACGCGACGAGTGCTACATGGATGATCTATTTGGAACAAAGATATACATGTTTATTTTATAGTACATTGTTTAAAATATGGACGAAAGATGTCTGTCTATCAACTCCGAAAAATATATAATTTTATCAGTTTATTTCTGATATTTAAATGAGATGTACATCCCTAACAGTCATAATCATAATATAAAATACTGTTAAAGTTATAATTACTCACCACATCAGATTACTGTCATTACTCGTGTTTCAGATTAAAGATGGTCACTATCTTGAGGCAATTCCCATCCTAAATGTCCAGCTTCAAAAGCACACAAAGGTAAGTGTGACGGTGTGTAAATGTGTAAAAGTATTTGTGAGATTGATCAATGAGGAATAAATGTAACCTGAGTAGTCTAAAGATTTTTGTAGCATTATTGACAAAAAATAATCTCTTTAACGCTCTTTACATCACGTTAAGGATGCACGATAGGAGACTTCTTCTTAAGCCCAGTACAGATTACAGAGGTCATTTAGTCTCTTCTGTCGTATACGGAATGTATTGTGTTCGGGGATACTGTGATGGATGGCTTTGGCTCCTTGTCCTCAAAACTCAGTCCGAACATCAGGAATCTGGGAGTGACCTTTGACAGTCATCTGAGGTTTGATAAACAAATTAGTAACGTTGTCAGGACTAGTTTTTTCCAGTTGCGTCTGCTGGCCAAAGTTAAAGCGTTTTTAAGCCGTCACGACCTTGAGAAAGCCATACATGCGCTAATCAGTTCTAGATTAGACTACTGCAATGCACTGTATATTGGCATTTCCCAGACTTCTCTCAGTCGCCTTCAACTTGTTCAAAACGCTGCTGCCCGTCTTTTAACCAACACTAATAGAAGAGAGCACATCACCCCTGTTCTACACTCTCTCCATTGGCTTCCAGTCTCTTTTAGAATCGATTTTAAACTTTTAATGTTTGCCTTTAAAGCTCTTCATGATCTTGCCCCATCTTATTTATCTGAGCTTTTAACTGTTCGTGATCCGGGTAGAGCTCTGAGGTCAAACAACCAAATGTTGCTGGAAGTGCCCAGGTCAAAATATAAACACTGGGGTGATCGAGCCTTTGCTGTTGCTGCTCCCAGGCTCTGGAATAAACTCCCTGTTGAGATGCGTCTTATCTCTGACCTGGGCCTCTTCAAATCAAGGCTAAAAACCTATTTATTTAGGATGGCTTTTAATACCGAGTAGTATGGTGACACTTTTTATCTTTTGTCTTCTTATCTTTTATCTGATTCTATCTTATTTTATTTTGCACTATTTTATTGTTTTTATTGTTTTTAATTACTTTTATGTGTTTCCTCTTTATTTATTTATTTCCTGTAAAGCACTTTGGATCACCGAAAGGATTGTTGTAAAGGGCTGTATAAATAAAGTACATTTACATTTACATTTATGTCGTGAAATGAATAGAATATTTTTCATACTAATCTCTTCATGCTGCAAAATGAATAAAACACACAAAAATAATAGCTGTAGACGGCGTCAGTGGAATCTTTTAAGACGATACCAGAAAATACTATCACTATCATGATGATAATATTGTGCAAAAACACAGTGCATAAGATTGTTAAAAATAATGAAGTCACTCACTCTTCGACATGAATCACTAGCACTGTATGTTAGTGACTCAACATTTTTGCCTCTCGCTCTTTTCTCGGCGTCTCAGTCCAGGGCGGCTCTGTCTCTGCTGGGCTTCTGCTATTATCACATGCAGGACTTCTCAAACGCAGCAGAGTGCTACGAGCAGCTAACGCAGCTCCATCCGGAGGTGGAGGAGTACAAGGTGTACTACGCTCAGTCTCTCTACAAAGCTGGAGCTTATCCAGAGGCCACCAAGGCCTCCTTCACACTGGATAACACCAGCAGTCACACCAAGGTACAGCAGACACACACAACAAAAATAAAACACAACTCACTTCATCAAATAGAATGTCACAAAAAGGAAAGGATTCAATATAAAGTGACAAAAAAAAAAATCTTAAATAATATCATTATACATTATATAATGATAATGATATAAAACCTTTTACCTCGGCTGCTTCTCCATTTATCTGTACATATTATCTTTATTTGTTACTTGTGATTTAATTGTTTTTATAGATATTTTTAACCCCTTCTTTTATATTCTATAGTTTAAATATGTGTCCTAAATTGCACCTTCTGGATGACGCACTGTTGTACTATGTGCAACAACAATGAAGAGATTCTCACTGTTCTGACAGTCCGACATCATGAGGTGCTGGAACAACTGTAAAAACACTCAGACGCCCCCTTGTGGCTCTCTGATATAAATCATTAGTACTGTTGCTGTGTTGCATTGAAGACCTTTCTGCGTGGAGGTCACACGTTTCCTCCCACAATCCAAAAACATGCAGCTTTGGGGATTAGGCATTCGGTGTGAGTGAGTGGTGTGTTTGTCTCTGTGTGTCCCTGTGATGGACTGGTGACCGTAGCAACATATTAGCATTGTGTGTACCACTGTGAAAAGTTGCAGTGTTTGTACGAGCGGCGGCCATCTTGGAATCCCATGTTGGCGTTTGGTGGTTGAGGCACGGTTAACCTCCTTCCTGACCAGGGAGGGAGGCCGATAAATCGGTCGAGACAATTAATCTTTGGCCGATATTAGTTATTTCCTTCATAATCAGCATTGACCGATTATTAAGAAAATGGCCAACGGCCAAATATTATTTAAAAAATATGCATTTTTGTTCACTGAGACTTGCTAAATGTCACTAAAATTCATCCAAAAAATGTAAATGTTTTGTTTTTGACGCTCTCTCTCTCTCTGTGGTGCAGATGGTGAAGCTACAGGCCTGTATCAAATATTGTGAGGAAGATTATTCTGCTGCTAAGGTATCATCACTGTCACACATCACACGTTAATCCACGTGTTCATTACTGTCTGCAGCCAAACGTGTGTGTGTGTGTATTACTAATGTTGTGGGGACCTAAAACTGTGTACACAGTCATATTATGGGGACTTGTCTTCCTTGTGGGGACAAAAAGCAAGCCCCTATAATGTAAATGACTACATTTTAAGGTTTAAGGAAATGTTTTAAGGTTAGGTTGAGGGTAAGGTTAGGGTCAGGGTTAGGATCAGGATTAGGTCAGTAGTAATTATGGTTAAGTTTCGAGTAAGTCCCCAGGAAATGAATGTAAGTCAATGCAATGTCCCCTGAAGTTATGAAAATCTTACGTGTGTGTGTGCGTGTGCGTGTGTGTGCATGTGTGTGTGTGTGCAGTCCCTGTTGGAGCAGCTGCCCCAGGACGACCCAGACTACGTCTATAATCTGGGCTGTCTGCTTTACCAGGACGGTAAATATGAGGAGGCCTGTAAGAAGTTCATGTCTGCCATGCAAGTGCTGGGATACGTGTCAGGTACGTCTCTAACACACACACACACACACACATTCTCGCGTATTATTCTTACCGAGGACACAATTTCCACAAACCTCACTTTCCTATTGGAAAAGTCTGTCTAACAGTGAGATAAAGACGTGAACATGTTGACCACACGAGGCAGCAGAGGACCAACAGCTCCTGTGTCCGTTGATGTTTCTTCCTCTTCTTTTCTCAGCGCTGTCCTACAACATCGCTCTGTGTCACTACAGCTTGAAGAACTACGATCAGGCTCTCAAACACATCGGCGAGATCATCGACCGAGGCATCAGGGAACACCCAGGTAAAAACAGCTGGTCTGCAGAGCCACGCCAGCAGGTGTCTGCGCAGGTGTAACACAGCCGTCGGTGTGAGTGTTTGATTGTTTCTGTCCTCTGTGGCAGAGCTGAGCGTCGGCATGGCGACCGAAGGCATCGACGTCCACAGTGTGGGGAACACGCTGGTGCTGCATCAGACGGCTCTGATCGAGGCCTTTAACCTCAAAGCCGCCATCGACTACCAGCTGAAGAAATGTGAGAAAAAATCAACAATTAATGAGACAATATCGATCTCTCTCAGTAAAACGTTATAATACAGTGGTGTAAACAAAGATTTTCCTCACATAAACTTCACACACACACTGGTAGAGTGACATTAGAGTAAGATGGAGCGAGAGAAAATGTGACTCTAATTATTGCTATTTAGGCTTCGAGCACCGAGTGCGAGTAGAACCCTATTGAATTATTTTTACCACAAGTAAATCGCGTTTTTCAAGGAAAACTCACAGACTTTTGCGACTGCATCAGAACTGGTGAAAATTTACATGTGTGTAAAAAGTGATGACGGGTTTAATTTAATGTTATTTTCTACACACACTGGTGTATGCAGTAGAACAATGTTACCACCAGGGGGGCTTGTGTGTCCCGTCTAAAACCAAACTCTAGCACGTGTGCTCCCTCTGGTGGTTACTTGAGAAGTTTGGAGCCTCACAGACGTAGTTAAAAGTTCAAACAGGTCTCCAGACTCTTATCACATAAATCCATATTTGAATAACTCAAACAGTTTTTACACGAGCACAGTTTAAGTTTTGTTGTTTCCAGGGTTTTCCAGCAGATGATGATGGTGATGAACTTCACCGTCATTTACGTCTACGACAGACAGACGTCTCCTCTTTGTGTTTGCAGAGTTCACCTTTTCATTCTGTCAGTTCTACAGTTCTTTTTTGCTTATTTCTTTTGCATATTTAGCAGCTTTTGTCCTTCGTCTGTCAGCGTTTATTCTTCCCGTTTATTCTACCGGAAGCTTTCCACTTGTTCTTTTGTGGTTTGTGAAGTTGTGTTTTCTTGTTTTTGTCTGTGCTGCAGTGAAAGAGGCTCAGGAGGCTTTGACCGACATGCCGCCCAGAGCTGAGGAGGTAAGTGTGGACAGTGATGCATGAGCCCTCGGCCAGTTGTTTGTTTTAGTTGTTTAAAAATGTCAAAGATTGTCCGACTTAAAAAAGAAAGAAGCTCCTCTTTAATCTGTGTAAACATGACACTTTCCTCATTGTAGTGATTTATATGTGCTGTATATGCAGAGTGTGTTATATGTGCTGTATATGCAGAGTGTGTTATATGTGCTGTATATGTAGAGTGTGTTATATGTGCTGTATATGCAGAGTGTGTTATATGTGCTGTATATGCAGATACAGTGTGTTATATGTGCTGTATATGCAGAGTGTGATATATGTGCTGTATATGCAGAGTGTGTTATATGTGCTGTATATGCAGACACAGTGTGTTATATGTGCTGTATATACAGACACAGTGTGTTATATGTGCTGTATATGCAGAGTGTGATATATGTGCTGTATATGCAGAGTGTGATATATGTGCTGTATATGCAGAGTGTGTTATATGTGCTGTATATGCAGACAGTGTATTATATGTGCTGTATATGCAGACACAGTGTGTTATATGTGCTGTATATGCAGACACAGTGTTTTACAGACACACACAGATCATAATGTACGACCTCACGTGTGCTCATGTGTGTGTTTTGTCAGGAGCTGGATCCGGTGACGCTCCACAACCAGGCTCTGGTGAACATGGACACCAAGCCGTCGGAGGGATTTGAGAAGTTGGCGTTCCTGCTGCAGCAGCCGTCTTTCCCGCCCGTCACCTTCGGAAACCTGCTGCTGCTTTACTGCAAACACGAGGTACGGAGGCGTTTGTGTTTGTTTAAGTGTGCAGAGAACCACGGACGCTTTTCAGAAGACATACCAAATTAAATCTATGTCGGCTTTAAGTCTATGGTACTGTAAGAATATATTTTCTACATTTCCTTTTCCAACAGGAAAGTGAACTTTATAAACCACTCACTCTCCCACACCAAAGTCCACAGAGAAAATCAGTGATTTTAACATCACAGCACACAGGAGTTCACAGGAGTTGCTGATCCACTGCTGCCTTGTTCATGAAGTTCAAACGTCTTATTTTGTAAAATTCGGCTTTTAAAATCCTTTGTTCATATTAACCTCAGTGACACAAAGTGACCACACGAGGCAGCAGAGGACCAGCACCTCCTGTGTCCCTGTGAGCTAAAATCACTGATTTTCTCTTTGGACTTTGGTGTGGGGGTGTTTACAGACTCCTGCAGGTATAAAGTTAAAGATAAAGCAGACTTCATTTTTTTTGTAACTTGAGTTTTTATTGAAGATGCACAAAGGAAAAAATACAAAACATCACAAAATAATACGCTCTATGGATCATATTTATAAATAAAATAAAAATACAAAAACTAAGTTTGTAGTTTGTAAAGTTGTAAAACCCCACCCAACAAAATCAGCCAGAAAATATCAATATCAATATCAAAAAAAGAAGAAGAACAACAACAACAAAAGGCCTCTGAGTAGATAAATACATTTTATTTTGCATATGCATTCTTTCCTGATATTTTAGCCATTGTTCCCAGCCCATGACAAACTTTTCTTCTTTTAAACGTAGTCCATAATCTCATGATTACCAGATTCTCAATGATATTAGTCCTCGTGTCTCTTGTTTTATTGTCGTTATACATAAAGAAAGAAAGACTTTGTGCTTTAAAATAAGAAAATATGAGAGGACATAGATGATGGTGAGAATAAGCAGTGATGAACGCAGTAATGAAAATGAATGTGTCCTCCTGTCTCTCACTGGTGACATACTGACTGCATGTTGTTTGTAATCTGGTGTTTCGGCTCGTGTTGTGTTTCACACGTTGCTGCAGAGAAGTGACAGTGTTTCATTAAAATGGTTTTAATGTCTCACACACCGTGCCTCCCTCAGTACTTTGACCTGGCAGCTGACGTCCTGGCAGAAAACGCTCATCTCACCTACAAGTTCCTGTCCCCGGTGAGTGAGTCGCCCTCTGCTGGGCTCACAGCAGCACTGCGTCGTCTCAGCCACACACGCAGTGTCAGAATCACTGCAGTTCACAATATTATTGTCATAGTTGTGAGGACGTGGCAACAGGAAATGTTTGTAAGCCACTCACTCTCCTGAAGCTGCCTCCATCACTGAGTTCAAATGTCTTCCATTTGAAATGGTTCGTTCACATTTTCCTCAGTGACACAAAGTGACCACACGAGGCAGCAGAGGACCAGCAGCTCCTGCGTCCCCGTGTGTTTTTTGACACTGAATCCACTCATGTGTTTTTATCTTTTTTCCCAGTACATGTACGAGTTTCTTGACGCCTTATTGACGTGTCAGACGGCGCCAGAGGAGGTACAGAACAAACGCAGTGTTTCTAAATAACAATTCATCTAACGAGAGTCACTTATCATGCATTAGTTGTTTAGGGGGGTTTTGTGGGTCAGTTGTGCGGGTCTGTTGTGCGACTGTTTATTTGTCTCTCAGTGAACAAAGTCTTTCCACAGGCGTTCAGGAAGTTTGACGACATGAGCGCAAAACTGACCGAGCAGCTGCGCAAACTGGCCAAGCAGGTTGTTGACCTCTTAGTTTTGTTTGTATTTTTTATGTAATTTGATCTGTTTCTGACATGTTACTCTTATAGTTGGAGTTGTTATTATTATTATTATGAATAATGTGTCTGGTCTAAGGTGCAGGAGGGCAGACTGGCTCGAGACGATGAAGCACAGAAGAAAGCTCTGGCAGACTATGACCTCATGCAGGAGAAGTGAGACACACACACACACACACACACAAATAAACATTCATATAACTTATCTTGTACGTCCACATCTTTATCTTCATTGTTAGACAGACTTTTCCTTGTGTAAACTGAAGTTTGTAAACCACTCACTCTCCCACACCAAAGCCCATAGAGAAAATCAGTGATTTTAGCTCACGGGGACACAGGAGCTGCTGGTCCTCTGCTGCCTCGTGTGGTCACTTGAGGCAGCAGTGGATCAACAACTCCTGTGTGCTGTGATGTTAAAATGACAGATTTTCTCTGTGGACTTTGGTGTGGGAGAGATGACGTGGATCGCCGTGCTGATGGTTCTGCAGGGTTCTCAGTGAAGAACCTCTGACCGTGCGACAACCCTCGCCCTCCAGGTACATCGTGGTCCTGATGGCTCAGGCCAAGATCTACTGGAACCGGGAGAACTTCCAGATGGTGGAGAAGATTTTCCGCAAGTCGGTGGAGGTCTGCAACGAGGACGACACGTGGAAGCTGAACGTGGCTCACGTCCTCTTCATGCAGAACAAGTACAAGGAGGCCATCGGCTTCTACGAGCCCATCGTCAAGAAGCACTATGACAACGTGAGTGTGTGTGGGAGTGCGAGAGTGTGTGTGTGCGCGTGTTTGTGTGCGTGTGAGTGTGTGTGCACGTGCGTATGAGTATGTGAGTGAGTGTGAGTGCATGTGTGCGTGCGAGTACATGCTTGCGTGCATTTGAGTGAGTGTGTGCGTGTGTGATTGTGAGTGTGCATGCGTGAGTGTGTGTGAGTGTGCATGTGTGAGAGTGTGTGTGTGCGTGCATGAGTGAGTGTGTGTGCGCGAGTGAGTGAGTGTGTGCGTGAGTGTGTGCTTGCATGTGAGTGAGTGCGCGTGAGTGAGTGTGCGTGACTGTGTGAGTGTGTGTGTGCATCTGTTGACAGTGTGACTCTCTGTCCACCAGGTGGAGCAGTGTAACATTCAGGATTGTCCCTGCAAGCGTAAACCTTCGGTAAAAGCACAGAGCAGCTTGTGCGTGTGTTGCTGTGTTTGTGTGCGGTTGTGTTTGCAGTGAAGCCTCTGAAGCACCATGACGGTCTCCACGTCTCTCATATGACCCATGACATTTTAGGGATGGGAATGAACAAGAATGTCACACAATATTAAAGCCAACGTTATCATGAAGAAAACACAAAATCATTTAAACGCCACAGCTTTGCTGAAATGATGTCGTGTTTACAGTGAAAGCTTTTTAAATATCACTTTCCTGTTTTCGCTCTACCTGGTTTTTTCTCTTTTCAGCCGGCTTGAAAAGGTGTGAACAATGTTTTTTTCTTTGCCCCCAAAAAAACAGTGAACAAATCAAACTTCACGTTCCCGAGGTTTCACTTTCCAGAATCAAGTCTACACGTGAGCTGCTGTCTACTGCTGCCTCCATCACTAAGTGTGTGTGTGTGTGTGTGTGTTCCTCTGTAGATCCTGAACGTCAGCGCCGTGGTCCTCGCTAACCTGTGTGTGTCCTACATCATGACCAGCCAGAACGAGGAGGTAGTGGACAAACAACGTCCTTCGCTGTCCTTGTTCACACTCTGCTGCCTCTCCACACCGTTTTTATCAATCATTTTCTTAGATTCTCCTGCTCTGTGCTGTAAATGTTCAACGCTTTACACACAGTCACAACGTTTTCTTTGGAAAGTGGGAAAATCATGACCCTCATGGTCTTCACAACTAAAGCACACAGTTCATGTTCTGGAAGGATCCAAATGAATTGTTTTATAGATAAAGTTTTTTTCCTGTCATTGCTGCTCACTTTCTTCTCTTCTCCGGTTGGAAACAGGCGGAGGAGCTGATGAGGAAGATCGAAAAAGAGGAGGAGCAGATTTCCTACGACGACCCTGACAAAAAGGTTTTCCACCTGTGCATCGTCAACCTGGTCATCGGGTGAGTTCAGCTGATTCTCACTGGAGGAAAAACTGTTGTTAATCCTTCAGATTATTATTCCATCTGTGGCCCTGTGCTCATTTTTATTTTTGAGGGTTAGAAAATGCAATATTTGCATAGTTCCTGGGCTCTATAGTGCCCCCTTAAGGTGAAAACAGAGGCAAACTTTAGTTTTTCCCAAAACAGGAAGTGCTCTATGACATCAGCAGACATTGAGTTCCATTTCCTGAAGATGTTACAGACCAAGACAAACACAAAAGTCCACTGTAACCATGGCCTCAACTCAACAGGAAGTTGGCCATTTGTAATCTTGGCCTCCATTTTGGCGATTAGCGCTCTTGGATTTTGAAATTGTGCTCTGCTTTGTTTGTTTTCAGGACGCTGTACTGCGCTAAAGGAAACTACGACTTCGGAATCTCCCGAGTCATCAAGAGCCTGGAGCCGTACAACAAGAAGGTCGGCCATTTTAACACAAAAACAAACCCTAAAACACTAACAGGACGTTGTTTGGTTTTAATTGTTTTCTCGATGTTTGCGAGGATTCGGACAATACGATGATTATATCGCGCATCGCCATAATTCGCACTCAACAATAAGTTGATGTCCGTCGTCAGGACGATCGTGAATAGAATAAATCTCAACACTTTCTAGCTTGCAATTTATTTTGAAGAACCACTGGAGGGAGCTGCGTCTTGTTTTTCTCCTGTCTGCAGTGAAAACAGAGCAGCGCTTAGTTTTTGTTAATATAAATAACATTAACAACATTGTTTATCTGTTCATCTCCTGTAAATGTAAGTTTTCTTCTATTTTCTCAAAGTTTATGGATTCAAACCAGATATTTAATTTATTTTATTTTCGTTACAAATGATTGTGCATTAAAATGTCATGTTTAAAAGAAAAAGGGTTACTAACAAAGAAAATCCACCTGGAGTCCTGCAGGACTCGCTCGCGGAGTGTCGTTGACTCCTCCAAGTGTCGTTGACTCCTCCAAGTGTCGTTGACTCCTCCAAGTGTCGTTGACTCCTCCAAGTGTCGTTGACCTTTGACCTTGTACAGCAGACCAGACACTTGACTGCAGCTGAGAACACAAACGGCACGCTCACATTCAGCTCCAGCTCAGGAATGCGACGCCTGCCGAGACACAAGAGTCACGCCAACACCTCTGAGCTCTGGGTCAAGAGCACGACGCAGCGAGCGTCCTGTGTCTTTAAACCACGACACGGCGAGCGTCCTGTGTCTTTAAACCACAACGCAGCAAGCGTCCTGTGTCTTTAAACCACGACGCGGCGAGAGTCCTGTGTCTTTAAACCACGACGCGGCGAGCGTCCTGTGTCTTTAAACCACGACGCGGCGAGCGTCCTGTGTCTTTAAACCACGACGCGGCGAGCGTCCTGTGTCTTTAAACCACGACGCGGCGAGCGTCCTGTGTCTTTAAACCACGACACGGCGAGCGTCCTGTGTCTTTAAACCACGAGACAGCGAGCGTCCTGTGTCTTTAAACCACGACGCGGCGAGCGTCCTGTGTCTTTAAACCACGACGCGGCGAGCGTCCTGTGTCTTTAAACCACGACGCGGCGAGCGTCCTGTGTCTTCAAACCACGACGCGGCGAGCGTCCTGTGTCTTTAAACCACGACGCGGCGAGCGTCCTGTGTCTTTAAACCACGACGCGGCGAGCGTCCTGTGTCTTTAAACCATGACGCGGCGAGCGTCCTGTGTCTTTAAACCACGAAACGGCGAGCGTCCTGTGTCTTTAAACCACGACGCGGCGAGCGTCCTGTGTCTTTAAACCATGACGCAGCGAGCGTCCTGTGTCTTCAAACCACGAGGCAGCGAGCGTCCTGTGTCTTAAAAACCACGACCATGTAGCTCATTTAATCATTTAAAAACTTTGCATGAAGATAAAAACTAACCAGCATTACATCTTTTTAAGCGAAAACAGGATGTCGATCCTCTCGTCTGCAGCTGTTTTAGCTTTGGTGTTCGCCGTTGGTCGCTTCACTCTGTCGGACAAAAACACCAGAAAAAACATGCATAACAGCTTCATCTGAGAGCTTCAGCAACACGTGACAGTTTGTTTTATTAAAAGTATCTCGGAATGACTTCAAATTCTCCATCATAATAGTCGGCATCGCCCTGAACAAGGATCTGTTGAAAATATTTGTAAACCTCTTAAGGAATAATTTTCATGAATTTTTGAAATTCAGGAAATTGATCCATTTGCCCTGATGCACTTTGACAGTGAGCTGAGTTTCTTCTCAAAAACAAAAAGTATCTCGGAATGACTTGAAATTTACCACGATAATAGTCGGTATCGCCCTGAAAAAGTATCGTTGGAAATTTTTGCATATCTCTTAAGGAATAATTTTAACAAATTTTTGAAAATTAGGAAATGATCCATTTGCCCTGATGCACTTTGACAGTGAGCTGAGTTTCTTTGAAAAAATAAAAAGTATCTCGGAATGACTTGAAATTTTAAATCATAATAGTCGGCATCGCCCTGAACAAGGATCTGTTGAAAATATTTGAAAACCTCTTAAGGAATAATTTTCATGAATTTTTGAAATTCAGGAAATTGATCCATTTGCCCTGATGCACTTTGACAGTGAGCTGAGTTTCTTCTCAAAAACAAAAAGTATCTCGGAATGACTTGAAATTTACCATTATAATAGTCGGTATCGCCCTGAACAAGGATCCGTTGAAAATATTTGCAAATCTCTTAAGGAATAATTTTAATAAATTTTTGAAATTCAGGAAATTAATCCATTTGCCCTGTTGCACTTTGACAGTGAGCTGAGTTTCTTCTCAAAAACAAAAAGTATCTTCTCAAAAACAAAAAGTATCTCGGAATGACTTGAAATTTACCATGATAATAGTCGGTATCGCCCTGAAAAAGTATCCGTTGGAAATTTTCGCATATCTCTTAAGGAATAATTTTAACGAATTTTTTAAAATTAGGAAATGATCCATTTGCCCTGATGCACTTTGACAGTGAGCTGACTTTCATCTTGAAAACAAAAAGTATCTCGGATTACTTTAAATTTTACACATTAATAGTCGGCATCGCCCTGAACAAGGATCAGTTGAAAGTATTTGCATATCTCTTAAGGAATAATTTTCATGAATTTTTGAAATTCAGGAAATTGATCCATTTGCCCTGATGCACTTTGACAGTGAGCTGTTTCTTCTCAAAAACAAAAAGTATCTCTGAATGACTTGAAATTTTAAATGATAATAGTCGGCATCGCCCTGAACAAGGATCTGTTGAAAATATTTGAAAACCTCTTAAGGAATAATTTTCATGAATTTTTGAAATTCAGGAAATTTATCCATTTGCCCTGATGCACTTTGACAGTGAGCTGTTTCTTCTCAAAAACAAAAAGTATCTCGGAATGACTTGAAATACACTATCATTATAGTTGGCATCGCCCTGAAGAAAGATCTGTTGAAAATATTTGCATATCTCTTAAGGAATAATTTTCATGAATTTTTGAAATTCAGGAAATGATCCATTTGCCCTGATGCACTTTCACAGTGAGCAGAGTTTCTTTGAAAAAATAAAAAGTATCTCGGAATAACTTGAAATTTTAAATCATAATAGTCGGCATCGCCCTGAACAAGGATCTGTTGAAAATATTTGAAAACCTCTTAAGGAATAATTTTCATGAATTTTTGAAATTCAGGAAATTGATCCATTTGCCCTGATGCACTTTGACAGTGAGCTGTTTCTTCTCAAAAACAAAAAGTATCTCGGAATGACTTGAAATTTTAAATGATAATAGTCGGCATCGCCCTGAAAAAGTATCCGTTGGAAATTTTCGAATATCTCTTAAGGAATAATTTTAACGAATTTTTGAAAATTAGGAAATGATCCATTTGCCCTGATGCACTTTGACAGTGAGCTGACTTTCATCTTGAAAACAAAAAGTATCTCGGATTACTTTAAATGTTACACATTAATAGTCGGCATCGCCCTGAACAAGGATCCGTTGAAAGTATTTGCATATCTCTTAAGGAATAATTTTCATGAATTTTTGAAATTCAGGAAATGATCCATTTGCCCTGATGCACTTTGACAGTGAGCTGAGTTTCTTCTCAAAAACAAAAAGTATCTCGGAATGACTTGAAATTTACCATTATAATAGTCGGTATCGCCCTGAACAAGGATCCGTTGAAAATATTCGCAAAGCTCTTAAGGAATAATTTTAATGAATTTTTTAAATGTAGGAAATGATCAACTTGTCCTGATGCACTTTGACAGTGAGCTGTTTCTTCTCAAAAACAAAAAGTATCTTGGAATGACTTGAAATACACTATCATTATAGTTGGCATCGCCCTGAACAAAGATCTGTTGAAAATATTTGCAAACCTCTTAAGGAATAATTTTAATGAATTTTTGAAATTCAGGAAAATGATCCATTTGCCCTGATGCACTTTGACAGTGAGCTGACTTTCTTCTCGAAAACAAAAAGTATCTCGGAATGACTTGAAATTTTACATCATAATAGTCGGCATCGCCCTGAACAAGGATCCTTTGGAAATATTTGCATATCTCTTAAGGAATAATTTTCATGAATTTTTGAAATTCAGGAAATGATCCATTTGCCCTGATGCGCTTGGACAGTGAGCTGAGTTTAGTCTCAAAAACAAAAAGTATCTCGGAATGACTTGAAATTTACCATTATAATAGTCGGCATCGCCCTGAACAAAGATCCGTTGAAAATATTTGCAAAGCTCTTAAGGAATAATTTTAATGAATTTTTTAAATGTAGGAAATGATCAACTTGTCCTGAAGCACTTTGACAGTGAGCTGTTTCTTCTCAAAAACAAAAAGTATCCCGGAATGACTTGAAATACACTATCATTTTAGTCGGCATCGCCCTGAATAAAGATCTGTTGAAAATATTTGCAAATCTCTTAAGGAATAATTTTAATGAATTTTTGAAATTCAGGAAATTATCAACTTGTCCTGATGCACTTTGACAGTGAGCTGAGTTTCTTTGAAAAAATAAAAAGTATCTCGGAATGACTTGAAATTTTAAATCATAATAGTCGGCATCGCCCTGAACAAGGATCTGTTGAAAATATTTGAAAAACTCTTAAGGAATAATTTTCATGAATTTTTGAAATTCAGGAAATTGATCCATTTGCCCTGATGCACTTTGACAGTGAGCTGAGTTTCTTTGAAAAAATAAAAAGTATCTCGGAATGACTTGAAATTTTAAATCATAATAGTCGGCATCGCCCTGAACAAGGATCTGTTGAAAATATTTGAAAACCTCTTAAGGAATAATTTTCATGAATTTTTGAAATTCAGGAAATTGATCCATTTTGCCCTGATGCACTTTGACAGTGAGCTGAGTTTCTTTGAAAAAATAAAAAGTATCTCGGAATGACTTGAAATTTTAAATCATAATAGTCGGCATCGCCCTGAACAAGGATCTGTTGAAAATATTTGAAAACCTCTTAAGGAATAATTTTCATGAATTTTTGAAATTCAGGAAATTGATCCATTTTGCCCTGATGCACTTTGACAGTGAGCTGAGTTTCTTTGAAAAAATAAAAAGTATCTCGGAATGACTTGAAATTTACCATCATAATAGTCGGCATCGCCCTGAACAAGGATCTGTTTAAAATATTTGAAAACCTCTTAAGAAATAATTTTCATGAATTTTTGAAATTCAGGAAATTGATCCATTTGCCCTGATGCACTTTGACAGTGAGCTGAGTTTCTTCTCAAAAACAAAAAGTATCTCGGAATGACTTGAAATTTACCATTATAATAGTCGGTATCGCCCTGAACAAGGATCCGTTGAAAATATTTGCAAAGCTCTTAAGGAATAATTTTAATGAATTTTTTAAATGTAGGAAATGATCAACTTGTCCTGATGCACTTTGACAGTGAGCTGTTTCTTCTCAAAAACAAAAAGTATCTCGGAATGACTTGAAATACACTATCATTATAGTTGGCATCGCCCTGAACAAAGATCTGTTGAAAATATTTGCAAATCTCTTAAGGAATAATTTTAATACATTTTTGAAATTCAGGAAATTAATCCATTTGCCCTGTTGCACTTTGACAGTGAGCTGAGTTTCTTCTCAAAAACAAAAAGTATCTCGGATTACTTTAAATTTTGCACATTAATAGTCGGCATCGCCCTGAACAAGGATCAGTTGAAAGTATTTGCATATCTCTTAAGGAATAATTTTCATGAATTTTTGAATGTCAGGAAATTGATCCATTTGCCCTGATGCACTTTGACAGTGAGCTGAGTTTCTTCTCAAAAACAACAAGTATCTCGGAATGACTTGAAATTTACCATGATAATAGTCGGTATCGCCCTGAAAAAGTATCCGTTGGAAATTTTCGCATATCTCTTAAGGAATAATTTTAACGAATTTTTGAAAATTAGGAAATGATCCATTTGCCCTGATGCACTTTGACAGTGAGCTGACTTTCATCTTGAAAACAAAAAGTATCTCGGATTACTTTAAATTTTACACATTAATAGTCGGCATCGCCCTGAACAAGGATCAGTTGAAAGTATTTGCATATCTCTTAAGGAATAATTTTCATGAATTTTTGAAATTCAGGAAATGATCCATTTGCCCTGATGCACTTTGACAGTGAGCTGAGTTTCTTTGAAAAAATAAAAAGTATCTCGGAATGACTTGAAATACACTATCATTATAGTTGGCATCGCCCTGAACAAAGATCTGTTGAAAATATTTGCATAGCTCTTAAGGAATAATTTTAATGAATTTTTGAAGTTCAGGAAATTATCAACTTGTCCTGCTTCACTTTGACAGTGAGCTGAGTTTCTTCTCAAAAACAAAAAGTATCTCGGAATGACTTGAAATCTTAAATCATAATAGTCGGCATCGCCCTGAACAAGGATCTGTTGAAAATATTTGTAAACCTCTTAAGGAATAATTTTCATGAATTTTTGAAATTCAGGAAATTGATCCATTTGCCCTGATGCACTTTGACAGTGAGCTGAGTTTCTTTGAAAAAATAAAAAGTATCTCGGAATGACTTGAAATTTTAAATCATAATAGTCGGCATCGCCCTGAACAAGGATCTGTTGAAAATATTTGAAAAACTCTTAAGGAATAATTTTCATGAATTTTTGAAATTCAGGAAATTGATCCATTTGCCCTGATGCACTTTGACAGTGAGCTGAGTTTCTTTGAAAAAATAAAAAGTATCTCGGAATGACTTGAAATTTTAAATCATAATAGTCGGCATCGCCCTGAACAAGGATCTGTTGAAAATATTTGAAAACCTCTTAAGGAATAATTTTCATGAATTTTTGAAATTCAGGAAATTGATCCATTTTGCCCTGATGCACTTTGACAGTGAGCTGAGTTTCTTTGAAAAAATAAAAAGTATCTCGGAATGACTTGAAATTTTAAATCATAATAGTCGGCATCGCCCTGAACAAGGATCTGTTGAAAATATTTGAAAAACTCTTAAGGAATAATTTTCATGAATTTTTGAAATTCAGGAAATTGATCCATTTGCCCTGATGCACTTTGACAGTGAGCTGAGTTTCTTTGAAAAAATAAAAAGTATCTCGGAATGACTTGAAATTTTAAATCATAATAGTCGGCATCGCCCTGAACAAGGATCTGTTTAAAATATTTGAAAACCTCTTAAGAAATAATTTTCATGAATTTTTGAAATTCAGGAAATTGATCCATTTGCCCTGATGCACTTTGACAGTGAGCTGAGTTTCTTCTCAAAAACAAAAAGTATCTCGGAATGACTTGAAATTTACCATTATAATAGTCGGTATCGCCCTGAACAAGGATCCGTTGAAAATATTTGCAAAGCTCTTAAAGAATAATTTTAATGAATTTTTTAAATGTAGGAAATGATCAACTTGTCCTGATGCACTTTGACAGTGAGCTGTTTCTTCTCAAAAACAAAAAGTATCTCGGAATGACTTGAAATACACTATCATTATAGTTGGCATCGCCCTGAACAAAGATCTGTTGAAAATATTTGCAAATCTCTTAAGGAATAATTTTAATAAATTTTTGAAATTCAGGAAATTAATCCATTTGCCCTGTTGCACTTTGACAGTGAGCTGAGTTTCTTCTCAAAAACAAAAAGTATCTCGGATTACTTTAAATTTTACACATTAATAGTCGGCATCGCCCTGAACAAGGAAAAGTTGAAAGTATTTGCATATCTCTTAAGGAATAATTTTCATGAATTTTTGAATGTCAGGAAATTGATCCATTTGCCCTGATGCACTTTGACAGTGAGCTGAGTTTCTTCTCAAAAACAAAAAGTATCTCTGAATGACTTGAAATTTACCATCATAATAGTCGGTATCGCCCTGAAAAAGTATCCGTTGGAAATTTTCGCATATCTCTTAAGGAATAATTTTAACGAATTTTTGAAAATTAGGAAATGATCCATTTGCCCTGATGCACTTTGACAGTGAGCTGACTTTCATCTTGAAAACAAAAAGTATCTCGGATTACTTTAAATTTTACACATTAATAGTCGGCATCGCCCTGACCAAGGATCAGTTGAAAGTATTAGCATATCTCTTAAGGAATAATTTTCATGAATTTTTGAAATTCAGGAAATGATCCATTTGCCCTGATGCCCTTTCACAGTGAGCAGAGTTTCTTTGAAAAAATAAAAAGTATCTCGGAATAACTTGAAATTTTAAATCATAATAGTCGGCATCGCCCTGAACAAGGATCTGTTGAAAATATTTGAAAACCTCTTAAGGAATAATTTTCATGAATTTTTGAAATTCAGGAAATTGATCCATTTTGCCCTGATGCACTTTGACAGTGAGCTGAGTTTCTTTGAAAAAATAAAAAGTATCTCGGAATGACTTGAAATTTACCATCATAATAGTCGGCATCGCCCTGAACAAGGATCTGTTTAAAATATTTGAAAACCTCTTAAGAAATAATTTTCATGAATTTTTGAAATTCAGGAAATTGATCCATTTGCCCTGATGCACTTTGACAGTGAGCTGAGTTTCTTCTCAAAAACAAAAAGTATCTCGGAATGACTTGAAATTTACCATTATAATAGTCGGTATCGCCCTGAACAAGGATCCGTTGAAAATATTTGCAAAGCTCTTAAGGAATAATTTTAATGAATTTTTTAAATGTAGGAAATGATCAACTTGTCCTGATGCACTTTGACAGTGAGCTGTTTCTTCTCAAAAACAAAAAGTATCTCGGAATGACTTGAAATACACTATCATTATAGTTGGCATCGCCCTGAACAAAGATCTGTTGAAAATATTTGCAAATCTCTTAAGGAATAATTTTAATACATTTTTGAAATTCAGGAAATTAATCCATTTGCCCTGTTGCACTTTGACAGTGAGCTGAGTTTCTTCTCAAAAACAAAAAGTATCTCGGATTACTTTAAATTTTGCACATTAATAGTCGGCATCGCCCTGAACAAGGATCAGTTGAAAGTATTTGCATATCTCTTAAGGAATAATTTTCATGAATTTTTGAATGTCAGGAAATTGATCCATTTGCCCTGATGCACTTTGACAGTGAGCTGAGTTTCTTCTCAAAAACAAAAAGTATCTCGGAATGACTTGAAATTTACCATGATAATAGTCGGTATCGCCCTGAAAAAGTATCCGTTGGAAATTTTCGCATATCTCTTAAGGAATAATTTTAACGAATTTTTGAAAATTAGGAAATGATCCATTTGCCCTGATGCACTTTGACAGTGAGCTGACTTTCATCTTGAAAACAAAAAGTATCTCGGATTACTTTAAATTTTACACATTAATAGTCGGCATCGCCCTGAACAAGGATCAGTTGAAAGTATTTGCATATCTCTTAAGGAATAATTTTCATGAATTTTTGAAATTCAGGAAATGATCCATTTGCCCTGATGCACTTTGACAGTGAGCTGAGTTTCTTTGAAAAAATAAAAAGTATCTCGGAATGACTTGAAATACACTATCATTATAGTTGGCATCGCCCTGAACAAAGATCTGTTGAAAATATTTGCATAGCTCTTAAGGAATAATTTTAATGAATTTTTGAAGTTCAGGAAATTATCAACTTGTCCTGCTTCACTTTGACAGTGAGCTGAGTTTCTTCTCAAAAACAAAAAGTATCTCGGAATGACTTGAAATCTTAAATCATAATAGTCGGCATCGCCCTGAACAAGGATCTGTTGAAAATATTTGTAAACCTCTTAAGGAATAATTTTCATGAATTTTTGAAATTCAGGAAATTGATCCATTTGCCCTGATGCACTTTGACAGTGAGCTGAGTTTCTTTGAAAAAATAAAAAGTATCTCGGAATGACTTGAAATTTTAAATCATAATAGTCGGCAT
This sequence comes from Microchirus variegatus, assembly GCF_963457635.1. Lineage (NCBI taxonomy): Eukaryota > Metazoa > Chordata > Actinopteri > Pleuronectiformes > Soleidae > Microchirus > Microchirus variegatus. Next base: position 1,064,152 of record NC_139811.1, read on the forward strand.
CGCCCTGAACAAGGATCTGTTGAAAATATTTGAAAAACTCTTAAGGAATAATTTTCATGAATTTTTGAAATTCAGGAAATTGATCCATTTGCCCTGATGCACTTTGACAGTGAGCTGAGTTTCTTTGAAAAAATAAAAAGTATCTCGGAATGACTTGAAATTTTAAATCATAATAGTCGGCATCGCCCTGAACAAGGATCTGTTGAAAATATTTGAAAACCTCTTAAGGAATAATTTTCATGAATTTTTGAAATTCAGGAAATTGATCCATTTTGCCCTGATGCACTTTGACAGTGAGCTGAGTTTCTTTGAAAAAATAAAAAGTATCTCGGAATGACTTGAAATTTTAAATCATAATAGTCGGCATCGCCCTGAACAAGGATCTGTTGAAAATATTTGAAAAACTCTTAAGGAATAATTTTCATGAATTTTTGAAATTCAGGAAATTGATCCATTTGCCCTGATGCACTTTGACAGTGAGCTGAGTTTCTTTGAAAAAATAAAAAGTATCTCGGAATGACTTGAAATTTTAAATCATAATAGTCGGCATCGCCCTGAACAAGGATCTGTTTAAAATATTTGAAAACCTCTTAAGAAATAATTTTCATGAATTTTTGAAATTCAGGAAATTGATCCATTTGCCCTGATGCACTTTGACAGTGAGCTGAGTTTCTTCTCAAAAACAAAAAGTATCTCGGAATGACTTGAAATTTACCATTATAATAGTCGGTATCGCCCTGAACAAGGATCCGTTGAAAATATTTGCAAAGCTCTTAAAGAATAATTTTAATGAATTTTTTAAATGTAGGAAATGATCAACTTGTCCTGATGCACTTTGACAGTGAGCTGTTTCTTCTCAAAAACAAAAAGTATCTCGGAATGACTTGAAATACACTATCATTATAGTTGGCATCGCCCTGAACAAAGATCTGTTGAAAATATTTGCAAATCTCTTAAGGAATAATTTTAATAAATTTTTGAAATTCAGGAAATTAATCCATTTGCCCTGTTGCACTTTGACAGTGAGCTGAGTTTCTTCTCAAAAACAAAAAGTATCTCGGATTACTTTAAATTTTACACATTAATAGTCGGCATCGCCCTGAACAAGGAAAAGTTGAAAGTATTTGCATATCTCTTAAGGAATAATTTTCATGAATTTTTGAATGTCAGGAAATTGATCCATTTGCCCTGATGCACTTTGACAGTGAGCTGAGTTTCTTCTCAAAAACAAAAAGTATCTCTGAATGACTTGAAATTTACCATCATAATAGTCGGTATCGCCCTGAAAAAGTATCCGTTGGAAATTTTCGCATATCTCTTAAGGAATAATTTTAACGAATTTTTGAAAATTAGGAAATGATCCATTTGCCCTGATGCACTTTGACAGTGAGCTGACTTTCATCTTGAAAACAAAAAGTATCTCGGATTACTTTAAATTTTACACATTAATAGTCGGCATCGCCCTGACCAAGGATCAGTTGAAAGTATTAGCATATCTCTTAAGGAATAATTTTCATGAATTTTTGAAATTCAGGAAATGATCCATTTGCCCTGATGCCCTTTCACAGTGAGCAGAGTTTCTTTGAAAAAATAAAAAGTATCTCGGAATAACTTGAAATTTTAAATCATAATAGTCGGCATCGCCCTGAACAAGGATCTGTTGAAAATATTTGAAAACCTCTTAAGGAATAATTTTCATGAATTTTTGAAATTCAGGAAATTGATCCATTTGCCCTGATGCACTTTGACAGTGAGCTGTTTCTTCTCAAAAACAAAAAGTATCTCGGAATGACTTGAAATACACTATCATTATAGTTGGCATCGCCCTGAACAAGGATCTGTTGAAAATATTTGCATATCTCTTAAGGAATAATTTTCATGAATTTTTGAAATTCAGGAAATTATCCATTTGCCCTGATGCACTTTCACAGTGAGCAGAGTTTCTTTGAAAAAATAAAAAGTATCTCGGAATAACTTGAAATTTTAAATCATAATAGTCGGCATCGCCCTGAACAAGGATCTGTTGAAAATATTTGAAAACCTCTTAAGGAATAATTTTCATGAATTTTTGAAATTCAGGAAATTCATCCATTTGCCCTGATGCACTTTGACAGTGAGCTGTTTCTTCTCAAAAACAAAAAGTATCTCGGAATGACTTGAAATACACTATCATTATAGTTGGCATCGCCCTGAACAAAGATCTGTTGAAAATATTTGCAAATCTCTTAAGGAATAATTTTAATGAATTTTTGAAATTCAGGAAATTGATCAATTTGCCCTGATGCACTTTGACAGTGAGCTGAGTTTCTTCTCAAAAACAAAAAGTATCTCGGAATGACTTGAAATTTACCATTCTAATAGTCGGTATCGCCCTGAACAAGGATCCGTTGAAAATATTTGCAAAGCTCTTAAGGAATAATTTTAATGAATTTTTTAAATGTAGGAAATGATCAACTTGTCCTGATGCACTTTGACAGTGAGCTGTTTCTTCTCAAAAACAAAAAGTATCTCGGAATGACTTGAAATACACTATCATTATAGTTGGCATCGCCCTGAACAAAGATCTGTTGAAAATATTTGCAAATCTCTTAAGGAATAATTTTAATAAATTTTTGAAATTCAGGAAATTATCAACTTGTCCTGGTGCACTTTGACAGTGAGCTGAGTTTCTTCTCAAAAACAAAAAGTATCTCGGAATGACTTGAAATCTTAAATCATAATAGTCGGCATCGCCCTGAACAAGGATCTGTTGAAAATATTTGCAAACCTCTTAAGGAATAATTTTAATGAATTTTTGAAATTCAGGAAAATGATCCATTTGCCCTGATGCACTTTGACAGTGAGCTGAGTTTCTTTGAAAAAATAAAAAGTATCTCGGAATGACTTGAAATTTTAAATCATAATAGTCGGCATCGCCCTGAACAAGGATCTGTTGAAAATATTTGAAAACCTCTTAAGGAATAATTTTAATGAATTTTTGAAATTCAGGAAATTGATCCATTTGCCCTGATGCACTTTGACAGTGAGCTGAGTTTCTTCTCAAAAACAAAAAGTATCTCGGAATGACTTGAAATTTTACATCATAATAGTCGGCATCGCCCTGAACAAGGATCCTTTGGAAATATTTGCAAAGCTCTTAAGGAATAATTTTCATGAATTTTTGAAATTCAGGAAATGATCCATTTGCCCTGATGCGCTTGGACAGTGAGCTGAGTTTAGTCTCAAAAATAAAAAGTATCTCGGAATGACTTGAAATTTACCATTATAATAGTCGGCATCGCCCTGAACAAAGATCCGTTGAAAATATTTGCAAAGCTCTTAAGGAATAATTTTAATAAATTTTTGAAATTCAGGAAATTATCAACTTGTCCTGGTGCACTTTGACAGTGAGCTGAGTTTCTTCTCAAAAACAAAAAGTATCTCGGAATGACTTGAAATCTTAAATCATAATAGTCGGCATCGCCCTGAACAAGGATCTGTTGAAAATATTTGCAAACCTCTTAAGGAATAATTTTAATGAATTTTTGAAATTCAGGAAAATGATCCATTTGCCCTGATGCACTTTGACAGTGAGCTGAGTTTCTTTGAAAAAATAAAAAGTATCTCGGAATGACTTGAAATTTTAAATCATTATAGTTGGCATCGCCCTGAACAAGGATCCTTTGGAAATATTTGCAAAGCTCTTAAGGAATAATTTTCATGAATTTTTGAAATTCAGGAAATGATCCATTTGCCCTGATGCGCTTGGACAGTGAGCTGAGTTTAGTCTCAAAAATAAAAAGTATCTCGGAATGACTTGAAATTTACCATTATAATAGTCGGCATCGCCCTGAACAAAGATCCGTTGAAAATATTTGCAAAGCTCTTAAGGAATAATTTTAATGAACTTTTTAAATGTAGGAAATGATCAACTTGTCCTGAAGCACTTTGACAGTGAGCTGTTTCTTCTCAAAAACAAAAAGTATCCCGGAATGACTTGAAATACACTATCATTATAGTCGGCATCGCCCTGAACAAAGATCTGTTGAAGATATTTGCAAATCTCTTAAGGAATAATTTTAATGAATTTTTGAAATTCAGGAAATAATCAACTTGTCCTGATGCACTTTGACAGTGAGCTGAGTTTCTTCTCAAAAACAAAAAGTATCTCGGAATGACTTGAAATTTACCATTATATTAGTCGGCATCGCCCTGAACAAGGATCTGTTGAAAATATTTGAAAACCTCTTAAGGAATAATTTTCCTGAATTTTTTAAATTCAGGAAATTGATCCATTTGCCCTGATGCACTTTGACAGTGAGCTGTTTCTTCTCAAAAACAAAAAGTATCTCGGAATGACTTGAAATTTTAAATGATAATAGTCGGCATCGCTCTGAACAAGGATCTGTTGAAAATATTTGAAAACCTCTTAAGGAATAATTTTCATGAATTTTTGAAATTCAGGAAATTATCAACTTGTCCTGATGCACTTTGACAGTGAGCTGAGTTTCTTCTCAAAAACAAAAAGTATCCCGGAATGACTTGAAATACACTATCATTATAGTCGGCATTGCCCTGAACAAAGATCTGTTGAAAATATTTGCAAATCTCTTAAGGAATAATTTTCCTGAATTTTTGAAATTCAGGAAATTGATCCATTTGCCCTGATGCACTTTGACAGTGAGCTGTTTCTTCTCAAAAACAAAAAGTATCTCGGAATGACTTGAAATTTTAAATGATAATAGTCGGCATCGCCCTGAAAAAGTATCCGTTGGAAATTTTCGAATATCTCTTAAGGAATAATTTTAACGAATTTTTGAAAATTAGGAAATGATCCATTTGCCCTGATGCACTTTGACAGTGAGCTGACTTTCATCTTGAAAACAAAAAGTATCTCGGATTACTTTAAATGTTACACATTAATAGTCGGCATCGCCCTGAACAAGGATCCGTTGAAAGTATTTGCATATCTCTTAAGGAATAATTTTCATGAATTTTTGAAATTCAGGAAATTATCCATTTGCCCTGATGCACTTTGACAGTGAGCTGAGTTTCTTTGAAAAAATAAAAAGTATCTCGGAATGACTTGAAATTTTAAATCATAATAGTCGGCATCGCCCTGAACAAGGATCTGTTGAAAATATTTGAAAACCTCTTAAGGAATAATTTTCATGAATTTTTGAAATTCAGGAAATTGATCCATTTGCCCTGATGCACTTTGACAGTGAGCTGAGTTTCTTCTCAAAAACAAAAAGTATCTCGGAATGACTTGAAATTTACCATTATAATAGTCGGTATCGCCCTGAACAAGGATCCGTTGAAAATATTTGCAAAGCTCTTAAAGAATAATTTTAATGAATTTTTTAAATGTAGGAAATGATCAACTTGTCCTGATGCACTTTGACAGTGAGCTGTTTCTTCTCAAAAACAAAAAGTATCTCGGAATGACTTGAAATACACTATCATTATAGTTGGCATCGCCCTGAACAAAGATCTGTCTGTGTGTGTTTTGTGTCTTTGTCTTTGTCTTTGTCTGTGTGTGTGTGTGTGTGTGTGTAGCTGGGGACGGACACATGGTTCTACGCCAAGCGTTGTTTCCTCTCTCTGCTGGAGAACATGTCCAAACACATGGTCATGCTGAGAGACGCCGTGGTGCAGGAGTGTATTCAGTTCCTGGAGCACTGTGAGGGTGAGCTGTGCGCACACACACACACACACACACACACACACTTACCCCAACCTTAAACCATCACAACTAAGAGCGTAACCCTTACCCTTAACATAAGCCTTAACCTTGAAAAGGTCAAATGTTGTCTTTGTGTCTGTGTTCGTTGTCAGTCTACGGGAAAGAAGTGCCGGCGATGATCGAGCAGCCTCTGGACGAGAGCCACGTTCACATCGGCAAGAACACCGTCACATACGAGGCCCGCCTGCTCAAGGCGCTCTTCTACGAAGTCATCGGCTGGAACAAGTGACATCATCGCACGGCGACGTCTGACGTTTGTCGATCCCTGAAAACACGACAGGAGGAGGCGCTCTGTCGACTCAGAGGATAATAAACACAAACTCACTGACTTCCAATCATAAAGTAAAGCATAAAAAAAAACATAACCAGGTCATAATTAACCTAAACTTTTACCAAGATCAGACGACAACACATTCAGGCCCATTTTCAAGCGATTTGGTCGCGACCGGCACGTTATGAACGTCGGGAACAATGAACGTATGTGGAGTGTCACATCACTGAAGAACAGAGATTTGGACTCTCTGTGACACCATGTGACGCTCTGTGACGCCATGTGAAGCTCTGTGTCACTCTGTGCTGATATGTGACGCTCTGTGACGCCATGTGATGCTCTGTGGCACTCTGCTGACATGTGACGCTCTGTGACGCTCTGTGACGCCATGTGATGCTCTGTGGCACTCTGTGCTGACATGTGACGCTCTGTGACGCCATGTGACGCTCTGTGACGCCATGTGATGCTCTGTGGCACTCTGTGCTGACATGTGACGCTCTGTGACGCCATGTGATGTCCTATGACAACATGTGATGCTCTGAGACGCTCTATGATGCTCTCTTTCGCTCTGTGACACTCTGTGACGCCATGTGATGTTCTATGACGACATGTGATGCTCTGAGACGACGTGACGCCACGTGATGCTCTATGACTACATGTGATGCTCTATGACGACGTGACACTTTATGATGCTCTATGACTCCATGTGACACTCTGGCACTCTGACACTCTCTGACGCTCTGTGGCGCTCTTTAACAAAACTCTTTAACTCTGTGACGCTCTATGACACTGACGCTCTGTGATGCTCTATGCCACTGTGTGACGCTCTGTAATGCTCTGTGGCGCTCTGTGATGCTCTGTGGCGCCATGTGACGCTTTCATTTGGCAGTTCTTCAACCGTTAAGGAATGACAGAACTGAGAAGCTGACGTCACAAACGTGAATCTCGTCCGTGATGACGTGTGTGGACGTTTTATTCCGCTGCTTTCCGGTTCTCGTAGTTATGGTAATGAGACGTACGCATGACGACGGAAAACAACGACTACTGGTCCTCACAAGGTCAGTGTTTATGACAGGTCCTCAAGAGGTAACAAATACAAGCACACAGTTAGAACAATAACATCACATTCCATCTTCAGTTTCATTAGTCGTGTTTATTCTGTTAAACGTTAAATACATGATAATAGTTTATATGTCGTCATGAATTCACGTGTGAAGAGAAGAGAAACATTTAAAGACAATAAAGATTATTTTTGGATGAAAAGGATCTTGTGTTAGATTATTTTTCTTTGGTGTGTCAAACGACCACACTCGCACAAACGCTTTGTGTTAACGCTTGGCGAGTGGGCGGGGCTAACATCTAGCGACGACGGTGGATGTCTGAGGTTGTGCTGCGTTCTAGTTGTACTCGGAAGTCGGAATATTTCTGAGTTAAGGCGGACGTTCTTTCAACACGGAAAATCGTTGCTCCCGGTTCCAACTTCCGATGTAAATGGAACGCAGCGTGAATCGGGGGCTGATGCGCCGTGAAATGTGATGAGTCATCGCTAAGAAGAAGACGACGGCGGTTTTTAAAGACGTTTGTTTTGAAGAATGTTACATCATCCATCAGCACGTGTGAAAATACACTAAAAGAAAATGTCTTCAGTATTTCATCGTCGCCGGCAGCTCGTCTCTACCTGACCTTCTACTGCGTTAAGCTCATGTGGCAGCGGGGGGAGGAGCCTAAGGCTCAGTGTGTGTGTGTGTGTGTGTGTTCAGGAGAGCGGCCTCTTCGTAATGTCCTGCTCTGTCAGGTAATAGTTCAGGTAACCTCCCAGAGCACCGACCGCCACCGCCGTCATGTGACTGGAGCAGCCGTCTGTGACGAGGGCGAGAGGAAAATAAACCAAAATGACAAATCAATCATCATCGATTGATTTCCATCCATGAATGTGAAGATCACAGAGACTCAGACTGACCCTGAAGTATCTTCTCCCTCCTCTTCACTCTCCTGTGAGGCTGCAGCTGCTCCAGCAACTCGTCTCCGATGATCTGAGAGATGATGCTCTCTAAAGGAAACACAGCGCAGAGAATCAAGCCACCATGAAACCTCCACAAAAAAAAAAGTGAACTTTTTTGAATTACTTTTGATGAGATATTAGATGTTAAATACAACGTGAGAGTAAAATGAATTTGTTATTAGAGAGTGAACGTATGACTCGTGACACAACATGCTGTGTCCTGTAAACCATGGTACAAACACTCACTGTCTCTCCCGAAGCAGCCGACCTCGTCGTCCTGCAGCCTGAGGATGTGCTGCAGCCAATCAGCTTTGTAGAAGTCGGAGAAACCGACCAATCCACAGATCAGGACTGTGAGAGAGAGAGCGTTTTAACTTCTCAATAAACTTAGAAACAGTCTTTTGTCTGTTTCGCCAAACAGCAAAAAAGTAGCTTCAGTCGTCGCTGTGAAGATTAACACACCGGAACTAAAGCTAAAAAAAAAATGTAATGTAGAAATGTGTTTCGTCCAACGTCTAGTCTGAAGCCACGGCGATGTGAATGTTCCTGTGGAAACTGAACTCACTGTTTTCAATGAAGATGTCGACCGTCTGCTCAGTCAGACCGTCTCTGATGATGTCCTCGTTGGTCTTCATCATGTTGGAGCAGAAGATCTTCTCGTAGTTCCGCTCGGTCATGTTGACGCGGGACGCTCGCATGTCGCCTTTCAGCAGGTTGGTGCAGCCTCTCTGAGCACGCACACACACACACACTCAGTAATTTGTTGACACAATGACTCAGCGTTTTCTCTTACAAACAAACAGAAGTCAATCAAACATCTCACCATTTTTCCAATCATGAAGTAGAGCAGCTGGTGGGACAGGGAGTAATGAGGACAACCGAAGCGAGTCATGGTGTCACGACAGGGTTTGGTGACGATGCACGGCGTCCCGTTTATCTTCCTGTTCAGAGAAAACACACGACTCACACCAGTGATGATGGTGGTGATGATGGTGGTGATGGTGATGATGATGGTGGTGATGGTGATGGTGATGGTGGTGGTGATGATGATGATGATGGTGGTGATGGTGATGATGATGGTGATGATGGTGATGGTGATGATGGTGATGATGGTGATGATGGTTATGATGATGATGATGATGATGGTGATGATGGTTATGATGATGATGATGGTGGTGATGGTGATGTTGGTGGTGATGATGGTGATGGTGATGGTGATGATGGTGATGATGATGATGGTGATGATGGTGATGGTGATGTTGGTGGTGATGATGGTGATGGTGATGGTGATGGTGGTGATGGTGATGGTGATGGTGATGGTGATGATGATGATGGTGATGGTGATGATGATGTTGGTGATGATGATGATGATGATGATGATGGTGGTGATGATGATGGTGCTGGTGATGGTGATGATGGTGGTGATGATGATGATCATGGTGGTGATGGTGATGGGGATGGTGATGGTGATGGTGATGGTGATGGTGATGGTGGTGATGGTGATGATGGTACCAGTGTGTGTTCATACCAGGTTCCCAGCAGCAGGGTCAGACATTTGTCACTGAGCTGTTCATCATAACACTCTGTGGTCATGGTGGACGAGTAGACCAGGCTGGGATCTGTGGAGCTCCACGACTGAGGAATCAACCAGAAACTCCACGAAAGCAGGGGCTCAAACTCTGAACATGACGAGATGAAAAACTGTGCGAGTTCACGATTGTTCTACAAGTTCTCTACAAATTGTATGTTCCTTAAGTTCTCTCTCTCCAAAAGCCCAAAGTCTTGTTCCCATGGTGCTCTGCTCCCAGAGTCCTCTGTTCCTAAAGCCCTACTGTTCCTTATGTTCTATTATTTATTATTTCATTTATTTTTTACAAGGTGTCATCGCTTCATAGCCTCGCTTACATCAGGTCAGACTCACCTCTGTAGTACTTGGGGTCGTTTTGCTGAAGGGCAACGACGGCCTTGTTGAGGCTTTGGTCCAGACGTCTGACCAGCTCGACGGCGGTGGTTCTCTGAGCCCAGCTGACCAGGTCGGTGTGAGGCCACGTCCGAACAGCTTCCTTCAGCTCAGCTGCCACAGAAAAGAAATGGACGTCAGGCGTTTGAATGATATTCACTGATAACACTGGACCTGGTGAACCTCTGATGCTGTGAATCCATCATGGTACTCTCACTCTCACTCAGCGTGGTACAGTACAGTACGGTTTGGAATGGTGAAGTCCTGGATCAGGCATGTGTTTCGATTGGTGGGTTGGGTTTTGGGTCATGCCCGATGGCGCGACGTCGTACCGGACATTGAATGCAACACAAACAGACAACAAAGGAGGACGTCCAGCAGCTCTTCTTTCCCTGTTGGGTTTGTGGCTGTTTGTCTCAACATGACAAAGTCGAGCTTTGTATGAGAATAGACTGCGACCAATCAGCTGACTGACTTTGGTCTAGCTCCACCCATTCTGGACCGTACCACTACTCTTGTATCCCAAGGGAAGGGTACCAAAATACTGATTTATTTTGGTACTATTCCAAACGCTCCCTCGTTCACTTCCAGTTTTAGTCGGAATTTCCTCAGATTTTTGACTGGGAAAGTCGGAGCAACCTGACAAACGCAGACATAGGATTCCAAGATGGACGTGTTTCTCTGCTGTTTATCATCTGCTTTTATTATTTTAAAGTGATTATACACTCATACAAACACACTTTAACTATTATAATTCACATCTACACAATGGTTACACAGTGGACCTTCAGTCTGTATCTTCAGCTGGAATTATGGACGGTCAGGAGAAACCCCACACACATGAATGGGAAGGAGAGTGACGTCATTTGTCCTACATGAGGAACGAAGTTGTCTGCGTGTTAAAAGGACACTTCGGGACCGGGACCGGGACCGGGACTGTTTTGTTTGGACCTACCCTGCATCATGAGGAACCCGACCACCCCGTCCAGGTTGATGTGCTCGTGCTGCTGCTCCAGGAAGCTCGCGCCTCTGGAGAGGCTGCTCAGGACCTCATCGATCATCTCCGCACGAGAGACGCTCACCGCGGCCACCAGAGCCAGCAGCACCGGGGCGGCCGCCCGGAGCCTCGCTGCCCGCATCGTGTGCTCCTGACACCGGGATCAGACCAGTCTGGGGCTTCGGGACAGACGGAGAGAGAGAGAGAGAGACAGACAGAGAGAGAGAGAGACAGACAGACAGACAGACCGAGAGAGAGAGAGAGGCTGCCTTTGCTCTGACATTGGGGGGTGATGGGGGCGGATACACGTGACGTCAGAGTTTGATTAAAAATATATTATAATTCAGTAAAATGTACAGACACTTTTATTTTCTCAATTATGTAATACATACGGTGGCCTGGAAGTGCAAAAACCATTATTACAAAAACATGAAACACAAAGTTTAAACAAATTTACATTGAAAAAATGTTCATGTTTTATTCATTTGTTTTCAAAAATGTACATTTCTGTACATTGTTTCACATTTTGAAATAATGGTTTGCACTTCCAGGCCACCGTAAATACATAATATTAATTTAAATAATATGAATATATTTTAGGTTAAATATATGAGTGTGTGCTGTGACTGCCCCCTGCTGCTGAAAACTGCGTTCCAGTTTCAGTCCAAAGTCGGAAAGTCGGAGCAACCTCACAAACTCCCACATAGGATTCCGAGACGACTGCGACTCACGTCAACAGCAAAACCTTCCTGATTGTTTGACAGTAAATCGGTCGCACACATAGTTCTGTTCCATTTTATTTTTCTTGATTACAGGAGGTAGATAATTTATTTATATATGATTCCGTTTTTAATTTTCTCACATTCATGTTCTTTCTTGTAAAGTCAAATAAAACATATTTCACACAAAGTACAAAGTCATCACTGAGTAAATTGTTATTTTATTCATCGCCGACAGGGGGCGAGTGACTTTAAATAAAATGCGTCACTGCGTCTGCTGTCCCTTTAAATCTGAAGCCCCGCCCACTCCACTGAGCCACGTCATTTTGAAGTACAAACAAACATGGCGTCGCCCGTCAGCGGCGCGGCGCTTGTCACTGTTCTGACGCTGATTGCGTCGCTTGCCGCGCTGTTTTCCGGCGTGTCTGCGCCGCTCGTGTGCGTCACGCTGCTCACCGCACTGCTGCCGCTGCTGCTGGCGCTGTGGCTGCGCTGTTTGCGGCGGCGGGACTGCGGGGCTGAGCGGCGGGTGTGTGTGCTGGTGCTCGGGGACATCGGCCGCAGTCCTCGGATGCAGTATCACGCGCTGTCCCTCAGTAAACACGGCTTTAATGTGACCTTTGTCGGGTTTGTCGGTGAGTCAGTGTCCGCCACTAATTTCCGCTTCAGAATACTCAATTAAAGTTCGCCGTTGACTTCACTGTAAGGTGCAACGTGGAAGAACTAGTGACATCTACTGGTGAGAGTGAAGACCGTAACAAACGGTGTGTCCGTGAACTACGGTGGCCTGCAAAGACCAGAAAGAATGACAATCTTTTAAGCAGTTTTCTCATCTATCGACTGTAGCAGCAAAAGATGGCGACCTTCTTAAAACAAGGCCCTTTTTAAAATCAGTGATAACACCTGGTGCTTTTTTTTACTGCTGCTATTAACGTTAAGATTATTATTATTTATTGTAGACATGTTTTTACTAGTGCTGTGCAATAGGTTAACGCTCGACACGTTTCCATGACGACTGACGGGAAAAAGACTTGTGTGACGTCATGTTTACGTGCCGCAACACCAGAGTCCAGGCACCGTTTACCAGTTAGCTCCGTTAGCTGCCTTAGCTCCTTAAGCGCCGTTAGCGTTAGCCTACAGTGGAACTGGAGCGGTCTGTTTATTAAAGGAAAAGAGCAGCGCTACAAATTACCAGCGTACCCGTGTACTGCGTATGTGTGCCTCTGTTTTTAAAGTTTAGCGTTACTTTAGAGACTCATTTTAACAATCGGGAGTCACGTAAATATGACGTCACGCGTCTTTTTTCGGTCACGTGCGTTAACGTTGACGCCGTTAAACGCTGTTAGCGCGTTAACGTTTGACAGCACTAGTTTTTACACTGTTTGTGTGTGTGTATAGCATTACTCTAGACAGGTAACGACATGTTAGCATCCGTGTTTTTTTTGTCACGCCACTCCCAGGTCTGACCTCTGACCTCTGAATTAAATAAATCGCAGCTTTAACCAAAGGCTATGAAAGTCAAAAAGTAAATCTACACGTAAGCAAACACACTTGGTGTATTGTAAAGTCGTGTAATGTTTACAGACTGGACCTTTTAGCAAATCACATGCTATATTATTATGTTTATGTGACTAAATGAGACAAATTGAACTGCTCGATCAGTTTAATATAACACACTTATGTAATAACACTAAACCCTCATCAGGAAGACATGTTCACAATCATTTATTCATGAATTTGTTAATTTCAGACTCCAAACCTCACCAGGACGTGTTGAGAGAGGAAAGAATCAGGATTGTCCCCATAACAGAGGTGAAAAGTGTTGGAGGTAAGTGCAGGTGTTCGTGTCGCACGTTTCCTCTGGGATTTTCTGTCGTTTTTCCTAAAAACAAAATGCTGTCTGTGCTGCGGTTGATGTTTCCACCAGTGGGACCAAAGCTGCTCACATATGTGACGAAGGTGATGGTTCAGAGTCTGCAGCTTGTGTCTGTGCTGCTGAGGATGGAGCTCCAGTCTCACGTTCTGCTGCAGGTTTGTTCAAAGCTATTAAACCGTAATGAACGCCACGTTTGTACGGAGGGACAGACGGGCCGGAAGTTTCTCTCAGATGCTAGACCAGATACAGTGCTCAGAATCTCAAGCTATTTAATGAGACAGTTACGTGTTTTTAAAGTGTGGTTTGTCAGTACTTTGAGCAGAGGGAACCAGACGGAGATGTGGAGGCTCACCCTCACTCTCCCACACCAAAGTCCACTTTGCTGATCACAGCACACCTGAGTTCACAGGAGTTGTTGATCCACTGTTGCCTCCATCACTAAATTCAAATGTCTTATTTTGTCAATTCAGTGTTTGAAATCCTTCATTCACATTGACCTCAGTGACACAAAGCTCCTGTGTCCCCGTGAGCTTAAATCACTGATTTTCTCTATGGGCTTTGGTGACCGTGAGATAAAGTAGCACACATTCTTAAGGTGTCATAGACTTAAGCAGGAGTAGAATTTACTAAATTGTTCTTTTGTTTGGAGGCTCAAATATACATTTATCTTGATACAACCAGACTTCAAACAACCTGAACTATACCTTTAACACATCTTAGACCTGCAGAGATTTCATTTCTCCTGACTTTTTCTTTTAATTTACCTTTTAATGTGAATTATTTTAATTATAAGACACTGCCCTTTAATGTCAATAACAATAGCATGTCCTTCATTTTAATTAAATCCTCAATCTGTTTAAATATTCCATGTTCATTTTATAAATTTCTAATGAATAAACTCCAGATTAAATAAAGTTGTGAACATATTCTTAAAATAGATTAAGATAGATTTTATTATTTGAAGTTTCGATGATTTCCCAATCGACTGTGATGAATTGTGAGTAAACAGTGATTATTGTCATTAAAAAGTCTGTCATATATTCAGTGTGAGTCGCTCTGTGGGGTTCCCTCACTTCCTCACCGTCGATGTTTTTGTTGACCTTCGTATCCCAGAATCCTCCTGGTCTGCCCAGTATCGCAGTGGCCTGGTTGGCGTGCGTCCTGCGCGGCAGCACGTTCATCATCGACTGGCACAACTACGGCTACACCATCATGGCCCTGAGTCATGGACGGAGACACCCAGTGGTCCGGCTGGCCAAGTGGTTCGTACTGCAGTGACTGAACTCAACCACACGAGGCAGCACTGTCTGTGCTGGTCTAGAAGTTTATTTAAATGTCATTTTTGGTTTTATTTCGGTTTAGATGATGTGTTCTTCTCGTCTCCTCTCAGGTACGAGCACTTGTTTGGTCCTTTGGCTGCTCACCACCTGTGTGTCACCAACGCAATGAAGGACGACCTGCAGAGAAACTGGGGCATCAAGTAGGATTTCTTTTGTCCAATCAAATCAAACTTAAGTCATACGTAGATAGAGTTCTAAGCTGTGTGGCCCATGTAGTGTCATTATTATGCATGCACAGTCGTACAGACAGCGCTGACAGTTGAACGTCCGCAGGGCGACGACCGTCTACGACAGACCGGCCTCCATCTTCAGAGAGACTCCTCTGAAGCTGCAGCACGAGCTCTTCAGGAGACTCGCCCACATTTATCCTCAGTTCCAGCTCAGAGGGTGAGAGACGGTGTTGTCTTTGCTTTACTGTGTGTTTTACACAATGTTGAACAAATGTTCAGTGTTCTGACAGTTACTACGGTTAAAAGTGTTTGGACATCAGTATCAGTGAGATGAATTATAAAATATAAACCACAACATGTGGTTAACATGTCCTCTTTAAAGTCATAGTTTAGATCAGTGGTCTCAAACTTCCATGTTAAGACCCACTGAATATCAACTTATGAGTTTAGAGCTGAAACGATTCATCGATTATTAATCGATTACTAAATTAATCGTCAACAATTTTGATAATCGATTCATCGGTTTGAAGCTTTTTTTCTTTATTAAAAACCAGATTTCTGATTGTGTTTAGCTTCCTAAATGTGAATAATCATTCAAACTGAATCATTTTGGTTTGTAGACAAAAACAAAGACATCGTCATTTCCAGGTTTGACAAACACTGATCAACATTTTTTAGCATCTTATGAACCAATCGAGAAAATAATCACCAGATTAATCCATTATGAAAATAATCATTAGTTTCAGCTGTAAGCGAGTTATTTCTATGTGTTTTTTTTATTACTATGTTAAATTTGCATCATAAAAACGTTTATACTATACGTTTATATTAACTTCTTTTCGTTCCATATCAAAACAATCACTTTTAATGTGACATGATGTGAAATATCATCATAAATATTATTATTTCCATGTGTGTTTGTCAAAAAGTTGGACCTTTTTCAGACTTCACTGGTCCCTGACTGACTGGACCAGACACTCAGAGTCCTGGTTTAGATGGTTTAGTGAGGTCGTTTGAGTCTGAGACACAGAGGCTCGTTATCCGTCTGTTATATTTGTACATGACACTGTTTCTTATGTTTATACTGATGACTGACTGATTTCTCAGCTGTGACGATGATGAGGCGGAGACGACCGTCTTCTCTGTGCGTGACCTCACTGATGACTCTGTGACGCTGAGGGCGGAGCGACCGGCGCTGCTGCTCAGCAGCACCAGCTGGACCGGTGAGTGGAACACGCTTGGTGTTTATATTTATATACAAATCATTTCTGTCTAATTCATTTTTTCATTTGTTTGTTTATAAATTTGACATGTTTTTTTTTTTGTTAGATTAGATAGATTAGATCAGACTATGGTGCTTTTCTATCATACAGTTGTAGCAGGACTCTGATGAGGTTCAGCTGAGCCGATACTAAACTGTGATGTCATCAGACTGCCGGCCTCTGATTGGTCAGAGAGTGTCGTCACTGAAGAGTCATGAGTGCGACGTCAAAGACCACAATGTCCAACTGTAGATTAAAGTTAAAACGATTTTTTTTTTTTAAATAGAAAACCACGTCACCACAGTTTCACACATTAGTGATATGATGACTGCGCCCACTTTGAGGAGGAGCTATGAAGTCATGGAAAACAACATGACAGAGTCGAGTCGAGCTAAAACTGTACTATGAAAAAGAGCGGTTTATTGATCAGACACTGGAGAGATTCACATCAGCCGAAACATAGCTTTAGGTCGATTGATCGATTGATTGTTGACCAGTTGATCGATTGATGTCGTCTTTGTTTTCGGTCTTTGTCTCCACAGAGGACGAGGACTTCTCCATCCTGCTGAGCGCTCTTGAAGGTACGACGGGGGTTTGATGTTGTGTTTGTGGGCGGAGCTTAAAACGCGTCACGGTCACACTTTGTCTGCTCGTCTCTTTGTTCACGGCAGATTACGAAGGTTTGGTCAGTGGAGGAGCTTCTCTACCGTCGCTGGTTTGTGTGATCACAGGTACGATGCTGCTCCGCTGTGAAGTCGGTCTGTGGTTTGTGTCTTTACTTATTCATTGATTTGTTTGTTTGTGTGTGTGTGTGTGTGTGTGTGTGTGTAGGTAAAGGTCCTCAGAAGGAACACTACAAGAAGCTGATCGACGCTCTGCATTTCCAGCACGTGAAGATCTGCACTCCGTGGCTGGAGCCGGAGGATTATCCTCTTTTATTAGGTAACGTAAACTCTTATCACTCTTATCTTTAGAGAACGTTATCATGATGCACAGTAAAAGGAACAGACTTTCCGAGCCGGAACTCGTGTGGCTCATTTTTATATTTAATTATTTTTTTAGAAGCCAAACTGGTGTTAAAAAGTCATTTTTATCAGGAAAGTAATCACTGGTTGTAATTCGAAGTTAATATTTGGATCAGAATGATTGAAACGTACACCTCCTACACCGATATGTATTTATTGGTGGAAGTTATTGTGAGATATTGATTCTTTTTTCATTTGTCTTGTGTTTTCATTGTAATCAGTCCATAAGGTGGCGCCATATCCCCTTGCTTTGTCAGTTACGTCACTATTTTATTACCTTTCCCTCACAATAAAAAAATAAGCAGGCTACGTTTCTGTGGTATTATTTTAGCCCCTCCCCTTTGTGTGGTCAGTGGGGGCGGGACGGTGTGCTTGGCTCCTCCCCCCAAGTTGATACAGAGGACTTCACGAGCCGTGGACAATTTGCTTATATGGTTCTCATCGTTCAAAAGACTCGACTCACTCGTGAACGTCAGTGTCGGCGTGAAGAGAATCTGTCAAACTCGATCGGAGAGGAGACGAATTTAAAAACTCTGGGTCAAAGGTCAGACGAGGTCAAATAATACAGCGTTCTGTGGTGTTTTGTCCACCAGGGGCTGCAGATCTGGGCGTTTGTCTCCACAAGTCGTCCAGCGGCCTGGATCTGCCCATGAAGGTGGTGGACATGTTCGGCTGCTGTCTGCCTGTTTGTGCCGTCCGCTTCCACTGGTGAGCGGCCATTTTGTGTCCGCACTCGCACACGCGGCAGTGATGTTACTGTCAGTGTTACATTTGTACTTCCTGTCCAAAAGAGTTTACAGCGGGTTCAGGGTTTTAAAATGTATATCTTTGGTTTTAGCATTTGCTCTTAGAATATAAAAACATATTTTAGTAGTTCTCTCTCATTTTATTGGTTATTCTTATCAGATAAATGTGTCAGTTTTGCAGTCAGTAGTTTTCTTATTACATAAAATACAAATTTTTTGTGTTATCTTTGGTTTTGTTAGTGTAACTGAGTGTTTACGTTCAACTTTACTCACCGGATCCCGTCATGAACCAATCTTACATAGCACCACTTCCTTTAAACCTGGCTTTCAAAATAAGAGCCTGTAAGAGACTTTTTACTACCTCTTATATAAAACACACGTAAACATAACACAATAAAAATGGTTTACAATCACGATCTTGTAAAATAAATTATCAATTTTTATATCTTTCATTGTATTAGTTCATTCATATAGAACACGTGTTTTTATGTTACTCCACAATATTCATAGATAATAAGCCTTGTGTGAACCTGCACTGATCATGTGTTCTGTTCAGTTTACATGAGCTGGTGAAGCACGAGGAGAACGGCCTGATCTTCTCAGACTCTCAGGAGCTCACTGAGCAGCTCAAGGTGAGACGATACAGTCCATTTACACAAAATACAAACAAATAAATGAGATTATTGTCTTGTTTTAATGCTGTGGATTGAATTCTAACCACTTAAAAGACTCGCGTAATAATATCTGCCGGTTTGTTACTTTATCTTCACTTTTAGACAGACTTTACAAACAGGAAACTGAAGTTTGTAAACCACTCACTCTCCCACACCAAAGCCCATAGAGAAAATCAGTGATTTTAGCTCACAGGGACACAGGAGCTGCTGGCCCTCTGCTGCCTCGTGTGGTCACTTTGTGTCACTGAGGTCAATCTGAATAAGGAATTTGTAATGCCGAATTTTACAGAATCAGACATTCGAATTTAGTGACGGAGGCAGCAGTGGAAAAAAGACAACAACTCCTGTGAACTCCTGTGTGCTGTGATATGGGCTTTGGTGTGGGAGAGTGAGTGGTTTACAAACAAAATAACCCTGAACTGTCCCTTTATTCCCTCTTGGAGCCACTGATGTCCCTCTGTCTTGGTGTCTTGTGTCTTCTCAGTCTCTGCTGTCGGAGTTTCCCGGTTCAACGGGATGTCTGGATGTGTTCAGGAAGAACCTCCGCAGCAGCAGGGGGCGCTGCTGGGATGACAACTGGGACCAGAACGTCCTGCCGCTCATCACCGCTGCGTCCAGATAAACACAAACGTCTGGGATGTTTGTGTTTATCTGGACGCAGCGGTGATTCCTTCAGGAGGAACTGATCCAGATCATGTTCTCACTGTCGCTAGGCAACAGATGTGTCAGATGTGAACGCACGTTTAGTTTAGCTGCTTTTATTCTTCAGTCGATGATGATGATGATGGAGGATCGTGTTTTGTATAAAAGAGACGTTGACAAACTTTTGTAAATAAAAATGTTTATTGTGCGACAGTGGAGGCGTGGTGTCATCGCTGCAGTCGAATCATTTCTATGTTTGACGCTCTGTTGTAAGGAAACACGTGACTGACGCCTCCCGTGATCACATGATGGCTGATCCCTGCACTTCCTGTCCAGACAAACACAGGTCACAGGTCAATGGTTTTCAAACAGAAAAACAGTAAGATGGAGGGAACGACAGCTCCCCCTGGTGGCTGGCTGCAGTAAAGGTGTGTGTATATATTCGTATGTGTATATATATATATATATATATATACGTGTATACATGTGTGTATATATATATGTATAAATGTTTATGTATATACACATATATATACACGTATATATAAATGTTTGTTTATACACATATATATACGTATATATATGCATGCCTCCTGTATGTGATTTGGTGTGTGTTTTTGGTGTTTTTCGTACTCAGCTGCATCTTAAAGCCGTCGTACGTTTCCTGGTTTCGGACGGTGGAGCAGATGAGAACCTCGGGACTCAATCCCCTCAGGATGTCGGACAGCAGCGTCACCAGACTTCCGACCACGTCGGGGTCGTACACCACATCTGGAACGTGAGGGGAAACATCCGTGAGGTTGGTTCATCGAATCAAATTATCCAGGGGACACACACGCAGCGTCTCAGAGCGGAGAATGTTGCTAAATTTTACGATCTCAAAACCACCAACAACCTTTCTCATACCAACAAACACTCACTCTCCCACACCAAAGTCCACAGAGAAAAAGGAGCTGCTGCTCCTCTGCTGTCTTAATTTAGGGACTTCTGTGTTTGAAATCTTTAATTAATCTAATCTAACACAAAGTGACCACAGGAGGCAGCGGAGGACCAGCAGCTCCTGTGTCCCTGTGAGCTAAAATCACTGATTGTCTCTATGGACATTGGTGTGGGAAAGTGAGCGAGGTCGTGTGAGTTGAAGGAATTCTATCTCTGAAAATGATCTCTTCTGTAAACCGGGTTGTTGTCGCCAGGACCATCTCTGACCTGCAGCGATGACGACGTCTGCGGCGATCTCTTGTAACCGCTCGTCCGTCGTCGATGTCCAGTCCAGCCGCTCCACGCTGACCGCGGGCGTCGTGGCTCCGCTCAGACCGCTCAGCTCCACGTTAGCTCTGAGCTTGTGCAGGACGCCGGGGTGACAGTCGCTGAAGACGAACCTCAGCGGGCTGCAGGAGCGACAGATGGTGATACCGGTCAATCCCACGCCGCTGCCCAGCTCCAGAACCGTCCTGCACACAGGAAGAGGAGGAGCTTATTGTTATAAAACACAATCACAATAATGAACTTTATACTGGACTTATGTTCACGTCTTTATCTCACTGTTAGACAGACTTTTCCTTGTGCAAACTGAAGTTTGTAAACCACTCACTCTCCCACACCAAAGCCCATAGAGTAAACAAGTGATTTTAACATCACAGCACACAGGAGTTGTTGATCCACTGCTGCCTCCATCACTAAGTTATAATGTCTTATTTTGTCAATTCGGCTTTTAAAATTCTTCGTTCAGATTGACCTCCGTGACAAAAAGTGACCACACGAGGCAGCAGAGGACCAGCAGCTCCTGTGTCCCTGTGAGCTAAAATCACTGATTTTCTCTATGGACTTTGGTGTGGGAGAGTGAGTGGTTTACACAGTTTTCTGTCGTTAAAGTCTGTCTAACAGTGAGATAAAGACGTTCTAAAGTTGTCATAGACTTAAAATGAGGTTGATTTTATTCGGTGTGCCATGTTTTCACTCAGCACTAGGGGGCGCTGCAGTAGAGTCGGCCCTGACTCTGCGCTCATACGCTTTATTATGACTGCATCCATCCACAGCCTAACTCTAGGTTCAAGTTAACGGATTCTGAAGTTTCTAATCCCGATGAAATTTGCACAAATGAGTAGATAACAGAGTTTCAGATAAATGACTCAGGTTGTGTAACCCTGGTACCTGCCGGTGAACGTCTGCGGATGATCCAGAGCCCACTCTGCCAGGTAGAGGGCGCTCTCCCACGTCACCAGACCTGTGGTTCCCTGTGAGATCAGAGCCACGTTCTCCAGCAGACTGACCGCGTCACCATCAGGCTGCAGGACACAAACCAACATGATGACACCACGGACACACACGGCCACGCCCACACGGCCACGCCCACACGGCCACTGCAACGATTAAGCCATGACTAAACTAATCAGTCAGTGTTTCTTTGCTCCAAAAAACAAGAAATAATTCAAAATGAATCATTTTGGTTTGAGGACAAAAACAAAGACATTTGAGAGTGTCATCACTTCCTGGTTTAACAGCTCTGCTCATGTTAATTCTCTAACGGGATAATGAGCCGTATTTACTTACAGGCTCTGCTGCCCCCTATAGGTTCAGGAAAGGTAGTTTTCCAGCTTGTTATACGTCTCTATACAGATGATACTCTTCTTCATCATAGTTTTATAATGATTCATCCATTGTTGATCCATCAGTTAATCTGTTTTAATAATTAAAACCAGTTTCTGTCGTTTTTCAGCTTCTTAAATGTGAATATTTTTCTGCTTTCTTTGCTCCATAAAACAAAAATACTTAAAACTGAATCATTCTGGTTTGAGGACGAAAACAAAGACATTTGAGAACGTCGTCATTTCCAGGTTTGACAAACGCTGATCAACATTTTCTCACATTTTACAGGAAAAACGGTTTCGTACCAGTAAATAACTTTTGTAGCAGAACTCTGCTGCGTCTTCAGAAACCAAAACCTCCGCCAGAGCGTCGTAGAGCTCGTCCAGAGGTTCACAGCCTGCAGCCTCCTGCTGTACACACACACACACACACACACACACACACACACACACACACACACACACACACACACACACCTCAGTCAGGAGACAATGTGTCATCTATAACAGCGTCAACACTTTATTTTCAAGTTGTTCCTGGACAGAGAACAAACCCGTCTGACGAGCTCGGACAGAAACAGCCTCCTGTATTTGACCGACGGAGGAAACTTCCTGCACAGAGAGTGAAGACACGTCTAAAAAATACAAAACAAACACATGAAGGACACGTTAGTGTTTGTGACATGACAAACGCAGCAGGACAGGTGAGGTGAGGTGAGGTGAGGGCAGCAGCCGTACCTGTTTCAAAATGTCGGAAATTAAATGGCTCGATTTGTTGCTTTGCAGATTTTCTTCTAGAAACTGAGAGAAGTGATGAGTTAGAGATCATCAGTCATCAGAGGACCGTTTAAAAGTGTGGTTCCATGAAGTATTGACACGCTGTGATCTGTGCGCCCCCTGCTGCTGAGTACCAGCTGGACACGCTGAGGTTCGCTCTCAATGAAAACATCAGGGCTGCTGGCGAGAAAAAAATTCATTTTAGCCACTTAACGAAAGACTTAAACAAGTAGTTTAAGTCCACAGTATCATTAGAACATGTTCACGTCTTTATCTTCACTGTTAGACAGATTTCTCCAACAGGAAACTGACGTTTGTAAACCACTCACTCTCCCACACCAAAGCCCATAGAGAAAATCAGTGATTTTAGCTCACAGGGACACAGGAGCTGCTGGTCCTCTGCTGCCTCGTGTGGTCACTTTGTGTCACTGAAGTAAATCTGAATGCAACATTTTTAAAGCCGAATTGTACAAAATCAGACATTGTAAGTTAGTGATGGAGGCAGCAGTGGATCAACAACTCCTGTGAAATCCTGTGTGCTGTGATGTTAAAATCACTGGTTTACACTATGGGCTTTGGTGTGGGAGAGTGAGTGACTTTGGTGTGGGAGAGTGAGTGGTTTACAAACTTCAGTTTCCTGTTGGAAAAGTCTATTAGAGATAAAGACGTGAACATGTTCTTAAAGATATCGTGAAAGTTAAACTGGTCTGGAATTTACTGGTTGAGTCTTTTGTTTAATGGCTAAAATCTGTTTTTGTCTCACACAACCACAATCACGGGTGTCCAGTGTATGAAATCCGAGCCGAATTATCCCGAAAAGCCCAGTCATGACTGAAACGCCATCTCCGTTACGTTCTGTCGGTGAGAAAATCCGCCGCTGAGCTGAGAAACATAAACGGACACATTTCTGAACGGAGTTCGGCGCCACTCACACTCCAGGGAAAAGAAGACAGACGAGTCATGGAGAAGAAGAAGCGCTGGAAATCTGTCACGGTTTTCTCCATCTTTAAAAACTCTCTGCTATGTAAAAACTCTCTGCTCCCAACACCCGAGGCGACACGAAACAGAGCCACGCGTGTGTTTGTTTACTTCCGCATTCCTCTTTGTTTGGTGTTCAGTGGCGCGTTACTGCCACCACCTGGACTGGAGGGTGAAAGACAAAAGGTCGATTTCCTTCATCTAAAATAGAAATAAATCACATGATAATTTATGACGTGAGGCGCAAAATAATTTCATTCATTTTAAACATTTTGCTGAACTTGTTTCAAAATACCATAAATAATAATAAACTAAGAATTCATATGAAAACCTCAATCACCAGAAATTACGTATAATGACAATATTCATTCTCTCTCTCTCTCTCTCTCTCTCTCTCTCTCTCTCTCTCTCTCTCTCTCTCTCTCTCTCTCTCTATATATATACATATATTTATATATGTATATATATAATGACTATGTATAGAATATTTTGTGAGAGGTAAAACAAATAATTAATGATATTTCCACATGTGTAGAGTAATCATGAGTTAAACTGTTTTTCTTTTAGTGATTTTTGGATATTTTATTTAATTCATTTTCAGTTTAAGATTTTTTTTCATTTAAATAAAGTACACACATACTACGACTACTACTACTACTACTACTACTACTAGTAGTCAGTGTGTATCTCCTTCAGGGTTTTCTTGGCGCTCTTTTCTTGCTGAGTCACTGTAAGAGCAGATAAATGTCTTTACAGTTGGGCCAACTCCTCACACACACACACACACACAGCAGATAACATTTACTGGTGAGTAATACTCAGATTATAACTCTGCAACGTTTTTGTTTGTTTTGTTTCATTAGAAAATGCCATTGTCAAATCACAGGTGTATTTCCAGGTGTTCATATTCATATTTTCATTGAACATCTTCCAGCTTCTCCTTTGTTTACTTCTGGCTGTTGAAACCTTGCATTGCCTATAATAAAATAATACAATAATAAAATAAGATAAACAAACAGTAAAATGCATTTTACTTTACATACACACTTACTTTCCATGTTTATTATTTGTAATATGTATACTATTTTATATATTAAACAATGTATTGTTTTTTTAAACGTTTTTTAATATCAAGATGGTTGAATGACGCTTTAAAACATATATAACAATAATTAAGAGATGTTGAGATGTTAAGTCATGGTTATGAGATGCTATTTCGACATGATTTAGTGTCTCATAATTATGACGTACTAATATATGTATATTATTCTTCAAGTGCTGGAAACTGGCTTCTTTTATTAAGTTAATCTTTCGTGATTTTATTTATTATTTATCACGTTTTTCTTTTCTTTTTTCTTTTACGTAAAACCGGACATTGCGGTGCGATGAAACTTCACGATCTTTCAAATGAAACTAAAAAACACGTTTACCTTAATAAACAAAATTTGTTTTTATTCATTTTCCGCTTGAAATTTTTAAAAGGAGTACGTTTTTGATAGGAACACACACGAGTGTGATGTTTGTTTCCACCCGGCGCCACTTAGGCACTGGACTGTCAACAAAGAAAATGGCGGCGGTTTGATGGCGTTTCAGATGGAAGGTGAAAGCTCGTGTCGCTGATAAAGAAGGTAAAACTGTTACTATTTAAAAAACTTGTATACCACCACGTGTTTTAATGAAATCTGTAGATTCAGAAAGTTTAGTTAAGTTTGACTTCATACGGGTGAAGTTCGCGGAGTTTGATGATTTGTTTGCGTTCGTCCTGCTAACGCCGCAGCTAACGCCGCAGCTAACCCGCTTCAAACCCGCTTCACTGTCATTGACTGTGTTGGCGTCTGTGAAATCGATGATAATCTCGCTCCGGGCGTTTGTGTGTTGTCACAACAACACGCGTCAAGCTCGGCGTGTGAAGGGCAAAAACGAGGCCAACGGCTCAGTCTCGACAGGTTCAACACACGCTCTTTTTTAAAAAAGCGTCAAATTTAACCGTTTTCCTGCCGCGGCGCTTTATTTTCAACAGTATCGTGAGGTAAAGGATCCGCTCATTCATTCGGCTAACGCGGGTTGAGTTCATTTCCACGGAAACGTCAATCTTTGTACCACATCTGGAGGTAAATGTTCAAATAATACTGAATATAGGTCAATGTGTTTGTCTTGTGTTTTATATCGTTGCTCTCGATTATGTCACAAAGGATGTAACGATATTAAAATCTCGCGATACGCCAGTACCGCGGTACCAAAACCAAGGTTTATCTTTGGCATATAGTGAGATTAGTTGCTTGTTGAATGAGATTCAGTCGATTGCTTTTGTCTATGTCTGCATCAAAGTGTTTTCATGATTGATTAGTCCATCGGTTATTGATTACTTGTCTGCTCCATGAAATGTCAGAAAATGTTGCCCTAAAATCTCAAAACGATGCTGTTCTCAAATGTTTTGTTTTGTGTTATATACAGCAAGTAAACTAAGGTTGTAACTGTAAATGATTAATTTCAGTGTTTCTCAAACCTGGAAATGATGATGTTCTCAAACGTCTTGTTTTTGTCCACAAACCAAAATCATTCTGTTTCAATGATTTCTTTGTTATATGAAGCAAAGAAACCAGGAAAACATTCATGTTTAAAAAGCAGAAAAATTGCAGAGGGTACTTGATCTCTCGTGAAAATAATCAATATCATTATTTACAGCCCTAATTTGTCTCTAAACAAATAAAATTTGATTTGATTCAGAAGTTTGTTTTTTTATCAGCGATGAATCTCAATGAAGATTTGAAGTCTTCTTATTGTGTCTTTCCCGTCACTGTTTGCAGCTTCTGGATGCTGATCCCTGAGCAGCAGTGACATCATGGTGCTGAAGGTCTTCTTCCCACAGTGCTGTAACCGCGCAGACAGTGGACTGCTGATCGGCCGATGGATCACAGGACAGGACTCAGCCATAGTGCTGGCGGTCATCCACTACCCGTTCATCCCCGGGCAGGTCAAACAGTACATCCAGCAGGTCAGTGTGTGGTTAAAATCTCCACAACAGCCCAGCAGGGGGCGCTTACAGCTCACTCACACTCTGGATCGATCACTTTGGCAACAGCATTGAAGTTTTTAGTGGATATTTGATGTCACAATTTTTCATTACAAATCTCTGCGTGAAAAGTGCTGAATGTGTTACATATTTGAGAACGTTTTTCTCTTGAAAATATCAAGCAATTATGCTGTTTCGTCTGAATTGTGGGGGAAAAAAGGGAATTATTCTGTCTTCTCAGCCACGACAGAGATGACAGTCACAGATTATATATTTTTTGTTGTGGCTGAATTAATCCAAATGAACCAGAATGAAAAATAAAAATACATGGTTTCTCTGAAGTCTCTCTGACCTCCATCGTTTCTTTCCCCTCTCTCTCAGATCCAGGCTCAGAGCAGGGTGGAGCTGTCGGTGCTGGGATCCTGGAGTTTACCCAAAGATGGTCAGGAGGGGATGGAGAACTTCCTCAAAGACCTGAGCACCATCTTCCCACAGGAGCGCTGGCTCCAGATCAGCCGCCAGATGGGCAAGACGGGCTTCACCTGCGATGTCCTCAGCCGCAGTCAAAGTGAGATCATAACTACACATTTACCATCTCGCACCAAAGTCATTTTTTATTCCTTCTTATACACAAACTACACTTGTTTTATTGATACAAACAAAACACAAGCCTCAAAACAAGATGGCTGACTTTTCAGCAAACTTTCTCACTGGCTTCAAGCTATATATATATAGTTATTTATTTGTTTTTTTGTTGTGCCTTTAACCCGGGAATCGCTGCAAAATCTCTTGGTGATCTCATAATGACAATAAAGACTCTTGATTGATATAACATTAAATTAAGAACAAAAACTACAAACTCCTAAACTACAAATGCAGATTAATTGCTAAAATCGAGTTATGCGCTGCCTGCGTACGGAATAATGGGGATAAACATATCTGTGAATTTGTTTGTTTTCCATCGTTGCAGCCTGAGTGTGTTTGCTTGGACATGAACAGTAGCATGTAGCATGCTGATGTACTGAGCGAGGATTCTCCTGGTGTCGTTGTATAAAAACAAACTTCTCTTTGTGTGTGTTTTAAAATCATCCTGGAGTTGAAGATGCATTTATGTCTGATATGACAGGTGGAGCAGCAGCAGCTCAGCAGAAGGTTTCAGAGAAGAAGGACGGTGAGAAGCACGAGGAGGAGGAGGAGGAGGAAGAGGAGGAAGAGGAGGAGGAAGAGGAGAAGGTGATCTTTGTCCACTATGATCAGATGAAGGTGATGCTGTCGCAGCTTCACCCTGTCGAGAACGGAGTCCCCGACCCGAAAACTCATCCTCCGTCTGAGCTGAGACAGGTGACCAAGACACAACATACGTCCCCATGTATGAGCCGTGTCTCATTTATTTGTGTCATGGCATTCCAGGCCACTAGGTGGCTGTGTCACAGGGAGGACAATTGGAGAAGCAACTGTAAACTGAAATCCCAGAATTGTTGTATTGTGATATCATGGACCATGTGTCGTGAGGTAACCTGTGATTCACTCTGTGTGTCAACAGCAATAACTTTAACATTTTAACGACACAAAAGAAAACGGTGTTCTTCACTTTCGTGCTCCGCCAAAATAAGAATAAAAAGAAGGTGTAAGAAAGTGTAACGTTTCCACGTGTTAAAGCAGCTTCTCGTGTCCAGGTGTTCCAGACGGTGGCCAGCAGTCGGCCGCTCTTCTTCCTGGACCGATACGACGACGGGCCGCTGAAGACCACGCACTGGCAGTCTGAAGGCCGAGAGGCCAGCATCATCGTGGAGCTGCTCAAACAAGCCTCTGTCCCCCTCTGCCTGCTGCTCAGCTGGCTGCTGTCGCTGTGGGCGTGGCTCTGCAACATCCGGTGAGAGCAGACTGTGTTTTTATTATTATTTAAGTGTTTCATGTGCGTGACGCCGGCTACCGGAGCTTTACTGTCAAAAATATTCTTTTATCGCTCTGACCGTAGATAAATAATCACCGTGTGTGGGTCATAGCGGCTCCCTCAGACTCGGTGACTGAGTTGAACGTGTTCCATTTCCCCCCCGCAGCGTATTCAGCCTGTTCCCGCTTCGCTTCGTGGGCAGTAAAATGTCCACGTGTGTCCAGCTGAGCTACAGAACCGAACACATGAGGACGCTCAGCTCGCCCACGCCGGCCGCCGGACACCATCAGTTCATGAGGTGAGTGAAATGTGTTGATTCTGCCATCTTCTCCATTTTTAGTGGAGCGTTACAACCATTACTTTACCATCGACTTTTAAATGAAATGAATGTCACGTGTGGCTCCACCTCCACGTGTCTCTGACCGTCCACAGGAAAGCAAATATCTTGGTGTCGTTCCTGGTGGACGTGGCTCTCGGCTGGTTACTCATCTGGTGGCTCTACAGGGACGATCACATCAGCATGTTGGCCAACACACTGGTGCCAGCAGCTGATGTAAGTGTGTGTGTGTGTGTAAAAAGGGGCTAGAACCCGGTGGATGGTGTCGTTTAACGTCACTGTAGAGCAGGGCTGTCAAACTCATTTTCACTGAGGGTCACTGAGCATAATGGTTCCCCTCAAAGGGCCAGATGTAACTATCATACAGAATAAATGTAACTAAATGTAACCAAATATTATGTAAACTAAAGGTAACTACAACACACCCTCAGAAAAAGCACGGCTGATTTCTTCAGCCAC
Organism: Microchirus variegatus; assembly: GCF_963457635.1. Taxonomy (NCBI): domain Eukaryota; kingdom Metazoa; phylum Chordata; class Actinopteri; order Pleuronectiformes; family Soleidae; genus Microchirus; species Microchirus variegatus. The sequence continues at coordinate 1,093,604 of NC_139811.1, forward strand.
AATAAAACTAGCTTTCACTGCCGCATCGTTTTTGGTGGCTTTTGCTGCAATCACAGTCTCAATCTCAATTTCACTCGTCGCGTGATTGCATATACAATGATACACTGCCATCTAGAGGCAGGGTGCCATCACTTTGAGGGTAACGCAATCGCCATGCATTATGGGAAATGTAGTTTATGGTCAAGGCACGCCTTTAAGCAGCATAGACCTATTTTGACACAGATCTTTAAGACCAATTAATCACTCGCGGGCCACATGAAATGACGTGTCGGGCCACATCTGGGTCCTTGAGTTTGACACGTGCTGTAGAGGGAGAGTTTTCTCTTTCACGTTCTTAACCGTTGTGGTTTTTCCCTTAGCACGTGTCCAAAGAGCTGCAGGAGCTGCTGCAGTGGCTGATGGGAGCTCCTGCAGGTCTGAAGATGAACCGGGCCCTGGACCAGGTTCTGGGACGCTTCTTCCTCTACCACATTCACCTGTGGATCAGTGAGTTACACACACACACACACACACTCGCACACACACGCACACAGGCATTATTTTCCAGGATCTCACTTGTTGTGAAAGCTTTGAAAAAGAGATCAAATCAGTTTTTAAAGCATCATCCATCCAAACCTGTGTCTGTCTAGGCTACATCCACCTGATGTCTCCCTTCGTGGAGGGCATCCTGTGGTACGGTGGCCTGTCAGCCAGCCTTGGCCTGACCTTTGCCCTCTCGCTCTTCTCCGACATGGTGGCTCTGCTCACCTTCCACATCTACTGCTTCTATGTTTACGGAGCCAGGTGAGAATAACTGTGTCAGTCTACGATAACTGAACAACGTGTTCACTGCGTTTTATAGTTATTTGACTGTCTTTTTTTTAAAGGAAACAGAATTTATAAAAAGCACTCGCTCTCCCACACCAAAGTCCCAGGTCACGGGAGTTGTTGATCCACTGCTGCCTCCATCACTCCATCAGTTCAAATGTGTTTGCATTTGTGACTTCGGCTTTAAACATTTATTTATTTTTACATTTATTTAAGTGATACAAAGTGACCACACGAGGCAGCAGAGGACCAGCAGCTCCAGTGTCCCTGTGAGCTAAAATCCAGTGTGTGTGTGTGATATTCAGGCTCTACTGTCTGAAGATCTACGGCCTCTCGTCTCTCTGGAGACTCTTCAGAGGGAAGAAGTGGAACGTCCTGAGGCAGAGGGTGGACTCCTGCTCCTACGACCTGGACCAGGTAACACACACACACACACACACACACACACACACACACACACACACACACACACACACACACACACAGGACCATACTTGTCGTCAGAGGTCCACACTTTCACTCAGTGTGTGTTTTTGTGGTTGTGACGCTCCAGCTCTTCATCGGGACGCTGCTCTTCACCATCCTGCTCTTCCTGCTTCCCACCACAGCACTTTACTACCTGGTCTTCACTCTGGTGAGTGGTACACTCCTGTCTGAGGCGGCACTGGACACTGTGTGTGCAGCAGAATAATAATAACCACATGTTTCTCAGGTTCACATCCTCACTGTGTCTTATTTCATTGACTTATTTTAGGTACAATGACAAAAGTAAACGACACACCATCCATTAACGAGGAAAAAAGGAAAAATCTGACGATCCATGGCATACTGTAAATGTGTGTGTGTGTGTGTGTGTGTGGTTTTGCAGTTGCGTCTGGGCGTGGTGCTTTTCCAGGGCGTCCTCCACCTCAGCGTGGACTTCATCAACTCCTTCCCGCTGTTCGCCGTGGTCCTCCGCGTGTGTCGCTCGTACAGACTGGCAGGTGTGAACGCTGCCTAACAGATAGATGACCTGTGTATATATACACACGAACACACGCTGTACATGACAACACTGTTCTCTGTGTTAGAGCGAGGGGATTTTGCTGTGACCGCGAGTCGTTTGGTGAATGGATGAATGTGTAATGGACGTCATGTGTTTTTACAGAAGGTGTAAAGTTCCGAGTGCTGTCTGAGGAACCTGGGACGGCTCTTCACCTGCTGATGGAGGTGACGCATCACATGGGCTTCATGTTGAACTTATTTTATATAATGTATGTATATGTATATATATATATATATATATATATGTATGTATGTATGTATGAATGTATGTATATATATATATATATATTTATATATATATATATATATATATATATATATATGTATATATATATATATATATATGTATATATATGTATACATATACGTATATATGTATACATATACGTATATATATGTATACATATATGTATATATATGTATACATATATATATGTATATATATATATATATATATGTATATATATGTATACATATACGTATATATGTATACATATACGTATATATATGTATACATATATGTATATATATGTATACATATACGTATATATATGTATACATATACGTATATGTATGTATACATATACGTATATATATGTATACATATACGTATATATATGTATACATATATATATATGTATATATATGTATACATATACGTATATATATGTATACATATACGTATATATATGTATACATATACGTATATATATGTATACATATACGTATATATATGTATACATATACGTATATATATGTATACATATACGTATATATATACGTATATGTATACGTATATATATGTATACATATACGTATATATATACGTATATGTATGTATATATATACGTATATATATACGTATATGTATGTATATATGTATGTATGTATATATATATATATGTATGTGTATATATATATGTATGTATATATACATACATGTATGTATGTATACATGTATGTATGTATGTATATATGTATGTATATACATGTATATATGTATGTATGTATGTATGTATATATGTATGTATGTATATATACATGTATGTATATATACATATACATGTATGTATATATACATATACATGTATGTATATATACATGTATGTATATATACATATACATGTATGTATATATACATATACATGTATGTATATATACATGTATGTATATATACATATACATGTATGTATATATACATATACATGTATGTATATATACATGTATGTATATATACATGTATGTATATATACATATACATGTATGTATATATACATACATGTATATATGTGTATATATGTGTGTGTATAATATATGTGTGTATATGTGTATGTATATATGCTTCACCATGGCAACCATCTCTGGCTTCTGTTACTGTGTTTTTTCTCACACAGCTGCTGTTTTGTTTGTCGTCTCGTGTCCTGTGTCTCGTGTCCAGTGTCTCATGTCCTGTGTCTCGTGTCCCTCAGATTAACCCTCTGCCGTGCAGCTCGGTGGTGCAGACGTATCGCACTCCCACCTACAGCTGCTACCCCAAAGACTCGTGGGCAGCACTGGTCAAGAAGCTGTTTGTCGGGGAGCTGATTTACCCCTGGAGACGCAAAACCACCAAGACTGACTGAGAGACACCAGCCAGGATTGTGAGACGGAGATGAAGGGAAGGGGAGGGGGGGAGGGAGGGAGGGAGGGAGGGACACAGATGGAGAACGAGTAGAAAGAGTGAAAACTGCCAAAACAACCTTTTCTTTTCCATCTCAACAATGTGGACCACAGACTCGAACAACAGGAAGTCCTTCAGTCATAGACTGTTTAGAAAAGTGGTCGTAGTCTTGTCTTTTGGCTGCAAAACGAACCATTTTGAAGCCTCGAGATTCACGATATAGTCTGCAACATGCCAGTGTGTTCTTATACTGCCCCCTGGTGGTTTTCACCAGTATGGAAAGAGCAGCATTACGACATCTTCAACTTTCTGGTAAACTTTTCCTTGGTTCTGCTCCGGAGAAGATTTACACTTCACAATAAAAGCACGTAAAAATAAAGGAGACGAGTCTGTAACAACAGTGAAGTTGGCAGCTAAATCAAAGGCAGTTTAAGGGAAACTTACTCGAGGCTTAACTTCCATATGATTATGGACGTAAACGGTGTTTCTTCTGTGTGACGTCTGTCTACTGAAGCTCTTTTACCCGCTGTCAATCACACTGGGACCCGCCCACATGTTCATCATCTGTTTTCCTCTCAACGATAACATGAAATAACAATAATATAATGTCGTCAAGTTCTACAGAAGAAGACCTGACACTAACCTCCAACTACGTCTGTTTTATAAACGCTCTTTATTAAAGAATACGTGGCGACGCAAAGAAAATAAAATCTTTGTTCTACTAAGAATCCCAGTTAGAAACTCTGGATTTGTGTCTTAACTGCACTGATAATAAAAATAGTTTCCTTCTTATTTTTTGTGATCATTTGGACTGAGTTGAGATCAATTTATAACTGAACAAATTATGTTTTTGTTTTTTTTTAATAAATGTGAACGTTTTTAAATCTTTTTTAAAATAGAAATGTAATAATATGTGTTTTCTGTTGGATTGATGCCATATTTCATCCATATAAACTGGACCTGTTGACTCTGGAGAGTTAGTTACAGATGATCATCATCATCATTGTGATAGAAATTAATTCATATGCAACTGTTCTTTTAAATGTGTGAACAACCTGAACTATCCCTTTAACTTTAACACATCTTAAACATGCAGAGATGACATTTCTCCTGACTTTTTTTCTAATTTAATTACCTTTTAATGTGAATTATGTTAATTATAAGACACTGCCCTTGAATGTTAATAACAATAGTATGTCCTTTGTAACAGCTGGTACATTTATATATTCACTTTTCTTTTTCATTTTAATTAAATCCTCAATTTGTTTGAATATTCCATGTTGATTTAATAAATTTGATGCATATGTACGTATTATTTCAGTGTCTCTTTCTTCAAGCCTCTGCATCGACAACAGCTGGATCCCTGAGGCATTATTATTATAATATTTAACCAACTCTCCCTGCACCAAAGTCCATAACATCACAGCACACAGGAGTTCACAGGAGTTGTTGATCCACTGCTGCCTCCATCACTGAGTTCAAATGTCTTATTTTATCAATTTGGCTTTTGAAAATCTTCATTGAGATTGACTTCAGTGACACAAAGTGACCACACGAGGCAGCAAAGGAACAGCAGCTCCAGTGTCCCTGTGAGCTAAAATCACTGATTTTCACGATGGACTTTGGTGTGGGAGAAACAAAAATGACATTGACATTTTAGACATTTCCTTGCTAATTGCTGGAGATTAACGCACCTTTTCAGGATTTTTAGGTCTTTATCAGTGCTGGGCGTGTTGACGTCAAGTTTACGTGACTCTGAATTGTTCAAATGAGTCTGTAAAGTAACGCTAAACTTTAAAAACACACATACGCAGTACACAGGTACGCTGGTCATTTGTAACGCTGCTCTTTTCCTTTAATAAACTCCAGTCCCACTGTAGGCGCTCTAACGGCGCTAAACGAGCTAACGGAGCTAACTGGTAAACGGTGCCTGGAGTCCCGTGTCGCGGCACGTAAACATGACGACACTCTCATTTTTTCCGGTCGGTCGTCATGGAAGCGCATTACGTGCGTTAAGGTAGTGCTCAGCACTACTTTTGAACTGATCTACAGTTGGACTGTGACAACACACTCTGACCAATCAGAGGCCGGCAGTGTGATGACGTCACATTTTATTATCGGTTACTGATGAAAAAGATAAAAAAAACGAGTCGAGCCGACTAGTGGTGGAACTGTGTAGTGAATGCGAGTTTCCACAGAAGAGGCTGCTTTATACTACACTGTTTATAATGTGTGAGTCGAGAACTGTCCCTTTAAATCATTGTGTGCATTCTTTAATGCGGTGCAGTGAGGATGAGGAAACCTGGAATAGCTTGGCTCGGTCCACCTGATGGTTCTGATCCAGGACCCGGTGTGAACCGAGCCAGTTCTCCCACCTTTGTTTTCCACGGTTCTCTCGGCTCTCGCCGTCTGCGTGCTGTTGTTGACAGTCGGCTGTGACGGACGCGTGGCAAAGCCAATCAAATGCCACTACCACGTCACTGCGGAATCGACGTCCAATCGCGTTGGAGCTGGGGCGGAGTTAAGCGGCGGGAGGGGGCGGGGACACGGACACTGCTGCTCTGTCAGCTGCGCCTTCCGTCAGTGTTGTTATCCCGCGGTCGGAGAGAGCAGACCCCGCTGTGACTGTGCTTCGGTGTCGCGGAGAACAATGTTGAAATCACGGAGTGAGCTTCGTGAAGGAACCCGCGGGGATTCGGAGTGGACTTAAGGATTCAGACGCCGCACAGCGGAGCGGAACTTTCTGGACGAAACACAGGGAAGTCACGGGAGTCTTTGTGCCCGCACTGAGGCGCTGAGCCGCGGGCCCCAAATCACACTGACGTCCCGCTGGAGCGGAGCTGCGGGCTAAGCTAGCTGACGGACCGAGCATTTAGATTTGCTGGGACAAAAGCCAAGTGTTTCGTGGAGTAATAGCGGTTAATGTCGCGCAGTCGTGCTGCTTTGTTCCGAGTCTTTACGTAAATAATCACTGGTTTATTACGTGCCTTCGTCAGTGATTACAGCTAAGCTAAAAGGCTAAGCTAGCTGAGTGACAGCGCTAGCTTGTTGTTTCCTCCGCTGACTAAAGACAAAAAGCTTTTGTTAAAAAGGATGAAAAGACACAACATTTTCCAGGTTTGTGTTTGTTTACGCTGATTACTGTCAACATGAGTGTTTTCTTGTCTAATTAGCTGTGTACGTGTCACATATCACACACTTTATTATTAATATCATATCAAAAAACACGGATATCGGCCTGTTTGCTCCCGTTAGAAAGGAGCTTGTTTTTAATCATTTTACATGAATTATATATGTGTCTAACCTCTGGTTCTACTTATATAACTTAATACGTTGTGAGTTACCAACGAGAAAGGTTTACAGGTTTCTTTTAATTATGTAGTTAAGTGTTAATTGATTATTAATCAACTGCTAAATTAATCAGCAGCTTTTTGGATGATAATCATTTCAGTCATTTGATTAGAAATGTGATTCTGTGATTTTAGCTGCTTCTTTGCTGCTCTTTAAATGTAAACAGTGTTTGTGTTTTGTTTTGGGGGAAATTATCATTTTCAGGTTTGAAAAAGTGCAGAACATTTGTTTGACAGTTTATGGACCAAATAATAATTCCGTTAACTGTGAAAACACAAGTTTGACCAAACTTACGTACAAACACATTCGATTCCTTTGTCTCTTCAGAGCCAAACTCTTTGCATCCATGTTATTATTCAGACGGCGACGGTTCTGTGGTTTTAGCCTGAAAATTACTGTCACCTCAAGTTTAGAAGAGTTAAAGGACTTTAAACTGTTAGTTCAGCCTTGTGTTCAGCTCAAGTTCATGGATTAATAGACGGACATCATCATCTGTTTTGGATTAAGGAAGAAGAAGAAGAGTGGGTGAAGGTTGGTTGAACATCCTGTTGTCAAGGGAAGGAGTTGTTGGTCGCTCGTCTTCAGCCTCCATTGGAGCCTGGGCTCAGATGTGAGACGTCATGGGCAGCCAGGGAAGCCCGGTGAAGAGCTACGACTACCTGCTCAAGTTCCTGCTGGTGGGCGACAGTGATGTGGGCAAAGGAGAGATCTTGGACAGCTTACAGGACGGATCAGCAGAGTCTCCGTACGCTTACAGCAGTGGTGAGTCACTCATGACACTTTCAGATCAGAGGCAGGATCACAGCATTATGGGCATTTGCTGATATAGTCTTTAAGACGCACACACAGAGGTCCTCCAAACACTCCGCCGAATATGAGCCCTCTCCAGCTATTATTTATTTATTTTGTACAGTGAAGAAAAATGACATCTACATCTGTGCAATAATCAAATGAGTGTTTGTTCTTGAATGTGAATATTTTTCTGGTTTCTTTGCTTCAAATCACAGAGGAAAATCATTAAAACTGAATCATTTTGGTTTGTGACCAAAACCAGATCATCATTTCCATAATTTTTCCGTCATTTTATGGACTAAACAAGTACTCAATTAAAGGTGCATTATGTAATAAATCTAAAGCAACTGGCTATAGAATCCTCCTAATATGTCAGACTCAACAACAGTACAGCCAAAATATTTGCATTAAAAAAAAAATTTTGCATCCTGCAAATCATGTTTATGTTTTGAAATCATGTTTTGGCGGCATGTGGCGCCACCTACCGCTGTCTACCAATCATTGCAGTCAGTAGAGTCTCAGCTGCCGAGCAAACACGGGTTGCCAGTTACGTCCGAAAACGAAACCTAAAAGACCTCGGTATTTTGAATTTGAATGTAGTAACGGTTTTTGGCCACATTCTTACATATGGCGCCTTTAATCAAGAAAATAATCGACAGATTTCTCGATTACGAAAATAATTGTTAGTTGCGGCTTTAGATATGAATCTAAATATATATATATTGCCTTCATTGTATGTGTGTATATATATATAAACATATATATTGATGTGTATACACATATATATGTGTACAGTATATATGTGATCTGTAAGAACTGGTCATATGCAGATTATTAAAAAAAGATAAGGCAAATAATGTCCCATTTATCATCTGACTGATTAATCGCTCTACATCTAGTTATGATGAGGAGAACGTAGAGTTTCTAATGTTGTCACACTCACTGAGCCGGTTTTTCTTGTACATCACAATTAAAATCATTCACAAAAAGTTCACAGGGGTGAACTTCCATATATATATATGTGTGTGTGCGACTGATTTACTGTGAAACAAACATGCACCGTGATACTGTGCTGATTGAATACACACAAACGTCTGTTACATTCACACTCGTGTTGATTAGCTACAGCAGCTACAACAGCGTGAGTCGACTCGGTGAACACAAGCAGAGATTGAGATATCGATTATGCAGGAACTCTCTAAGTGCTCCCCGGCAACGAGGGGAAGAGGAAGCACTTGGTACGAAGCTCTGCACTCTCCTCAATTCAATTAGACTCGTCGTCCGAGCTCAGCACTTCAGCTCAGCTGCACTTTCACGTTGCCTGGAAAATAGGTAACTGTGGCTGATGTTGTTTCGCCAGCGTCAGCTCGTGGCTCCAGAGGCAGATGGAGTCTGGAAAGTGCCAGGGTTGTTGTTTCTCTTCATGTGGTCACTTAGTTCAGTCTTATTATTATTATTTAAATCATCAGTGCTGTAGATAATACATCAGTCACATTAGGGCTGTGGTCATTCATCTGTAACTGGATTAATTTTCTTAAAGCTCACATAGAGTGGTCCTGTTGCACATATATGTTAGTTATGGAGGTCTACTTACATACATGAACTTGTTTTTATGCTCAAAAACCTCTTAGTTGCTGTAAACGAGCCGATTGAAATATTCTCTTTTCTGACGCTGTTCGTCAGAAAAAAGAGTGAACTCTGACACCCAGAAGACAGAGTCTTGTGATTGGCCAATACTATTCAGCACACCCGCTCTCAGAAGCACAGCTCCCCCCTCTGGAACGGTGGATGCACTGCTACTCATTTACGAAACACTGTTTTAACAGTGTTTAAAAATAGCTTCTTCACGACTCCCCGCCGCAGTCCCTTTGACGACCTTTGACCCGGAGTCAGACCCAGAGTCAGAAGACACTGTCGCTCGTGAAACACCTCCACAACGGACGTTATTCTTCTTCTGCGGTTCAATGTACGCAACCGGATGTGCCCGGAGCAGGAGGATCTGCTGTTCAGGAGAACCGCTGTTTACGTAACCGGACCGGGTTTTTTCAGAGATCTCGCTGAGCCCGAGATTACACAAAAAAAAAATATATCATGATATATATGATGAGTCGGCTGTTCAGCCAAAGCGTTCTCAGCAGTGGCTGAACTGTTTGTTTAGAACCTTCAGGGCTTCTTAAACAAGGTAATGACGCAGATACACACTAAAAAACAGCGTTAATAGGAACTTCCGGTCCAGGTTCCGCTTTAAATACAACGTTTTCAGTTTCTTAAAGTTTCTCTGAAACAATGTAGCCTTCAGTTAGCATCAGAACTCAAAAGATGTTTCTGCTGCGTTCCATTTATATCGGGACTTAACAGTGGGACGTTTGAGTGCCGCAACACCTGAATTCACCGGGTAAAAAATAAACCAATATAGGACACAAATATATTCATGGGCTGGTCTGATGTCTAACGTCTCTGTCTCTGTGTCCAGGCATCGACTACAAAACCACCACCATCCTCCTGGACGGCAGACGAGTGAAGCTGGAGCTGTGGTAAGTGAACGTCACCGCAAAATAAACAGACACTGGTTTCTTTGCTCCATTTAACAAAGAAATCTTTAAAACTGAATTACTTTGGTTTGTGGACATCATCATTTCCACCTTTGACAAACACCAAATCAGTCGATTAATTGATAAAAGCACGGACAGGTGAATTCTTTATGACAAAAATCGTTAGTTTCAGCACTAGCCACTGCACAATTATGATGTCACAGTTAATTAGAGGTGTGAACCCTTCTAAATGATTGGATTAAATATTGATTTCTGATTCCAAATGATTGAGTAAATATAGAGCAGCTAATCTGAGGCTGCTCTCTGCTGCCGTGTGCTCAGAACAGTTCTGTCCATGTGAGATTGTTTGCAAGAGTGCGCAGCTTTTATATTTGGGGAAAAAAGGCAACATCAAATGCAGGAATTCGTTTTTGCATTTTTTCAAATTCCCGACAATGATTGTTGTCTCCGTGTCTTCAGGGACACGTCAGGACAGGGCAGGTTCTGCACCATCTTTCGCTCGTATTCTCGCGGCGCTCAGGTGAGACGAGATGTTTTTTTGATGATGATGATGATGATGATGATGTGAAAGTCCAGAGAAGCAGCTCGTTTTATGATGTTTTTCATCGCACCGATTCTCTTTGTCTTCAGGGAATCCTGCTCGTCTACGACATCACCAACCGGTGGTCGTTTGACGGCATCGACCGGTGGATCAGAGAGATCGACGAGGTGAGTGTGAGCGTTTCTAGCAAACACGATACCGTATTATTACGATATTGAAGTCACGATATTATCACAATACGATATTATCACGATATTGAAGTCACAATATTATCACGATATTAACACGATATTGAAGTCACAATATGATATTATCACGATATTGAAGTCGCGATATTATCACGATACCATATTATCACGATATTGTAGTCACAATATTATCACAATATTGAAGTCACGATATTGAAGTCGCGCTATTGAAGTCGCGATATTATCACATTATTAAAGTCACAATATTATCACAATATTGAAGTCGCGATACTGAAGTCGCGATATTATCACGATATTAAAGTCACAATATTATCACGATATTGAAGTCACGACATTGAAGTCACGCTATTGAAGTCACGATATAACGATATTGAAGTCACAATATTATCACGATATTGAAGGCACGATATCGAAGTCACGATATTGAAGTCGCGATAGTGAAGTCATGATAGTGAACTCACGATATTGAAGTCACAATATTATCACGATATTGAATTCACGATACAAGTTCGTTTGTAAGCTCAGTAAAAAAATGATGTGCTGAAACAATGTTGATACATAGTATAATGGACAGCTATATATATATATATATATATATATAGTTACATTGCACTGCATTTTCAAATGGAATTGAATTCCTTCTGCGACTGATTCTTATCTATTTATTTACTTAATTATTTTCCCTTACTCATCTTCTTTCTCCATTTTCTCTGGATGTAAATAGTTGTTTTTCTTTGTAGCGACTGTTTTTGTTTTTCTTTGTACAAACAACTTTTCCTAATTTAAAGATAATGATAAAAAGAAAGGCAAGGGTGTGGGCGCATAAATATGTCCTTCCTGCTGACGTAGAAACAAAGAGGATGTCCTCTGTGTGTGTGTGTGTGTGTGTGTGTGTGGTATTTTTGTCCTGTGGAATGTGTGTTTAACGTCGGTCTTTCCTGCTTCACCGCTGCACATGTGGCAACTAAGGTTTAAACCGTGTAGAGAAGAAGAAAACACTTCACACTGTTTGTCATTCAGTTACTGACATTGAGTTTGAATGATTTCTTTGTCATTTGAAGCAGAAAATAAACAGGAAATATTCAGACTGAAGAAGCTGAAAAATCAAAGAAACAGATTTGAATTATTTTCAAAAAACAACACAAAACCTGTAATGTAGTTGAGATTACAAGAATCCAGCGTATATTGTGACGAGTGCTGTGATCATTTACTCTTGGATCCTAACTCCTCTGCTCACAGTTTGAATATCAGGCGTAACGTTTCTTTTCTTCCCCAGCACGCTCCGGGCGTGCCTCGCATCCTCGTGGGCAACCGGCTGCATCTGGCCTTCAAACGTCAAGTCCCCACAGAGCAGGCCAGGGCGTACGCCGAGAAGAACGGCATGACGTTCTTCGAGGTGAGCCCTCTGTGCAACTTCAACGTCATCGAGTCGTTCACCGAGCTGTCGCGAATCGTCCTGATGAGGCACGGCATGGAGAAGTTCTGGAGGCCCAACAGAGGTGAGCCGACTCATCATATATATCATGATATATTTAATATTCTCTTCTGTTTTTAGGGAGACTTTAACATCTGTCTAGGGACTACAGATGAAAAATAGCCTCTTGGCTAATTATGGCGCATTTACAGCAATGTTATTAATGTGCACTGTCCCTGTTGTCAAAACTATTGCTAAAAAGTGTACGAACCCTGTACATTGTAGATAAATAAGTGAAGTTTAAAGACTGTTGTTCTTGTGGGCGTGGCTTACTAGCATTTGTGATATATTTTCTTCTATCGGAGCTTTTTCTCCTGGTTCTGTAGCTGAAACGATGAATCGATGAATCGATTATTAACCGATTGCTAAATTAATCGCCAACTATTTTGATAATCGATAATCGGTTGGAAGCTTTTTTCATGATTAAAACAAGATTTCTGATTGTTTTAGCTTCTTAAATGTGAATATTTTCTTGGTTTCTTTGCTCCACATAAACAAAGAAATCATTCAAACTGAATCATTTTGGTTTGTGGACAAAACAAGACGTTCGAGAACATCGTCCAGCTTTATTTCCAGCTTTGACAAACACTGATCAATGTTTTTTAACATTTTCTGACATTTTCTGAACCAAACGATTCATCGATTAATCGAGAAAATAATCGACAGATTAATCGATTACGAAAATAATCGTTAGTTGCAGCTCTAGTTGTGTTTACCCACAATGCCCTGCGTTTGATTCATTTGAAGTGAACCGACGCCGACGTTTTCAGGTGGAGCAGAGTTTGCTTCTTTGATCAGAGTTCAGTTGTGTGTTCACGCCTCCACAAACCAACTGGACTTTGCGAGCAAACAAATTCGGCTTCAGAAGGAGAATGTTTCTGTGAGTTTGTCTCTAACGTCTCCTCTCTGTGCTCCTCCCGTCAGTCTTCAGCCTCCAGGATCTCTGCTGCAGAGCCATCGTGTCGTGCACTCCGGTCCACCTCATCGACAAGCTCCCGCTGCCGGTCGCCATCAAGTCCCACCTCAAGTCTTTCTCCATGGCCAACGGCATGAACGCCGTCATGATGCACGGACGCTCTTACTCACTGGCCAACGCGGCCGGCGGGTCCAAAGGCAACAGTCTGAAGCGCTCCAAGTCCATCCGTCCACCACAGAGTCCTCCGCAGAACTGCACCCGCAGCAACTGTAAGATCTCCTAATAAACAGGAGACCGTGGATGAGACAGTGAGTGTGTGTGTGTGTGTGTGTGTGTGGTATCAGGACACAAAAGAGAAATGTGAAGGTCTGTGGAGCAGAAGGGCTGGGTGTAAATGAGACCGTCCTCCCTCTGTTGTGAGGTGATTTAAAGAGTCTGCGAGTGTGGGGGAGTTGATCGACGCCTCAGGATATCAGAGAACATCCACAGACACTTTGGTCTCCGCTGCTCGACTCAGAGAAGAGACTCCAGAGTGACCCCTGCCTGCTGGAGTGTTCACTACATGTACAGAAGTTGCTCACCTGATTAGTTACTCGCGTAAATCACCGTCACTCATGTCACCTCGGCGTCACTTCTTCACTTCAAAGTGCAGGTGAAGGGCTGAACACGGCGACTGTGGTTTGTTGTCAAACTTCATGTCGATGCCACGGCAGCTGCTACATTTGCATTTGGAAGCTACAGTATCGGCTAACGGCAGACAAAGATGCTACAGTGTCTGCTCTTCAGTTCATTAAAAAAAGTTAATTTGCTTTGCTAAATGTTGGAGATGAACGCATGTTTTCAGGATTTTGAAGACTTTTTAACTTTAGTCTACAGTTGGACATCGTTGGCTTTGACGTCACATTTTAGTATGATCTCGGCTCGTTTGGATGCAGAGCTGACTGTTCAGAGGCTAAATCTCAGCTACCATAAAAAACCATACTAACCACAGTCCCGTTGCTCAGAGCTTCCTCTTCTGCATTTCTGGTTATAATTGTCACCTCCGTTTATTTGCTACTTTAAGGACCAATAAGCTAACATGTAAGACACTAGTGAGCAGCCGGTCGCTCCGTTATCAGCCCGTTATTGATCTTTGTTCAGCCTCAGATTGTGTTTGAACTTGGCATCAAATCTTGGCAACAAGACGAGTGAAGGTTTCCCACTCGGTGGTGACGCGGAGGTCAAATCCTGCGGGATGCGAGAAGACGTACGATGTTTCGTAACGATACAAAAACATGACTCACAATTCATGTTTATTATCCGGAAAACGTGAAGGTCGGTTCACTTGAGCTGCGTAGCTCACCAACATGCTATCCTAGTGATTTATTTTGAAGTGCCACAAGGGGGAGCTGCATCTTTCCAGTCATTCCAGAACCCCTTGATTTATTTTTTATTGCGTGTTAATACTGTCATGATACTGTGATACTTCTGATCATGTTTGTGTTCCGTTGTAAACCACAGAGAGAAAATCAGTGATTTTAGCTGGTCCTCTGCTGCCTCGTGTGGTCACTTTGTGTCACTGAGGTCAATCTGAACAAAGGTTTAGAAACACAGAAGTGACAAAATAAGACATTTCAACTTAGTGACGGAGGCAGCAGTGGATCAACTGATCATCTGGTTTTCTGTGTGGACTTTGGTGCGGGAGAGTGAGTGGTTTTACAAAGGAACACAATCTTTGAACACATGAATTCAGCAGCTCATTAACAGTCTAACAGCTGCTCTGTGTGTTTCTCCCATGAGAGTGAAAGTCGAAGCGTTCTCTCTGATCTGCTTCGCCGCCTGTGATTGGTAGCTGCTGAATAATACATCAGCTCTTTTCATAGATCTCGGTTTCATCCTCCACACTCTGCTCTCGCTGGTTTGGACTCTTGGTTTTTCCTCAGCTGCAGGTTTTCAGGTGTGACACGGCATCAAATACAGGTGCTGAGGGACAGTCCAGGGTTTTTATCTCACTGTGAGACAGACTTTAACAACAGGAAACTGACGTTTGTAAACCACTCACTCTCTCACACCAAACCCCATAGAGAAAATCGGTGATTTTAGCTCACAGGGACACAGGAGCTGCTGGTCCTCTGCTGCCTCGTGTGGTCACTTTGTGTCAAGTAAATCTGAATGAACTTAGTGATGGAGGCAGCAGTGGATCAACAACTCCTGTGAACTCCTGTGTGCTGTGATGTAAAAATCACTGATTTTCTCTATGGGCTTTGGTGTGGGAGAGTGAGTGGTTTACAAAAGTCTGCCTCACATTGAGATAAAGATGTTCTAAAGATATCCTGGACTTGAACAGACCCTGTTTTCGAGCCTCTTTGTCTCACCTCAAACCTCGTACAGACCACGCTTCTCAAAACAAGAACTTTGAACGAAGCGGAAATTCATCTCCATCTTGTTGCCAAGATTTTCCCGCTGGAGTTTTCCAGCTCTGACGTGACAGGAGGATTATATCAGTGTTAGTGCTGCTGCTGCTGCTGCTGCTGCTGCTGCTGCTGCTGCTGCTGCTGCTGCTGCTGCTGCTGCTGCTGCTGCTGCTGCTGCTGCTGCTGCTGCTGCTGCTGACTCTGACTCACAGAGCTTATGAACTTTCAGTGAGTGTAATATAAAGGTTTTGTGTTTCTGCATTTTCTTAGTTTTCTATGACGACACAAACGTCATCCTCTTGGTTTCACGTCGACTCTCAGTGTTTGATGACCATGATTCTTTTTTTCTTCTTCTTCTTCTAAAGATGGAGGTGTTTGTGGAGGATTCTGGGGGATTGCATCATGGTGTGATGATGATGATGATGATGATGATGATGAAAACCTGTAAAACACTATTCTTGTTCTTGTTTTTGGCTGAAGATGCTGCGTCATCTGAAGTGTGTGTGTGAGTGTGTGTGTGTGAAAGAGAGAGATAATTTCCTCAAACACTAAGCAAGTTTTCCTCTTTATTTTTATTATTTTTTTTAAATTATTGATTGTACAGTTTAAGTGCGAGGGGATGAGGAGATTTTTTTTCACAATAAAACTGTTGAGTAATGTCAGAGTTGAAATGTCTGCTCGTTATTTTTGTACCGTTTGATAGATTTGTTTTGGTTTGGAGCTGCAGAAGTTTTTTGTCTTGTTCTTCTGGGTCCTCAAAATCTGTGTCACTGATTTGAAGTCTTAAAAATTTGAGGCCAATCTCAAAATGATTGAATGAAGGTTTCTAGGTGCAGTTTGAAAATCAAAGGTTAAAAAAAATAAAAGTACTTTTGCATGATCGAACAAAGATTTGTGTTGTTGTTCTAGGTTCCTGCACTTCCTGGTTAGTTTGACAGCTTGAAATGAGAAATAAAGCAAACCGGTTTATAGTTTTTTTTATGTTGAGATATGTTCAAATATGACAACAATATCTGTGCTTGCCTGCGGTATCTATTGCATGTTCATGTCTTTATCTCACTGTTAGACAGACTTGATTTTCTCTGTGGACTTTGGTGTGGGAGAGTGAGTGGTTTACAAACTTCAGTTTCAGCTTAATTTAAAAAATTTTTTTTCAAAGGTTCAACATCACTGTCCTGATATTTTAGATAAATATAAATGAAGGCTGGTGTTCCTGTGAACACTGCCATCTACTGGAACATAGAATGAACAACACATTTGTCTGTGTGTGGGGAAAAAATAGATAAAATTACTTTTTAAATTAAACATTACAACAAAAGTGAATGAATTAGTTTGGTTTAATCTGAAAAATGTAGAAAAACAGCAAAAGGAAAAAAAAAAAACATTTTATTCACAAAAACTTTTTAAAATCATTATTATTATTAATAAATTAGGAAATCCAGAGCAGATTAAAAAATATATATATATATATATATATATATATTTTCCAGAATTTTTAATCACTTAATTCACACTCCTGTCCAGTCGGCGGCGGTCATGCGCTTTTAAGCGATTTGACAACCGACATTAAAATGAACAGAAGAAGAAGATGAAGAAGTGAGCGGAAGTGTGTCGGTCGGACACGGCGCGAACTCTGCGGCACACACACACACACACACACACGGCGCTGTCCTAGTGTCACGTGCCGTGTTGTTTTGATTTTATATTTTCACTTCATTACGTGTTGAAGTCGCGGCGGCTCGGCTCGGTTCGGTTCGGTTCTGCTCGGTTCGGTTCGGCTCCGTCATGTCCAGTATCCAGCTGCTCAGGGCGCTCGTCAACGAGCGTCTGTCCGCGGCCGCGGAGGAGATCTTTGAGGCGGTGAGAAAAACCATCGCGGGCTACGAGGAGGAGATCGTTCAGTCGAAACAGGAGATCCGACGGCAGCGCACGATGCTGCGGAGCGTCCTGGACCGGGACCGGGACCGGGACCCGGACCGGGGGGCGAACAGACCCGCAGGTGAGTGACCCGCTGACGTGTGTTCCGTCAACAACGCCCACTTCTGTTGACGTTAGCTAGCCTAGCGTAGCCTAGCTTAACTTAACTTGTTTTAAGGCTGTTTCCCTTTAACTCCACTGTTAATACATGAATTATAGCTAACTCTTGAACACGCTGAAGCTGGTTTGTGACCAGGTTCTCGACCAGGTCCAGGGGCGTTTCAGGGGAGTTCTGGGGGCTCGGGGCAAAGGGGGTGAAAGTAGATGAATTTTCGAGCTGTCACTTTTGAATCAAATCTGTGCTTTAAATCCTGCTTCAGTTGCAGTGAATGTACTGAAAGTAATTACTGCGTGCTCCAGTAGAGGGCGCTGTTTATTGTGATTGTATTGGATTCTCTTTTTATAAGTTCTACCAACGGTAAACCACTCACTCTCCCACACCAAAGTCCATAGAGAAAATCAGTGATTTTAACATCACAGGAGTTGTTGATCCACTGCTGCCTCCATCACTAAGTTTAAATGTCAGATTTTTTTTTTTTCATTTGGCATTTGAAATCCTTAATTCGGATTAAACTCAGTGACACAAAGTGACCACACGAGGCCGCAGAGGACCAGCAGCTACTGTGTCCCTGTGAGCTAAAATCACTGATTTTCTCTCTGGACTTTGGTGTGGGAGAGTGAATGGTTTACAAACACACACATTTATATATGAATAAAGGCAGAAAATGGCTAATAATAATAATAAGCTAAATTATATAAACACACTTTCCAAAATAAGATGACGCCATGAGTTATAAACACTGTTTTTGCTTTATATTTTGTTTATAGTTGATGAGTTGAGTTCATGTCTATTAAGAACAAACCTACATCTTCATGTCTGCACTGCAGTGCACTTATATACAGTATTTTCAATAAAGATAATGTATATAAGCTCAAAGGTGCATTATGTAATAAATGATAAAATCCTCCTAATATGTCACAGAGACTCAGGAATAATGTTCATATAACAAACTGAACTCGCCAACAACAACAGTACAGACAAAATATTTGCATTAAAACAAATATTTTGCAGACTGCAAATCATGTTTATGTTTTGAAATCATGTTTTGGCGTCATGTGGCGCCACCTACCGCCGTGTACCAATCATTGCAGTCAGTAGAGTCTCAGCTGCCGAGCAACCACGGGTTGCCAGTTATGTCAGAAAAACAAAACCTAAAAGACCTTGGTATTTTGAATTTGAATGTAGTAACTGTTTTTGGCCACATTCTTACATATGGCGCCTTTAATAATTAGTTTGTGAAACAAGTCGTCGAGAAACTAAAAAACAACTTTGTGATGAAAAAATAAACATTATTGTCAAGTTTCTGAGAACAAAAATGCGTTTGTATCAAGTGGCCGACGAATAAATAATAACATTTATGTTCTTGTGATCATACGCTGGTAAATAATAGTTTTCTGTTTGTTTCTCTGTTTTGTTGCAGAGCCGCCACAGCTGGCGCTCTCTGTCTGGAACGAGGACTTTCCCTCTGATCTGCAGCAGCAGGATGGTCAACGCGAGCCGGACTGGACCTGCGCCGTGGAAGAGGACGACCAGGAGCCACCGCACGCCAAGAAGAATCAGGAGGAGGAGGAGGAGGAAGAAGAGGAGGAGGAGAAGAACTCCATCAGGTTCATCTTCATGCCTCCTTACGTCAAGAGCGAGCTGGAACCTGGAGCTGAGGGAGAAGATCCTCTGCCGAGCACTTCGGCCGAGCACGACGCCGCCAAGATGGAGGACAGTGACGCCGCCTCCTCGGGCTGTTCTGCAGCCGAACAAGACGACAGCGAGGATGAGTGGGCGGCGAGCGCGGCGTCTCAGAGCGACGACAGCGACGTCAAGGGCAAGCGCAAAAGAAACAGGGGGGGGCCTCAGATACTGACGTCTGCAAAACTGAGTCCGGGCAAAAAAACGAAATCGCGGATCTGCTGTAAGGTCTGCTTGAAGGCCTTCCACGCCACCGTCTCCCTGGTCAACCACATGGAGTCTCACCCGAAGGACGTCTGCGGCGTCTGCGGGGAGCGCTTCGAGACGGAGGGCGGCTTTAACGCTCACGTGAAAACGCACGTGAAGGCTGAGATTTGCAGCGTCTGCGGGAAGTGTTTCCTGGGATCGAAGCCTTTGGAGACGCACATGCGGATCCACACGGGCGAGAAGCCGTTCAACTGCAGCGAGTGCGGAAAGTCCTTCAACTGCCACCACAACATGATGCGACACATCCGGATTCACACGGGCGAGAAGCCGTACGCCTGCGCCGTCTGCGGCAAATGCTTCAACGACTACACCACGTCAAAGCGCCACATGATGATCCATCTGAACAAGAAGAACCCGGACGGCAACAACGCACCTGTCAGCGAGAGCGAAAACGGCGACGTCGGCGCCGATCCGCTCAAGAGTTTGTCCCCGAAGAAGCAGCAGAGTCGGACCATATGTGAAGTGTGCGGGAAAATGTTCCACTCCGTGGTTTCCCTGGTGAATCACGCCAAAAGTCACGCCACGGACCTGTGCGGCGTCTGCGGGACGCATTTCGATTCGGAGGAGAACCTCAAACTCCACCTGAAAACGCACAAGAACGGGAAGGTGTGCGACGTGTGCGGCAAGTGTTTCGACAGCCGAGCGAGTCTGGAGACGCACATGAGGATTCACACCGGCGAGAAGCCGTTCCTCTGCAGCGAGTGCGGCAAGTCCTTCAACTGTCGACACAACATGATACGGCACATCAGGACGCACACGGGCGAGAAGCCGTACCTGTGCAACGTGTGCGGACGCTCCTTCAGCGACCAGTCCTCGCTCAAACATCACGGCAGCACGCACACGCGCGACAAACCGTACCGCTGCGACGTGTGCGGCAAAGGTTTCCACCGAAAGACGTACGTGAGGCTTCACATGAAGAGCCACACCACCGCCAAGTGACTGCTGCCGTGGAAACGCGGCGAATGAAAAGGCTTCCGTCGCCTCCTCGTTTGTCCGTCTGTACGGAACACGATCGCGATCCCCGCCTCTTAGCTTGTTTTCTCCTTCTTTTTTAACTGACATGTAAAATAAAAAAGTGCTGCTCCTGGTTGGAAAATAAAAGAAAGGCAGGTTAAAATGTCATTTTTTAAATTAAATTGTGGTCGTGACAAACGTGGGAATTGAGCAATAAAAATGGAATTGGAAACGCGGAACCTTCTGGAGACACAGGGGACGTTTATGTGTGTGGCACCAGCACAGCGTCTAAATACGTCTGGTCAATAATATAGATATTATATCTATGTATGGTGACATCGGATATCGTCATATCATCATAAAATATCTGTTTTAAAGGCTGTCACATTGATAATCATATTTATTACGTTGAATGCGCTTAATGTTATTTATATTGATTAAAATATATATATATATTAGTGCTGGACATGTTACGTTAACGCATGACGCGTTTCCATGACAACTGACGGGAAAAACACGCGTGACGTCATGTTTACATGCCGCGACACCAGAGTCCAGGCACCGTTTACCAGTTAGCTCCATTAGCTGCGTTAGCTCCTTTAGCGATGTTAGCGTTAGCCTACAGTGGAACTGGAGCGGTCTGTTTATTAAAGGAAAAGAGCAGCGCTACAAATAACCAGCATACCTGTGTACTGCATATGTGTTTTTAAACTTTAGCGTTATTTTACAGACCGATTTTAACAATCGGAGTCACGTAAACATGACGTCACGCGTGTCTTTTTACGGTCAGTCGTCATGGAAATGCATCTCGCGTTCACATGCGTTAATGTTAACGCCATTGACTGCCGTTAATTTGCCCAGCACTAATATGTATATCATAAAAGTCACATAATAACCATATTCATTATCGGTGTGAATATCCTCTGTATGATTTGTATGAATTTACTGTTGTGTCTGACAAAAAGAACAAAGAGTGTAAATATTAACTCCAAATGTGAAATAAGAGCTCCACGCTGAAGAGAAATATGTAATTTTACAAGAATAAAGTGACAATATTATGAGAGAAAAGTCAGATTATGAGACGTCACGAGGAAAAAAGTCACAACCCTTTAACGCCGAGCGTATCACGGGCAACATTTTTGCGCAAATGCACTTTTCATTACCATAATTACGGTAATTTCGCTCGCGTTGTAGGAAGTTGGCGAATCAGTGTCTTTGTCCTCAGAGAGGAGTTGGAATATAGTTAGCATATATATATATATAAAAAAGGTGCATTTTTTTTATTTTTGTTTTGACCAGATTTACAGCAATATTTGTGAACTTTGTGATATTTACTGTTGTTATGAAAATATAATTGAAATTTTTAATCTGAATAAAAAAAATCTAAATGCTGAATCTAAATCTTTCGTTTGAAACTAAATATTTAGCCTCAAGCTTTTATTTTGGTACATCCGGTTACCGGCAGTGTGCATTTGCATATTAGCTAAATATTTAGTTTCAAACGAAAGATTTAGATTTATACTCAGCATTTATATTTAACTTTTATATTTAGCATTTAGATTTTTTAATTCAGATTAAACATTTAAATTATATTTTCACAAGAGAAGTAAATATCACAAAGTTCACAAAAATATTGCTGTAAATCTGGTCAAAACTAACAATAAAAAATTCACGTTTTTTATTAGTTTTTTTGCTAAATGTGGAAAAAAGTTGCTGATTATTTTAGCATGCGTAACTTTACAATCGGTGCCCTGTACTGAGACAAAGACTCAAACAAACCTTATTTTGAAATAAGCAAAAAAAAAAGTCGTAATAGTATTTATTTATGATGTTTTTGTGCCTAAAAAAGGTTCAGAGTTCAAACACGGCAGTGACGTCATTTCTATAGACGCCGTTCTGTGTGAAAGTGTCGTCTCGTCGATGACGTCATCATGATTACCTCGAAGCGCAGTCGACATCAAAGCTTTTAGTTTTATGTTGAACGGTGTATTTTTCTGTCTTTTAACCGGAACTGATCGTTTTACAACGGTTTATAACATATAAGTTTGTGTTTATTAAAAAGTGAGCGGAATAAAATGCGTAAAAGACGCTCGAGCTGTCCCAAATCTGGACAACCACACGGGGGCGCCAGAGTGCAGCCTGCGCCTCTCTCCTCATTTCAAGCCTTTGCCAGGTTCCCTCCTCCTCCTCCTCCTCTCCGCCGCTGCCAGTCGCTCCTCAGGCCGTGGTGGGGAGCGTTTATTCCCCGCTGTCGGCGTTTATCAGATGGGTGTCTCGGCCTGAGCCTCAGCCAGGAGGAAGAGGAGGAAGAAGAGGAGGTGGAGGAGAGAGATGAACGCTCACCCGTGTGCCCGCAGGCTGGCTCGCCGCTCCGGCTCCGCGCTGCTGCTCGCCGCCGTGGCCGTGCTGCTGCTCCAGACGCTGGTGGTGTGGAACTTCAGCAGCCTGGACTCTGGAGCCACGAGCCGGGAGAAGAGAGAGGAGCGAGCCGGGGAGCTGAACAAAGCCGCCGCTGCTGCCGCTGGTGGTGGCGGGCAGAGGCGGAGGAGGAGCGGGCTGCTGAGGAGGAGTGACCCGGCTGCTGGGCTCCAGCTGCAGGCGGTAGGTGTGAACACTGTGTCCGGTTCTTCACGATGGAAGCCACTGAAATATATAAATATATATATATATACATATATATATATATTTATATATATAATGAGGGCAATCTAGTGATTGGAATATTTAAATGTACATTTTTCAATGGTATAATTACAAATTACAACAAATGAATCTCACTTTTGTCCCTTAAAGCTGCAGTATGTAACTTAAACATTGACATTACATTCAAATCGTCGTCAAATTAAATATTACCGTGTGTGTGCGACTGATTTACGGCGACACAAATACGACAGAAGTGCGTTAAAAAGTGTTCGTACGAGCGGCGGACGTCTCGGAAAGTTTCCTGAAATTCCGACTTCCAACTGCAACTGGAAGACAGCGCAAGTCGGAATAATTCCGCTGTGTTTTAGAGACGTAAGTGTTCAACGTATCTCATCAATAACATCGCAGATCATAAATAATGGTCAGCTTAAGTGTGAAATATAAATAAATTCTCCTTTTTGGGGAATTTCCATCTCCGGGACAATCGCGAAAGAGGAAAATTGTAAACATTTCTTGTTAAAGTGATTTATGTGTGTTTTAGTAGAACGCTGGCTGAAAAACGTTGATTGTGTCTTTAGTAATTGATCGTATTTGTGCCGAATTTGAGAATAATGTCGGTATTATTCTAAAATATATGGATCCGTGTTCTCTGTGACGTGACGCTCGTCACAAACACAGATTGCTTTTAATTGAATTAATTGTTATTAAAGTCATTTTCCGTTGCTGTACGAGGTGAAACCTAAA